>NC_088115.1:14919240-15227318 GCF_036370855.1 Dromaius novaehollandiae | reverse complement strand
CCGTCCCGGGGGCTGCAGCACCCGTTGCCGGAGGGCTGCGCTGGGCCCCGGCAGCAGTTCAGCAGAGCAAGGAGGGGAGCAGGACCCGGTGCAGGACCTGCCGTGCATCTGCAGGGGATTTTTAGGTATTCAAAGCGCGAAGCCCTGCGCGGGCAGCGGCGCGGCTGCGGGGTGCTGCCTGCCAGGCCCCGGCAGCGCTCGGGCGTTTGCAGCGGCTCCGTTTCATCTGGGTTTTCTGCCGTCCGGAGAGGATGGACTCCCGCTGGCGCTCTTCCCCCGGAGGCAGCCCCGAGAGCACGTCCTGCCTCTTCCCATCGCCCCGTTCTTTGCAAGGGAGAATAGTTTGGAGCAGCTGCCCTGCTTCCTCCGGCACCGCTCCCCGTTTGCTCCAACGTTACGCCGCGATGGCCGGGGCCGCTGCCGAGAGGGAGATCCTCGTCCGGCCGGGGGTGGGCGCGGGCAGTGGGGAGCCAAAATCCTGCACGTGTGCCTGGAAGAGCGGCCGGGAGAGCTGCCGGATAAATAACCCCCCATTCGGGAGTTCCTTTCTGCTTTTCAGACGGGCCCCGCTGGACTGAAATGACTTTTGGTCTCAAGCTGCGCCCTGTGTTCAGACATCCTGTCTGTCACGTTACGTCTTTCTCAGGGGTCTGTTCTAAATGAGGGCTTTATTTCGTCCCGATATGGGGTATTCAGGCTGGCTGGGTGGGTTATTGTTACGCTCTCGGTTGTTTTTCTTTAGCGTCCTCGCTGCTCGTCACACAAATAGACTGTTCCGATGTGGAGCAGGACCTGGGAAGAAGCAGGGCTTTCATGGCATCTCCCGGCTCCCCCCGCGTGGGTTGCGCCGCAAATCGCTTCCCCTTGCTTTGCATGCAAAACAGCTGCAGCGTGCGAGCGGAGATGGCCAGTTGCCTTTTTCCTTTCTAACAGGGCCTGGAGGGAGGAGAATGGCTGAGCCTGGAGCAGACCCAGCGCCTGGCCCAGAAGCCAAGTGATCTGTTTGCATTTAGCAGTGCTTCGATGCGGCCGCTCGTTCGCGCTGTGCTGGCTGCACCGTGCCGCTGCCTCGCCCGGGGAATTGCCTGTGCTTAACACCCCGGCCCGCACCGCCGGCTTTGCTTTCGCGCCTCGGGGTGCTCCAGCGCTCGCTTTGCAGCCAGGCTTCCCTGTAACCGCGTGGCAGTGACGCGATCTCTCCATGTGTCTCCCTTCCTGGTGCCGGGACCGGGAATGCCATTCCAGTGCAGCTTTTCGGGCTGGGGCTGGATGCCCGGCACCAGTACGCGGTCTGCATCGACTTGTGCGTTCATCAGGCTGGAGAGCTGATCTGGCGGAAAAGGAATTGGGCAAAAACAAAAAAATCGTTTTCCAGCTGGCCGGTTGCAGGGGGGACCCCTGTCTGCTCCCGCGCCAGGCTGGCCCTGCTGCTGCAGCATCCTCGGAGGCGAGGGCGGTTCGGGATGTGCCTCCCCCATGGCCCAGCTCTTAAGTGTGCCGCCCGGCAGCCGCGTTGGCAGTAACAGAAACCTGCTTCCCTGGGCATCTCCACCCCTGTAGTGGTCCCAGAAAAAAAGAGGGCTGCTTTTTTTCCCTTTTTTTTTTTTTTTCTTTTTACAGGCTTGGTGAGTTCTTTTTGTGCTTCACTGCAAGCTTAAAATAAGCCTGCGTCTCTTTCTGAACCGCGTCATCTGGAACTGTCAAAGCTCGAGCATATTCACTGCCATCTGCGCGTCTCCGTGCCAGGCAGGAGTCCCCTCGCCCGGGGCCCGTTTCGCCCTCCCCGCCGCGGCGCGAGCCGAGCGGGTGTTAGGCAGGGAGGCACGTGCTGCTGGGTGATAGCTCCAGCCTTAAGGACATGTGCAGAGATGAAGTAAAGCTGAGGCTGATTTTCTTCAAAGCCCCGAGACGTATCTGTGGCAGCAGATGGTGCACGCTGCCTTAAAGGCATTGCGAAATAACACTGAATTCGTGATTATGTGCAATTAAAACGGTGCTTATTTATTTATTTCTGCTGCTGCCGGTGGGTGGCTCCTCTCCCCGGGCTGCACCGCGCTCCTCGGCCGGGGGTCACGGCACCCACGAGCAACGCTCGGACGGAAAAATAATTAGCAAAATACTTGTTGTGCTCTTTCTGCCTGGGAGCATTTCTCTTGCATGCTGCTTTAAAAGGGAGATAGCAGGCGTTTGGTTGTGTTGATTGAGAAGCTTCTGTGCTTTCCCTGGGCTTTTCCAAGCGTTTCCCCTTTGCATTTGTCCTCCCGCGTCCGTGGGCTTGGTGCACGCGCGAGGGACGGCCCGGCTCGGCCGGCGATGTGCTGTGGTGGGGCCCGTCCGCCCCGTCGCAGGCTTCGGCACCTCCGCTGTTTGTGAGGAGGGAGGGGAGGAAAGGGATCACTTCTTTAAGGTGGGAAGGTCTCTCGCTCTTCTCGCCCTGGCACAGGCCCTGGGTCGTGTCCCGGGCCCCGCGGGATGCTGCTGCTCCGCGGGGGCCGTGGGCTGCATCCCTTCGGTCCAGCGATCCGCTCGAAATCTGCCTCGCTTGGAGAGAGAGAGAGGAAAAGAAAGGTGTTATTCTGCTGCAATTCATTTGTGAGGATCCAGGAGGTGTCTTGCTTGTGCGCGATACCGTCATGATATCACATTCCCCAATTTACCTGTCTTCGCGATATGGGAGAGCGCAAGGGTGATGGATTGTGCTGCTGGGAGCAGCCTGGCAGTTCTGATTTTGCTGGAATAGCAGGCAAAAACGCAACGCGCCTGTCCCTGCAGCGGGGCCAGGATTGATTTTATAAGTCCTGGGGCTGAGCTGCTGAGAACAAAGGAGCACTTTATTTATTTTCCTCAGAAACGGTGTATTTATTCATTTTATTTTCCGGAGTAGGAGAATAGCCTCTTTTCTCAAGTGTGCTTTCATTTCTCCGCGTGCGTTAGGTCTGCCTGGTCCTGACGGTGATGGATCCGCAGGGATCAATGCCTCTCCGTGCGTGCACCGTCACCGGTGCCGTGCGGAGGTGGTGGTGGGCAACGGGGAAATGATGGGAACGGAGAGGCAGAGCTGCCCCCGCGATGTCCCGCAAGGAATAATTTTATTCCGAAGCACGAGTGGGGTGTTGGGTTTAAGGATGCTTAGCTTGGAAGCGGGTTCAGCTTTGCAGGGACGGTTCCCCCGGGCTCTGCACGGACGAGGCCTCTTCCCCTGGGGAGAGATTTGCAGAGCAAAACCCCGCAAAAGCCCCGGGCTGCCCGCGAGCAGTACGTAGCTCTGCAGCTTGAGGCAACCGGGCTAAGAGACGGCCAAATCCTCTCTGCGTTCCGGATGCTGGAGCGGTCTCCAGTTTGGCCTCTTGGACGCGTTGTGAAGGGATGTCTTCATCAAAAGCAAGTGGCAATAAACCCCCCTCCCCGCCAGCCCCTTGGCTTGTGCGTGGCCGGCCGCGAGGCCACCTCGGGGTCTTGGGCTGGGGAGGTCGCTCCAAGCCCAGGAGTCTTCCAGGCTCCCTCTGTGGCTGCGCGGTTATCGCCCGAGGCGGGTGCTGGAGAGGCTGCCGGTCCCATAGCGTTCCCTGATAAAAGCCTGTTTTTCCTTTTAAGCAGGTAATGAGGTTTTCTCCGTGCTTCGGGAAATCCGTTGCATCTGATGGCGCCGAGACGAGAGGCTGCTCCCTGCCAGGGATCAGAGACCCAGGCATAACTCAGCCCTCCGAAATGAAGTGATTAAATTAGCCTGAACGTGTAAAACTTCAGCATAAAGTAATTCAGCAGTTTGCTTTATCTACTGGGAGCTCTTTAAAGAGCTCTTGGAAGTTAGCACGAGTTAGCTTTCTTAAAAGGACCTTGTGCATGTAATTACGTTGAATGTCGTGCTGTTGCTCTCGCCCAAGAAATTAGTCTTTAAACACTGTAGTTGTTGAGCAGGGAGGTTTTTGGCATTGAGTAGTCTGTGTTGCCCTGAGGGGAGGTCGACGCTTTGGCCTTATCAGGCCAAAAAGGCAGTGTGCATCCACCCCGGCTCCACGGCCACCTTCCTTCTACCTCCCCGCGACGGAGGCCACCGCGGCGTTGGCGTTACCCGGGCGGGTTGTGAGAGCGGCTCGGTGCAGCTCTGCAGAAATAAGGTGACGATCCCAGTCTGCCGCCTGCGGCCAGCGGGATTTCTGGAGGGTTGCTGTGCCCGGCGTGGCCGGGCTGAATTTGGAGAACCTCTGTGGGTGTTTTTTCTTCCTTAGAAGAAAGAAGAAGGGTTTTTTTCTTCTTCCTCGCTGGGTGAGTGGCCGTGCTGCAGCAGTGGTTGCGCGTGAGGCTCGGTGGTGGTGGTGGTGGTGGTGGAGGAGAAGGTCCTTGCGCTGAGGTCAAGGATGGGGATGGAGGTGGCGTCTGCAAAGTGCAGGGAGGGCCAGGACCGGAGACGGGAGGTGCAGCACGGTTGAGACTTCTGTGGGGCGATTGCTGGAGGGCTGCAAGGAGCAGCTGCCCTGGGAGCCCCGCTCCTCCTCCGTCCCCTTTTCGCCCTGCACCTGCAAGGTCTGTTTTCAGGCTGGGTTGTCATCTGTGCATTTTATCGCTGGTAGGAACGGGGATTGGGGTTTCAGGTGCCCGTTTAGCTTAATACCGAAGCTCCCTTTGGAGACGTGGCAGATGCAGGACCCGGCGTGGGTCCGGCTCGCCGGAGCAGGGCTGCGACGCCCTCCCGGCGCCGAGCTTCAGACGAGCACCGGCAGTGACCGCGTGCCGGAGAGCAGGTCGCAGTCAGTCACGCCGGATTAAACAACCCTTTATGGGAGCTCCTGCGCACGCTTGGATAGATGGAGGCACCTAATAGACAGTGAGTCATGACACTCGCTCTTTATCTTCCTCGCTGAAAGCCTGAGCAGATGCAGGGACCTCTTTTATCTGCCAGAGATGCTGGAAATGAGTTTTTTTGCATATGAGGGGCTGGAGGGGTGAGATCGTGCCGGCCGGGGTGCCGTCCCCGCGGTGTGCGGGAGGGCGACGTGGGTGTCCCGCTCCCGTCCCCGTCGTGGCAGCCAGGACTGATGGAGTTGTCACCTGTGGTGGCCTCTGGTGTCCGCCGCCAGCAGTGTTGGCTGTTCCCTTCCTGGTCTGGGGGTCTGATCCCCACGCCTCCTTCTTGCTGTTGCTAGCACCAAATAAATGATATGCAAACAAGCAAAAAACCCAAAAACCCCCCAAACACCCTTGTTTTGACCGCAGGTGGGTGGCTCCAAGGCGCTCGCTGTCAGCAGCTTTGCTCTCAGTCCCGGTGGCTGCTTTTTCCTTGCTTTTGGAGACTTTCCGTGATGGAGCGCTTCTCCCTGCGCGGTTCTGCTTGCAGCTCCCCCGGGGTCCCTCCTCCCCTGCGCGCTGCCCTCGCGGCCGCGGATGCTGCGCGGGGACACGGGAGCCTCCGCGGGGCCTGGGGCCACCGCGAGGACCTCGGGCAGAAGGAAGCGATGTTGCTGCCTCGGGTCGGCAGCGCCCGGGGTGCAACCTGCTCCGCGGTGGAGATAAAACTTTGATGGAGCCCATATGCCGCGGGAATTGAGCACAACTGCCACGGAGCGTTTGTTACAACTGTTAAAAGTTAATGGAGCATCCAGGGTTTATGGAGGCTGGAAGGGGAGGGCTTGGAGTTTGCGGAGTGAAGGATTTTAATAGCTTCACACTTGCAGCAGAGGCGAGCGTTTCTGCGAGCGGCTTGGATTGGCTATTGGGCCTTTGGGAATCTGAGACTTTTTCCAAGTAATTTTGATTTATCCCAGCTATTAGGGCGGAGAATTTAGCATGCAATTATTTTCTGCACCTCTGGAAGGGATGTCAACCCGTTGCCTTATCATTTACATATATACATATTTGTTTTCCTAGCAAATTGTTCTCTCTTCCCTCCCTCCTCCCCCTCCACCCCCGCACAAGGGGTCAGACCAGGCTCAGTTGTAACTCGGGTTTTTAACAGAAGAGCTCTAATGCATAATACAGATTTCCAGCTCAGGGAAACCAGCAAGCGCTGGCGATCGTGTGCAGTGTCGGGCTCAGAGGAGCCGAACGGTTGTCGAGCATGAATGATGGGTGTCAATTACAGCTGGCAGCAGCCCCTCGCTCTGCTGCCGCCTCGCCGTCTCCCCCGGGTGCGGGTGTCCCTGCTGGGGCCGTGCCGCGTCCCGGCGCTGGGTCCCGCGGGTGCCTCCAGCACGGACGCTTCCCCCGCAGCCCGGCTGCACCGGTTACGTCCGTCTCCAGGATTTTCCCCGGGGCAGCAATTTCATTCCTTGCTTTACCTCCCTTTTAATAAGCTGTTGTCCGCGTTGCGCCGTTCCCGGCCGCGTTTCGGTGCGGGCATCTCACACGGCTGCAGCCGGGGCTGGGGCTGGCCACGCTCGCTGGCTGCTGCTCTCCTGCGCCTTCGAGATGTTCTGTGGCTGCCTGGGTTTAAAGGCTGCTGCGGCTCAGATGCGATTGCAACGGGTTGCATAGAAATGGAGGAGAGAGATGTGGCTGGTTGGCGGTTTCCAAAGCAAGACTGTTTCCTCTGGCGCTTTGCTTCCTTTGCCCTGTTCTTGCAAACCTCAGCACCAAATAACTTGCATGAATCTTCTGTAGGTGACGGTTAACCGTAGGGTGCAATAAGCCTGTGGTTGAGCAGCGCCTGCCTCTGCCTCTTCTCCCTTTCTCCCACGCTTCCGAGGTGGGAACTGATGACTCTCATAAATCGCGATCCTGGGGGAGCTGATTCACCGCTCACGGGTGTGATCGGAGGCGGGGGACCCCCCGGAGCCCCCGGCGAGGCCCCGCTGCCCTTGGCAGCCCGGCGCTTCCTCTCGGCCCCACCGCGAGGAGGTGGTACATGGGCTCCCAGTGCCGCGTCCACCGGGAGAGGCTTCGTGGACGGGGGGACTTGAACAGCAGCAGTCCCGGTTCAGCAGCCTGTTCGAGTCCGTTGAGCTTCGAGCAAGCATTTGAGAGCGTTAGCGGGAGAGAGGCATGGCTAAGCCCAGGCCTAATTGGAGGGGAGGAGGAGGTCTCTCAAGCAGATGTGAAAAGCAAGAGAAATCTGTTGCCTCCGCAGCTTTGGATTTGACTTCAGGAGCTGAAGCAGCACCGTGGAGAGCTGCTCGAGAGCGGAGGGCGAACGGCTTATTCATCTGTCTGGGTACTGCTTGCAAATGCGGTAAAGCTGAGCTCATAGCTAATGCAAACAGTTTTCATTAAGAAATAATCAAAAATAAAAAACCATTTCACAGGCTGATAAGAAGTCAGTTGGTTTTTATAACTTGCCAGCAGCTTAATCCATACTCAAAGCCATTTATCTTCCTCCAGTGCTGGCTGCAGAGGATATGAAAAATGCAGTAGGTTGCACATATGTAATTAAACTTTTGGCAGAATCTTTGCCCTGCAGCTTTGCTAAGAAGTTGAATAATGATAAATCATGTAGAATATCTAGAGGACTTTTTGTGAACAAGATATAAAATAACGTATGTGGCACACTTAATTATTTGCCATGTGATTGTCTTGGCAATGTTCTTGCAAGCGCCGTTGTCTAATTGTGTCAGCTATTGAAAAAAAAAAACCCCTTTGTTCCACTCTTATCGCTGTTCCAATTTACTATTGAGGCTTTCCTGATTTCCAGCCAAATCCATGTTTAGCCATAATTATTGTTTTGTTCGCCTCCCCCTTGTCTGCGCAGGATGCGGCGTTTCGGGCTGGGTGCTGGGTTAGTGGAAGAGCTGCGCGACTGCTCTCCCCGCACCACGACCCTGGCCCTGAAGCTGCGCGCTGTTATTGTCTGCCCGCTGCAATTATCCTTTTTTCCCCTAGTGCAATTGAAAGTAAAACGCTTTGTTTGACCCATCTGTGGTCCGTGGAGTTGCTGTTATACGTGACATTGCACGGTAGGAAGATGACGCTTGGGTTGCCCCCCTGGCTCTGGCGTTGCTGCCTTTTCCTCTGCTAACGTGCAGACGTTTTGCATGAGCGTTCGCCGTCGTTTCGTGCTCAAACCGTGCGTCTGAGCTATCCTCCCGACTTCCCCGCAAAAGCCGGGATACTTCCCGTAAAGCCTCCCCCGTTTCCTGCTGGCTGGAGCCGGGCTCCTCGCCCAGGCAGGGCGTTGGGGCTCCCCGCTTTCGCCCCGCTCCCCTGTGACCGTCTCCTCCTTGTTAAACGCGCTGTCACCTCACTGCAGGCTCTGGGGACACGGTGACGGCGTCGGTGCCACCGCGTGGCTTTCTGCTCGTTCGGTGACACCGAGCAGGCCGCCTCTGCGTGCAAACTTCTGCACCCGACGGCGGTGACATCTGCGTGCTTGGAAGGGACGGACGTCCTGGCAGGCTCGTGTTGAGCGAAGGAGCTGGCCTGGGCGTTTGCCTTCGTTAGCAAGAGCCGTGACATGAATCTCTTACGGAAACTCGATAATAGGGAGCGAGAGCTGCCGAAATGGGCGATTTCCAACAGAACAGAATAGCTGGAACTTTCCAAATTGTGCTATGTGAGTAATTTGTTCCTGGGAGTTTATTTCTCAGACTGGGATAGCAAAGGAGGGCACAACCCAGTCGAAGGCTCGATTCTGGGGCTGGGGTGGAAGGCGTTAAGATGCTGGTGGGACTTCTTCGAAGTCGCTTCAGCAGCTTTTGGGAACGTCACCCCAGCGCGTTTCCAGCGCTTTGGCTGGACGGGAGAGCTGTGCCGCGGCAGGCGAGGCGTCGCGGTGGCCGGGCATCCCCCGCCGTGCGCCCGTGCCGGGGTCAGCGCCTGCAGCGATGCCGATGGGCAGCACGTGCCCCGGTGCCTCCATCCACGGTCAAGAGGTGAGGTCCAACCGCCCAGGAGGCAGCTTCTCCCAGAGGTGCATGGAGAAGCGTGGTCCATCTCTCGCTGCCGTGGCACGGGAACGTCCCCACCAGCAGAGCTGTGAATTTGTGTTGGGGCCTTTAATTTATTTACGTATTTGTCGCTGCTCTGTCGTTTGCACCTTGGAGCGTGTTTGCTCGAAAAGCTGCAATGCTGCTCGGTTTTCGGGGCATTGCCAACCTGCCAAGGTACGTGCCTGGGTCCCCGTCCCGTGCTTGGGGCCATCGGTCTGGGGAGAGGCGGCTGGCCCTTCTCCGGGACCTTGAGCTCGCTGCCCCGGCTCGGCAAAGCGCGCTTGGTCCCGGGAAAAGCCCCCTCGCAGCTGAGCGTCCGGGGAGCCGTGACCAAAGCCTGGAAGAGGGAACGGGAAAATCTCTGCTTTGAAGCTGAAATGCCAGCAGAAGCCTTGCTCCGCCGTGCTGCAGGAGCCCTCGGAGGGGGCTTGGCTTATTGGCAGACCCATAAAATCCAGGGGCAAGAAAAATAAGGAAAAGGTACAACCAGAATAAGGCAACAAAAAGCCAAATAAACCAACAGCCCCAAAGTGTTGCGGGTTTGAGTGACTGATGCCTCTGAGCTTCCGAGGACTGGGCTCGATGGCTGTGCCGAGCCGCAGCGGGAGGCATCTGCTCCCGCGGGGGCTTCACCCCTCACTCGAGGGGACGGGGCAGTTTGGGGGGTCCAGGGCGTCGCGGGCCGCCTCCTCCCCGACTGTGCTGTGGGAAGAGCTGCGACTGCAAAAGTAATAGTGCGTGGAAAGTAGCCAGAAGGGAGCGTGGTAGCAGGGAGGCTAATTAGCGCAGGCACAAAGAGCAGATGTTCAGACCCCAAAAGTTAAATCTTGCAAATGCCGATGACTTTTGTTTTATCCGTTCTGTTAAGCATCAGGGGAAAAGCAGCTGGAAGGAAGGGTTTGATTTTTTTTTTTTTTGGTTTTTTTTGGCTCGCTCCTTGCTCTGGCTAAACCCCGGGTGAAGGATCCCGGTTCGCCCCGCGGCTCCGCTCCGGTTTGCTCGGTGGCTTTGGGCGAGGTGCCGGTGGGCTGCAGCCGTTCGCTGAGCTCAAGCCGCCTCCGGAGAGGCACCGGGCGGCAGGACAGGCTCCCGGCCGGGATAACCGGCTCCCAACCTGCGGCACTTTGGAGCGGGCCGGCACCGGCCGGGGAGCGCGGTGGGCAGCGCTGCCTCCGGGAGGACGCAGTGGAGAAAGCGAGGCCGAGGAGCCTCCTCTGATTTTGCTTATCCTCGGGGAGATCGAAGGATGACGTGATGAAGGACTTAGTGCAGCAGCAATTTGCAGTGATGGATAGCTCTTCGACTTTGCATTTTATTGCCTATCCTGCCTGGCTGGAAGAGAGAGTGGACAAATGCAGCTGAGAAGGCAGGCTCCAGTCTTTAGGGCTCCGGCAGAAATAGTGGCTTATGAACGCGATTAATCCTGCCTGTGCCTGGAAAGGCCGAGTCTGGTCCCTGGGGTGGCTGAGGAATAGATAAGGAAAGATCTCGTCTTGCAGAGAAAGACGTGCTGGACTCGGGATCGTGCTTTCTTGAGGGACATGTTCTTCTCCAGACTCAACAGCTGGGGGTTGGATTGCTTTTATTTGTTTTGCTTTAACACTTCTGACTTCGGGACTGTGCTAAGGAGGGGCTGGGCCAGGTCACACCGTGAGACAATTAAAAAGACAGAAAAAAGATCCAGGAAGATCGTTAAAGGTACCGTAGTCTGCCTGGCGGCAGTAGTGCCTGATCCTACCCGATACCATGACAGATGGGAGAGTGCCTGTAATTACACTGCACTGTCTGGGATTAAAAAAAAAGTCACAGATATTAGGTTCTGCGTTTTCCCTACGCTCCCACAGCAGGTATCTGCGAGGCTTGCGGAGAGGTGTTGCATTGGGTGACCAAGGCAATCCCGAAATCGCGTTTCTCCGTTTCTGCCTCGGTGCGAGCTGGGCGCAGCGCTCGGGCCGGGCAGCGCGGCAGCTCCGTTGCACCTCTGAGAGCGGCAAGTTTTGGGAAACGCGCCGTGTCGGCAGTGGGTGGGAGCCCAATGCCCGGGGGCGTTCGTGGTCTGGGCCTCGGGCTCGTCCTTCCTAAAAGCACCGCGACGGCGGAGACCCATCGCCCTCCATCCCGGCGGTCCGCGTCGGCACACGGCTGGGGAGCGCGGAGCTGCCCGAGCAGCCGCAGACACCTCTCCCTGCAGCGCTCACCCCGCGTTTTCACGCTGCAGAAATCGCCTCGCGAGACCGTGTTGCCCTTGCTGTTGCTGCTCTTCCACACTTTTATTTAATGTTTATTGCTTTTTATAAAGGGAAAAGTGCCACGAGTGCAAAGAGTTGGTTTTAATCGCTTGAATCTAAGTGCTGTTCTTCAGATGTCACTTGAGCCATTTGTCCTCCCCCTGGACAGTCCTGGAGCCCCAGAGGCTGCGGGTCTCCCTTTCCCGGCGGGATGCGGGATGGGTGCTCGCGGCGAGCCCTGGGGCTAAGGAAGGAGCGCAGTCCTGCCCGTCCGTCCTCGCTGAGCTCCCCCGTTGCACCCGTGTCCGTGCTGAGCGGTGGGTTTGGGGACGGAGGGGCACCTGGCTCCGCGCTGTCCATGATGAGGACGATGTTTATCCGCGCAGCATCCCGCTTTGTGCCGTGTCGGTGCGCTGGGGAGAGGGGCAGGCGGGTGCAGGCGGTGGCAGGAGGGACCGTCACCGTCCCCAGGGAACCATCCGGACACGCTGCGGCCAGCCGGGTTCCTGGTCCTCGCGCTTACTCCTGACTCCTCGCGCTGACTTGCCTGCAGCAAAAGTCTCGGGGTGGCTGGGTCGAGGGACAGGAGGGAGCAGTCGGGGAGAGGGAATTATACAAATCCAGGAGGAGAATTATCTTGGCTAAATGTCAAACCTTCTCTAATGCAACGCCGTAGCTGCTGCTGCACGAAGGCGGGGGGTTTCTGTGCTCGTTTCTTGGCTTCCCTTCACCTTTCCAAGCTGGAGGTGAGCAGCGAGGGTCCCCCGTGGAGCAGCTCTATCGCGGTGCTGGCTGGTGCTTATGCCAGCCTTTAAAACCCCCACTGGTGCTTGCATTTTAGCAGCATGTTTTTAAATCGCTGATTGAAATAATGCTAACAGCAGTTGTCCTGCTGGGAACGTAGATCTGGGGGGTTTGAAAGCCCTTGGTTGTCTGGTGACACGTTAACACGTGGCAATGGTGCATCTTTTGGGAGGGGTAGAAGTAGTCGCTAAGTCCAGTTCAGTGCACTAGCTCGTTTCACAACCATGATGAAATCAAAATGATGGAATATTATGGGGTTTTCCTTCATCAGCGGAGGAAATGACAATGCAAACTTCTGGGGGCCAGTTAGGGGTCGGCTGGTCTTGATGGGATTGACCCAGCAGTTCTTGTGCTGAGCTTTCTGCACCTGTAGGCCGCTGGTTTGCAGGCCTGTCCTCATCAGCTCAGCCTCTGACCTTGCAGCGCATGTCACGAGTTTGCCAGGACTCGCTGAGAGCGGTGGGAGCCCAGTGGGCGATGCTGGGGGAGCCGAGCTGGGCAGGGAGCGGGTTCGAGGAGGAGAGGGGCAGCGGATGAACTTCTGCCTCATCTCAAGGTCTTCCAGGCTCCTGGATGTCGACTCTGAAGCCTGCGTGGGGGAAAGGTGGCCAGGACTGAACCGCAGGGGAGGGGGGACGCTGGCACGCGTTCGGCCGTCTCCCAGCGCTGCCGCGATCGGTTTTTCTTTCTCTTTGCTTTTTCTTTCTGGCCGGGGGGACAGGAGGTGTCCGGCAGCCCATCCATCGTCCTCTCCGCTGACCGGGCTCTGTTTTTCTGTACCCTCAGACAAAGGAGAAAATGGGGAGCCTTACCAGCGGAGGAGAGCGGCGGGGGCCAGCCTGCCAGACGGCCCCCCGGCCTTCCCGGCGCCCAGGGACGGTGCCCCGGCGCCCGGCAGCAGCAGCTGGAGGCGGATTCTGCTGATGATCCTCGCTATAACCATCCATAACGTCCCAGGTGAGCCCCGTCCCTCCCCGCTCGCCGGCGCCGCTCCTAGGAGGATTTCAGATGGCTCCATCCTTTTCTCCCTCCCTTTTCCTTGCCAGTTCGCCGCTTGCAGATGGCACTCGGCAGGGGTCCGGGTGCCTTTTTGACAAGATCCATCACGTTTAGTCTTGCCCTGTTTATAGGGCTGAACCAACGTAAGGTCTTGGCATCAAAACCTCCTCCAAAGAGGAGGTTCGGGGGACTAAGATGCCCTGATCAGGCTTCATGTGTTGTCAGGAGAGACAGGAGTGAGGCAGCCGGACCCTCTGAGAAGCCGGGTTGCCCCCTTGGCCCCTGCTCAAAGCAGGACTGACGCCCCAGTCGGTCTATTTGCAGGTTTAAAACCGGCAGGACAAAGCAGCTCCTTCGTTCCTCGTCACCAGTGCCATGTGCTCAAGAGCAGCACTGAAGACCCTGAAGGTAGCTTTAAATTAGCCACATACACAAAAAAAGGGGGGAAGTGTTGGCAGGAGCAAACCGTAATTGGATTTCATCCTTGAAAGGACGTGTCAGGAAGCTCAGGCTGTGTGTGTGCATCTTGCTGTCTTGGGCGGCATCGGCTGCAGTTTCTTTTTACTGTCACCGAGGAAGGAAACTTCTGTAGAGGTTTGAACAAAGTGTCACCCGTCGCAGTAGGTTAATGACGGCACCGCTGCAAAGTGCTCCGGAGAGATGCTGGTCTAACCTTTCGCTGCTCCTGCGAGAGCACAAAGCCACCCTGGACGGCGGCAGAGGCTCAAAACTTCTCTCTTGCATCTTAAAGGTCACAGCATTAAAGCTTAATGTCCAGAGAGGTGTGTGCGAGCCGTGCCCTGTGGAGGGACCTGCTACCCCACCTCGGGCTTCTGTTCAGCCCGCGCCCTTAAGTCTCCTCGGTTCACAAATGGGATTTTCTAAGGCTTCTTTTCTTTGAGTCCTCCAAGCGAGCAGCCCCAGCCAGCCCACCCTCGGTACAGCCTGGGCGGCTTTTATCTGCTTCCAGCAAGACGCGGCCGCGGTAGGTGGGTCAGCAGCTCGGCTCAGCGGGGCTGTCTGGGCTCACGCGGAGCCTCCCCGGGAAAGGCATCTCCTGCTCTTTTCGGTCTGGCCTGTGCCGTTCTGGTGGTGCTGGCTCTGGAAAGAGCTGGCCTTGCAGCCCTTTTTGGGGCTGGGTGAATAACCGCAATGTCTGTGCTTAGGCGGGACTGCTCGCTGGTAGGAAAGCCCTGCGCGAGCATCATTAATCCGGCAGGGATTCGCCTGGAGTCTTTCAGGGGTTTCAGAGCTTGGACTGAACCTGAGTCTGCCATTGTCTTCGCCAGAGCCAGGCTGTGCGGTGCCAGATCTGATTTGCTCCTCATAAAGGATTTAGGTTGGATTAAACTGGGAGCTTGTGCCTTGCCCATGCTCGTTGTCAGAGCCCTGCCCTGTTCGATACCAGGGTCTCTAGTCCTAGGATTTCTTGCACGAGGCAGGGGTGGTCCTGGCCCTGGCCTTGGTGGTCAGTAGGGCTCTGCGGGACAGGACTCTGCTCGGTTTTCACCAAAATCCTTTTGCTTTCCCAGCAAAGTGCTGTTCTCGCGCTGTCAGTCTCTCCCTAGCGCCGCTTCTCTGATCTAGCGCGGCCTCTTCCTAGAGCGCGGGGTTTGGAAACACGGTAATGTTCTACCTTAATTATCCTCCCTGTAAGTGGAAACGCTGACACTATAATTAGCGCAGACTCCCGCGGCATAATGACACCCTGGTTAACGTGTCGCGTTACGATGAGCGTGTCGGTGCAGCAGCTCGCGGGGTGCAGCCCTGAGCCGTCCTGCGCGAGCCGGGGGTGCTCGGAGCCTCGGCGGAGGGTCGGCCGAGTGGACACCCCTGCCTCTCCCTGCCGCCCGGCTTGCACGGTTGCTCTGTGCCCTCTTCTGCAGAGCTCTCGGCACGTCTCACGCTGACCCTGCTTCCCCGAGAGTTGAACGCTGCAGGTGTTCGCACGGAGCCTGCCGTGAAAGGTGCTCAAAGCAGTTTCCAAAGGCTTTCTGTCTTCCCTTGCCCAGGGAGTAATTTCCTCCTCTTCTACGTGTGAAGACTGAGAGATGGGGAAAAAATGTTTCCCAAAGAGCAGATAAGTGTGCTGATTGCATGGCAGAGCTCCGCGGGGGTGGATGCAAGGGTCGGCCACAGCTGCCGGCGCCGGGAGTCACTCGTTGCTGCAGGGAGGAGGATGAAGCTGGGAAGGGTCTGCTTCATCCACCCTCACCTTGCTGGACCTTTGGTCTGGCCAAGCTTTGGTCTGATGTGCTGGGAGGTGGCAGATTCCCTTTGCTGCGGCTTGGGGCTGAGAGCTGTGTGCTTAAAGGCCGAGAGGGGGGAGAGCAGAAGGGAAAAGCACAGACACAAACGGCAGAGGCAGGAGGTGCCAGATCCCCTTCTCTCCTCCTCCTCCTTCCCTCTTACTGTTCACGAAGGCGTTGCATTGCCAGACGGGTCACGGAAACCAACCCAGCTCCTTGCAGTCTGCACCAGGCAGGTTGAGGGCTGCTTGGCTGGGTTTGGCCAAGAAACCAAACCTTTAACCCGTCTGCCGCGGCCGCCCTCCTCCGCAAGCATCTCCGCTTCTCTTCTCGCCCAGCAGCAGCGGAGATGCTTGCGGAGGAGGGCGAACGCGGGGAGCAGCCTCCTGCATCCGCTTGGTGTTTAGCGGCTTCTCCAGGCCAGCAAAAGGCTCGTTAGTTTGTTCCAAAGCTGGGGCTGGCAGTGTATGGAATAAATTGATAATGACAGGAGATGCCAAACTGCAGAATATGCCTGCTGATTAATATTCATATATACGGGGTTTAGCAGAACATTAATTATGTATTTAATCAAGCCCCGTTTATTCTGGTTCGTCTGCGTACCTCGGGTGGTTGTTATGCTGAAGACTCGAGATTAATTAAAATGTTACTGGATTATCACAAATAACAATTAGCGAGGTGCGAGTTTGAGCTCCTTCCTCTCTGCACCCGTTTAAAAGGGGGGAGGAGAGCGCGGGGCGCCAGACGTCGCAGAACCGGCACGAGCCCCCGCGCCGCCGGCCGCCCTCGCTGCGCCCTGGGAGAGCGTGGCACGTGCCATCCCTCCGTGCGCCCGGGTGTCACTGCCGGATCACGGCAAGCTTTGCGTCCCGGGTGTCACTCCTGGATCACGGATCGTGGCAAGCTTGGCATCCCGGGTGTCACTCCTGGATCACGGAGCGCGGCAAGCTTGGCATCCCGGGCCGCACTGCAAGCTTCGCCTCTCCTGCCTTTTGTTCGGGTTAGAGCAGTTGGGCTTCATCTGCCAGGGACTTGGCGAGTGCCCCGTTGCTTGGAGACAAGAGGTGGTGCTTTGCAGCGAAGATAACGTTGCCAAGGGAACCAAGCCCTGAATTTCCCTATTTTTCCCGTTGCCTGGGGGCTCGGCGGGTGGGCAAGAGGCGTCCCGGGGAGGGCCTGAGGCTGCGGAGCCCGGCGCAGGGGCAGAGCAGCGGGTTGGCACCCAGGTGCTGAGCGTGCGGCGAAAGGAGTCCGTTTTGCTGCAGCCCCTCCACCGCTTCCTTTTTGCAATAAATGCCACTTTTCTGTATTCAGTCCTATCGCTCCGTGTTTGTTCCCTAATTCCCTCTCTGCTCTGTTTCTGCCTCAGGTGTCAGAGTGAAGCCGAGGTGTCTGGAAGAGAGCGAAGCGGCCGGGGCAGGGCGAGCGGGGCCGGGGCGGGCAGAAAGCCGTGGGGTCTCGCGGGGAGGAGGCGACGGCGTCCCCCCCTCGCCCGCTCTGCACCCCCCCCTCGCCCGCTCTGCGCCCAGCACGCGTGCGGTGCCACCTGAAATTTTTTTCTCCATTTCTCATTACCAGGAACTGATTAACGAGTCACGAGCTTTCTTATGAGAAGGATCCAATCAAGCATGGAAATCAAAGGAGCAGGAAAGAGTGTGTGAGGCAAACGTGGAGCGAGCTCGTCTTTGGTGGTGGAGCCGCTGGAGGGGAAGGTGGAATTGTTGTAGGGATGCAGCAAGGTATCGCGATGGGCAGGAGAGAAGGTTTTAGATGGAAAGCCTCTTAGGTGACGTCACCGATAGGCAGGACAGATGGATCTGCCGGGACGCTGCTCCGGGATGGGATGTAACAGCTGGGGAAAGGTGCAGCCCGTGGCCGGGGCGGGAGGTGCAGAGCTTGCACCGCTCGCGTTGTGCTGCGCGACTGTCCCTCTGGGCGTCCTGACGTCAAGGCACGATCAAGCCCTTTGCTGACGGTGGCAGCTCCTCACCTTGGCGGTTGATTTAGGCCAGGTTCCTCCCTTTCGCCATGTCACCTTGGCGGCTCTGCATCATTTTTCCATCCCTGAGGAAGGTGCAACGTGTCTGGAAGCAAGTGCTGCTGATCTAGTTTATCCCAGGAAACCTGGGAGAGCACAGACGTCTGCAACAAGGCATGTTACGTGTCAAAATGATTTGAAACATGCTTGTTTGCAGCTTCAGCTGGGGCAAATAAAAAAGGTTTGGCTAAATGCCCTTGCACCAGGTAGGATCCTGCCTGCTGCCTTTTCCAAGGGGAGGATTTGGCTGGCGACAGCCCTGGGAGGGAGAACTGCCTGCTTAGATCCCACCTGGATGCTTGCTTTTCTTCGTGTCTTTCTGCAGTTTTAATCATTTTTAATGTTCTTTTATGTGTCTCCTGCTTTACGACTGTCTGGGCGAGAAGAGCAGACGCTGTGTTTCAGGCCTGATAAAGTGGGCTGGTGGGTGCTTTGGGCTGGGGATCCTGCGGGCAGGGGAGGTGAGTTGTGGCCGTGGCTCCGTTCCCGAAGCCTCGCAGCCGGCTCTCCGTCTGGGGAAGTAATGAAAGTGCCATGTCCTGAGAAACGTCCCGAGCGAGGTGGAGCTGCGGCCGCCCGGCTTCCCGGGCAGATGGAGACGCCAGGCGTAGACAGCTTCGCTGTGAAGTTGGCATCTACGTGTATATGTGTTTTGGTCTGAGCCGCTCCCCGGGTGGGAAGGAGCTGGGATGCTGGCGGCTGCGGCGGTTTCAGCCAGGGCACCCCAAAAGCTCGTTTGTCAGACCCAAACCTGAGCTGCGGCTTCCTGCGGTGGAGCAGGTGCCTGGTCCTCAGCCGATGGGTGAATCCGAGGTTCAAACGGAGCCGAGATTGCCCTTGGCCGAGGAGGACGATGCCGAGAGAGGGATTTGCGGGTGGCGGCAGCGGCACGGAGGCTGCGTTGGGAGGGTGCAATTTCCACGCTGGTTGCTTTGTCATTAGCGAAGACTGATTGGATTCAGTCGTCTGGGACAGGCGTGCTCCTGCCCTCGGCCTCCGGAGACAAGTCTGGGATAGCGCGTGTGATATTGCATCTCAATTACAAAGAAAAATGATTATCTCTCTGAATACTTCTCAGGGATCCATTCGGGGTTTGCAGTGTTCATTTTGGGTGATTTTTTTTTTGTTGGTCTATTGAAATTGAGACTCTTACACGATTGTCGAATTCGACGTGCGTTCGGTACCCATTGTGTTTTGCAGAGAGTGCGCGAACGTGAGCTGTTTAGCTGTGCTGATTAATATGTATCTCTCCTCTGTGTGCCTGTTTCTCTCCGAAATTAAAGCAGCCCTCCTTCCGCTGTCAGTTCTGCTATTTGCATTGGTATTGATGATTCTTCTTAAGCAATTTTGCAGCACCTCTGATTTGTGCGGAAAGGCTTTAATTTTAGTAGCAGAAGGGAGGAAGATAAGATTTGCTTATAGCTTGGATTTCAGAGAAATAGGGTGAAAAGGAAGACAAGGGCTAAGGGGGCAGGCGTCCGCATGTGCCGGTTCGCACACGGCATCGCTTGTGCAGCAATTTGGTGGAGCTAAATTGCTCAGCAGGGTTCAAGGGAGCAGAGGAGACCGTTGGCCTTGGGGCCACCTCTTCAGGCTGCACTAGGAAGGAAAGCAAGATTAACGCTTGAGCAGTCACTAATCTTTCGCAGCGCGTCCTGCTCCCGGCCTGGCCGGGAAGGCGGGTTTCCGCGGCCGCTGCCCGTTGCCTCTCGCGCTGAATTTCCAGCGGGGCCCTTCGGGTGCAGAGGTGTTTGCTGTGCCAGCCGCGCCGTGGCCCCGCCAGCAGCCATGGGCGGGAAGGAGGAAGGTTGGATCAAGCACAGCTGAAGGTGGGTTTTGGCGATGCCAAGAGCATCGCGTAGGGCGGTGACTCCCCGGCGCTCGGGAGGTCGCTCAGCGTGTGCAGGTGCTGGCTCTGCAAAAGGTTGCTTTAACCTTCCGTTAAACCCCTCATTAATCATGGCCTCGTCAGCAGGTATTTTGACATTTGCATGTGTTAAGCACCTGGATGAATTGGAACGGCAACTGGCTCAAAGTCGTTACGCTCCGGCGCAGAGGGGCGGAAAGCGGAGCGAGCTCGCTGCCAACGGCGGCACGTGAATAGCAGCTTTCTCGCCGGAGGCGGCACGTGAATAGCAGCTTTCTCACCTAACCTAGCCTGGCTGCAATTTCACGTGCTCCGCGGGCACGGACGGCAGCGTTTCACGTCGAGCCGGGAGGCTGCGTGGCCCGATGGCGAAGTGGAAGCGAGGGCAGCGTCTCTCCCGCCGCGCCGACAGCAGCTCGCGTTTCCAAAGCTCATTTTTGGGCCGGTGCCTGGAAAGCTGGTGGAGAGCTGATAACGTACGTTTATCTCTGAGGCATCGCTTTTAGCTGATGAGCAGTGTCATGTACATGGCAACGGCCACAAAGGTGACAAAAGCCAATTAAAGACGGTTTTTCACCGGCTGCAACGAAAGCGCGCTGCGGTTTGCACGTGGGACTTCCTTGCCCGTCTTATCCCCGTCAGCTCTGGCCGTCTGTTGCATTAAACAGTGTGAGCAGCGTGAGGGACCATTTCTGTGCCAGCAGATGAAACCCTGAATACCCTGGGTGGAGGCAGGTTTCGGGGGCAGAGGCGTGCTCGGCGCGGTGGGAAACCCTCCAGCGAGCGCCGGGGCCGCTCAGCGCCCGAGAGCCCCTTTCCAGCACGGCTCAGCCCCTGCTTTTGGGGTGCTTTTGGGTTACTGTTTTTGGGAAGAGGGTTGTTCATCTGGAGAAGCATTTGCATGAGGGTTTTAGGGTGTTGGGCAGCAAATGCCAGCAACCTCTAATCCTTTACAAAAAGGTACCCACATTCATAAGCGCTCGGCTGTGTCTAGCCTCATCAGCACGTATTTTTCCATTTGCATTTATTAAGCATCTAGATGAACTGAAACTAATAAGAAATAGGTGCATGTAGTTAGATGGTGTGAAGACCCAGTGCTGGAGGCTTTATTCAGACAAAGCTCCTGTGAAATCGCTTAAAATCCCTTCAGAATAAGGCACTTGGATTGCTGGTTAACTGGGGCTTAAAATCCGCTTTAATGGAAGTTTAACTGCATTGTGTCGCACCCAGCAATGTGGTTTTACTTTACCAGGGCTCGGATTCAGTAGGATGTTGCTCTCTGTCTACACCCTCTGTTCATTTTCTCGCTCTCTATGTGCAGGAGTTATGTAATAACGGGGGTTAATTTACTTTACCTGCCTCTGAATTTATACGGGCTCCGTGAGAGATGCTGGTTGTTCGTTGGCTTGAATTTCTAGGGAATCGGAAGGGGGCTTGTGCCGCTGGTTTTCCTTTGCGAACGGCCTGCCGAGGGACACGAGCGGCTTCCGTGGTGGCACCAAGCTTGTTTCATGCTTGGGAACTAAGCTGCGAAGGCAGGAGCTCGGCCAGCCCCGCGGCACGTCCCCGGCCACGGCGGCTGCTCCGTAAGGATGCAGGAGGGATATTGGGAATACAGAGGTGAGCGGTGCGAGGGCCGGGGCTGGAAAGCGGCTGAGCTTTGCTGCTGCTTGTTTGCAGCCCGGGAAGGAGCAGGGCAAAGGGGCCGTGCCGAGGCATCAGCCTGGGATCCCTGATCCCTGCCTTGCCGCGTAAGCTGCCGTGAATAGGATTAAAAACAGCAGTCTGCTTAATTTCACCCACTTCTTTCAGCTTGCCAAGCTCTTACGGACCTGTGCGATGGACGATAAGGGAAAGATTTGGTGGGAAATGGTAAGCTGTTCCACTTTCAAGCTGATCCTTTGAACTTAAAGCTTTCATGGCATTTGCATCGTATACGTGTTTGCAGACAAATGGGTTGTGGCCCCTCTGGAGCCCGGCTGATCCGAAATACGGAAATTGCTTTTGCTGCATGAGCCAGCTCGTCCCAGCGAGTCCCTGGCTCATTTTGCCTCCGAGGCAGGGCTGGGCCGAGCGCCTGAGCACAAAATAGATAATTCGAGAGAATTAGAGCAAAGGAGCAGTGTTCAAAGGGTTGACTCCCTCCTTGTGTCCCATGTTCTGCATAGTTTGGGGTTTCTCCCCCCTTTGCTCGAACACCAGGCGCACACCGAGCTGTTGGCGTGTGTCTGAGCAGCGAGTCCGGTCTGCCTGGAGCCTCCCCTGCTCCTCCATCAAACTAAAACTTTATTGCTGCTGTAAAAAATGGGAGATTTACTGCAGGGAGAACTTTCTTTTGAAAGCAAAAGGAAGGCTTTAGCCTGGTGCTGTTATGAAGTTATTTTTGTATTTTGCACGTTGTCCTTGTCCAAGGCAGTTGGGTCACAGCGGATGTGTCACCCCCAGCTTCCCCGGCTGGCTCGCGTCTCTCATGCCCCGTTTCAGTCCAGCCTCCTGCATCGTTCCCGGTTTCCGTAGCCTGTGAGCGGGATATGACAGCGGAATTGGAAAGCGGCTCTGCAGGGGAAACGGGGCGCTGACGGAGGAGTCTGCACTGCCTTGTTTTGCCCGGCGTGTGTCCGGGTTCGGGTCCGAGCACTGCAGGCGGGTTTTCTTTTCCTTGGTGGAGGTGGCTCCGCTGCATCGTTTCCACCCAGCAGATAGCGGGGAGCCCGTCCCCGTCCCCCGTCAACGCCGTCGGCAGCCTGTGGCACTGCGAAGTGACTCCGGTTTGGACCTTGCTCCCCCGTACTGGTGTGCAGGGTGTGGTATATGGGGGCCCTGTGGCTGTAGGGTTTTGCTCTGGGCACCGTAACCTGCTAGATGATGTGAGACGCGCTGTAGCTGCCGGGTGTTGACAGCCGGAGTCCCTGTAGTGGCCCTTCAGCGCGGTTATGCTTTGCAGTTTGAGGCTTTTCTTTTTCTTGGAGAACAAGCAAAGATGGAAACATATCTTTGCAAATAGCAGTGCAAACCGAGAGGTTTGTAGCTGGTCCTTCAAGTAGCACAGATTAGTTTATGATCCCTAGGTAATGCCTTTTCAGGATAAAATGTCTTGAATTCTAAAGCCAAGGAAGCCCAAGAGAGGCAAAATCCCCCTTTTTAGGTTAAGCAGAAGCATTTTCTTGACAGTGGCTGAGATTAGTTGTATTTTTCTGTCTTTGTTCTGCAACTCTGCTGAGAGGTGCCAGGTTCACACAGCAGCCCGGGACCGTTGCAGCCCGTTAACGAAGGCCGGCAGCCCCGGACGAGCTCGGCTTTTCTGCCGGGATGGGGCTGGTGGGGTTGTCCCCCGCTCTGGAGACGGGCCACGCGCAGTGGGAGAGTGCTCCTTGCCTTTCCCCAGGCTCTGTTTTCCCAGAACTGGGTATTTCCCGAGTTCAGCGCTCCCGTGTCAGGGCTGGATTGAAACTGCAGGATGTGTTGGAAAATTACCGCTGGGAGATGGGTACAAGAGCAATTGCAGAAACCTTATTTCTCCAGGAAATCCAGCCGAATGGGTGGTGTTAAAAGCCCGATTGTGCCAAGATGAGCTGCCCTGGGTTGTTTATTTTTCAAGCTGACACCCGAGTCTCCAGCGGAGCAATGGGACGAGTTCTCCCGTGTCGCTCCGCAGTGACCTGGTGTCCCAGGCATCCATCCGCAGGACCTCCGGTACGTCCTGTCCGTACGCGGGTGACGTGGAAACGTGGACCTTTCTCCCTTTGTGTCCTGTCCATCCTGGCGCGTAGCCGCTGGGGCTCTGCGGCTGGAGTGGGTGCAGAACAGCCGGGAGAGGGGCTGCGCGGACCGCTGAGCTTGCCGCGAGCTTTGGGCGTGGAGGTGCTGGCAGCGAGCTCCTTGTTTGTTTGCTACGTAAATCTTTGTGTATTTGCAAATCGGAGCGGTGCTGAGGTTTGGCATCCTCTTTAGAAGAGGCTGAATGTGTGTTTTTAAAGCGGTGAAGCTACCGTGTGATCTTGGCAGGCCTTTCGAAATGAAATATTTGAAGCAGATCGCTGCAGCGGGCTGAGTGGCTCATATAATATCTATCATATATAATCGGAGGCTTCCCAAACGGCCTGGATTCCCCATGTGAAGTCGGGAGCCGAAGAGCCTGGGGCTGCCGCCGGGCGCTGCCCTGTCCCTCTGCTCTCGCCTGGACCCTGCCACAGCTTCCACCGGCGGCTGCCTCTCCCTCTCCAGCCAGGCACTTTCCTACGCACCATCTGTTGATTTTTAATTTCCCATAATTTGCTTCCATGTATGTGCAGTTTGTACTTTCATTAATTGTGCTGCTGAGTTTCTCATTCCCTGAGAGCGCTTTGCAGCGCGTTGTGATTTCGCCCCTCTCTCCAGACTCTTTCTGTCTTTTACACAAATCAGCACTTGGAAAAAGATCTTTTGGCAAGAGCAGTGCCAGACCTGCTTGTGCAGCGCTTCGTAACGTCCTCATAGCCGTGCTAAGCGTAGCCATTAAGGGTCTTTAAAAAGATCCCCCCCTTCTTCCCTCCCAAAGTTTGCTTAGCTGCCTGCCCCGCTGGGCGGATGCGAAGCAGAGATGCGCAGGGCCCTTCACCGTCCGCAGGTGCAAACCCTGTGCAAGCGACAGCCATCCGTCACCGCCGTTCGTGCCCGCGGATCTTCCAGGCAGCGTGTTCCCGCGGCACCGCGCGCGAGCGTGCAGTCCGCCTCCGGCACTGCCCAGCGTGTCTTGGGTTGCAGCGACTTTGCTAGGTTGAGTTATCGCCCAGTCCTGGTATTTTAGGGGCAATTAGGAGTTTCCCGTCCCTGTGAGCTGGTGTTTAGGGTAGATTCCCGATCTGCTTTTCTCTGCCTCCAGCCTAAGCCTTGGCACGAAGCGCAGATCCGAGCTCGGAGGAGTCGCAGAGGGTGTTTCAACTTCTCCATGCTCAGCTTCGAACATAGGATGCAAACGCCGTAACCACAGGAGTTAGTGCTGCTTTTTATAGTGCGTTTCCAAGGCAACTGGAAATGTAGAAGACCACAAACACACGAGGCTCTGTGCTTCGGAGACCTTATCCTTGCGTGTGCAGGCACACGCGTTCGGTGGCGTTTTCAACCTGTTTGAATGCTCATCTGAACGGTCCCCCCGTCCCCTTGCGGGACTGCCAGCGTGGGCTGCGTGGGTAGTTGCCGCCTTTGAAAGCTGGAAAATCCACTCCAGCATCAAGCTACACAAACAAGTTTGCTTTTGTTCCTTAAATGTTTTTCCCCTGCCTTGCTTGGAGGGGAGCGATGCCGGCAGAGCCCTTACAAAAACAAAAAGTGGATTTTCCACAAAAGAAAAGGTAGCGGTGCTTTGACACTTTCTCAATACGAGATATTTTCTGGAAGGAGCTGCTCTGGCAATGGGAGGGTGTGAGGAGTTTGAGGAGAGCGGAGAGGTGGGACGGGAGCTGGGCCGATCGGGGCGATGTCCTTGAGCCCCTGGGAGGAAGCAGCGGCAAATCTGAGCTCCCCTGCGCCTGGTGCGACGCCGGAGGGGCTCCACCGGAGAGTGGCTGGTTTTCGTGGGGGGATTTGTGTGATAAACTGCAATCTGAAAGAACCTACAAGGTGGGCATTTTTCCTCCCTCTGTTTCCGTGTTGTCTGTGCCCAGCACAACGTTAGGACGGATCGGAGAAGATGGGATTTGGTTCCCGCAGACTCGCTGTGGCTGCAGGAGAGGCCGACGGCGCAGTAGGGCGTAAGGAAACTTGCCCCTGTCAATGATGGGATTTCGTCTGTGATTATTTTCCGTGGAGCCGGTCTTGGTGTGTCATGGAGGCTGGGTTTCCTTCGGGTTTTAAGGTGTTCGTAAGGACATTGTGCCAGGAATTGGGTGGAGGAGACCAGAGATTCGGGAGGTGGCATTGCCGGGGTCTGGTCCTGGCTTAGCTCAGCCTTAGCTGGCGTTTGGCCCTGCTGCAGATCTCCCCCGCGGCGCTGGTTGGTGGTGGGCTTTGAAAAGGCGACTTTCTGCAGAGAGACTTGCTGAGCCTGAATCCTTTTTAACAGACTCTGGTGTTTCACGCTGCTACATCCCTTATTAAAAGAGCGTTTAAGCTCTTGGGAGCTGTGATCTTTCCCCTCCAATGTATTCTCTAATAACTATAGAAATCTCTCCTCTGTGTGTTAGCTTCCCAAGAAACCACGGCGCTATTTGGGATTCTCGGTGAGGAGCACTCAGCGGCACTCCAGCGCGTGGCAATGCCTCGCGTTACACGTGCGCGTATTTATAACGGAGGGCAAAGCTGCTGCGTGCACAGAGCGCTTCCCGTTGCAACGCTGCTGCTCCCATCTCTGGGGCCACAAACACACCTTGCCGCGGTGTGCAAGCACATTGTCACTAAAATAGAGTAATCCTAGGGATTTCCAAAGAGCTAAGACTATAATTAGAAGGGTAACAACTGCATCCAGAGCCTTGCTTTCATATTCCTGCCAGTCCTTGCCCCCCTCGGGCGCAGGGAAGGGGACGGGATCAGCCTGTCGAGCTGCAGGGTTGTTGCAGGATTTGAACTTAATGTTTTTCTCCCTCCTGTTTCAGAGGGTCTGGCGGTTGGAGTTGGATTTGGGGCTGTTGGAAAATCAGCGTCGGCAACGTTTCAGAGCGCCAGGTAAGCTCCAAGAACGTTTCTGCTCCGTGTGCTTTCCTCTCCTGGAAGTTGTCTCCCTGTGCGACACCACCACCGCTACAGCACAGCTGGAGATGCAGCCAAGGAAATTCTTACCGCTGTTGAATTTTACTATCGGTTGTGCTCGTTGGCCATGGAAAGTTAGTTTCTGTCCGGTTTCTGAGGCTGTCCTGCGTTTCTGCGTCGGCTGGACGGAGCCGAGGTGCCCGGTGGGAGCGGGACGGCATGCGCTGGCTCCTGGCGCTGCTGCGGGCAGCCTGGGGTCCGCGCGGATGCCTGATCTCCTCCCGGCCGTCGCCGGCGTGTCTTCGGCGCTGATGGGTTTGACGTGACAAGGCTGAAACCCCCCTGCTCCTCCTTGTCGGCACCTTTCCTCGCGACGTGGCTTGGAGCTTTTCCGCCATCGCGCCGGTGCGCAGCCTTGGTCCCTCCTGCGGCCGCGGGACGAGGGCAGGGAAGTTCCTCGAGGAGGGACCTGGGGGAGGCACGGCCGAGCGGTCACCGCGTCGTTGCACTTGGGGCACGAGTGAGACGGTCTCCAGAGCCTGCCCGCCTCCGAAACGCGAAGCCTGGGCGTGCTCCTCGCCCTGCTCCTTCCCGGTGCCTCCTCGCGCCCGTCCTGCGCTGAGCCAGGCGCGGTTCCCGCAGGCCCCCGCCGCTCAGTAAGCCGCGTGCCGAGCCGCTGGGCTTCGCGGCCCCGCTTCCCGGCCTCCGCGATGAGCCCGTGCCACGCCGTCATCTCTCCCTGCAAGCTCTCATTTTTACCCTGCGTTCGTCCTTCGGAGAAACACTGAGATTTTCCACGAAAGCATCTCCAAAGTGTGAGAGCAGCTGCCGGAGCGCTTGCAAAGCGTGCGCCGGCTTCTCCTCTCCCTGTCGAGCAGAGCTGCCTCTGCTTGATTTTTCCTCTCCCCCCATCCTTGCCGTGGGTTTCGGAGCAGCAGTGGGGGCTTGCGGGGGGGATCTGCTCCAGGGAGGCTGCGGGAGCCTGCAAATCGGAGCGAGTCGGGTGGATTTTGGGTGGCTGGTGGAAGCTGCGCCGGTGGGAAAAGGCCGGCAGAGCCGTCAAATCCTCGGCCCTCTGCTCAAGCAGCTCAGCGCGGTCTGTTCCTCTTTCGTGAGTGTTTGTGCACAGCACAACCTGCAAAATTGCTTTAGTAATATGTAGAGAGCGCAAATTGCATGAGCTGCTGGAAGAAGCCTCTTTAATTGGTGGCAATAAAGACCCGCAGACTTGCGGGCGTCTCTGCAGATCTGCTTGCGGGGCTCAGCAGCCTCCAGCCGGGGCTTGGATTTTCACAGCACCGACGTGCCTGCACGTTACCACGCAAAATGCTTTGTGCTTCTCTCCAGGACAGATGTGAACGCGGGGCGTTAGTTCAGCTGCTCCAAATTGCTGGTGATTCTGTGCTTTGGAGGTGTTTTCGCACCAAGCAGCAGCGAAGGCTGTGCTTTCTGCAGGGATAAAAGCTGGAGCAATCCTGCTGCTTCCCCCAGCTCGAGCTGGAGCTTCTCGGCTGATCGGGGCGATTACTAAAGAAACGGGAGCCGGGGAGAAGCCTGAGTCCGCTGTGGCTCGGGGACGGAGCCGCTGGCAGTGCTGGGCGGCCGGCTGGAAAGGCAGGCAAGCGCGGCCAGGATAATTGACATGCTGTTAGCAAATCCATTTATTTTTGTGTTTGAATTGTGCACCCGAGACTTGCTGACCACCGAGCAGTGCTGTATTTGCTCTTTGTTTACTAGACCCCCATTGTTATTTATACAGTTTGGGAACGCACAGTGAAATGTTTGGGAACACACAGTGAAATGTTTGGGAACGCACAGTGAAATACGCTTCCCAGCCCTTGTGCATCAGTGATAAAAGCACAGTTGTGCGTTAACTGCCCTGTTATTGCTGGACGATCTGCGGGGCCCCGGGACGCGTTTTGGCGTTGCCTGCAGCCCTCGCTTCTCGCAGGGCGCGAGCTGTGTTTGCAAGGACCCTGCAAAGCAGCAGAAGCTGTAACGGCCCCCGGTGAAGCGCGGTGTAGGCTGTGCAGGTGTTACAGCCCCGGCTGATGGGGATAACGCTGGTGGTACGGGCTCGCTCTGAACATGCTACTCCAGGCGCGTTGATTACAGCAGATACAGTCCAGATTTGCGACGAGAGCAGCACAAAACACCAGCCATAGAAACTGCCTTTCTCTAACCTTTTGAAATAAAAGGCTCTTCATGAAGCCTGTAGAGACTCTAGAGATGCTCTAACAAAAGGACTTTTTTTCATCAGCTGCTCAGTAAAAGCTAAGAAGCCAGAAGCAGCTGGTTCTTTCTCTGTATTTACAACAGCATTAATCATGTTAGATGAAAGGTGGAATCTGTACCATGAAAATACCAATGCAAATTTAGTCAGCTGCAAAGGGAGACAAAATAACTTCATTGCCATCCATCTGCCTATCATTGTCATCTGCAGGCAGAACAAAGATGGCTTAATGCAGCCGCTCCGCAAATCTATTTGGGAACGTCCAAGAGTTGGGATTTAAGTTCTTGCTGGCTCTTGGCAGAGCGAGCGGTGTGGCATCCCGTCGCCCACTGGGAACTGGAGGGCAGCGGGGCAACGGGAAAGCGGGATGGACAAAGTGAGGCGGGAGAAAGATCTTCTGACCCTGCTTTTTCCAACTGTGGAAACTGCAGTTTTTCCTCTGTGATGAGGTCACATAAGTGAGCAACCTGTTCAGGTTCTGGAGATCTGTGTATGTACTTGGTAGCATTGGACACAATGGAGCTCTTGTCTGTCTGCCCCTTTTTAGGGTAATGATTTTAACTTTTTCTCGTTGCTATGGGATGCTAAAACGCCGCGTCCCTCCCCGCGCGCGTGCGGGAGCAGGGTCTGTTAGCACCTGGGTTTGTTGCCCGGGGCGGAGCAGAGCGGGAGCCTGCGGCAGGTCCATCTCCCCGGCCTGGCTTTCCGCCCGGATCGCTGGGGCACGTTGATCGTTCTGTTCCAGAGCTTTAGTTTAACCACCGAGTGTGCCGGGTCGTTACGGGCCTGCTCTGAAAACGTAGTTACATAGCTGGTTTGTACTTAAAAAAAATAGCAGTGGGATTGCATTTGATTTGAGCTCATGCGAGAAATGAAGTCAAATCTTTTGACGCATCTGAAAGGGAAATTGCTCCTTGGTCAGCCCCAGCCGTTAGGGGACATGACAGTCATGATCCTCCTCTTGCCCGTTATTTTAATTTAGCGTTTAACTGAAAAAGACGCGTGACTCAGTTTACCTCCTCCGTTCTGCTTTGCTTCCCCCAGGTGTGAGTAACTTAATACCGTGCTGAGCTGCCGCTGAGACGAGCCGCCTTTCGGGAGGGTTTGTGAGCTCAGACTTGGGGCGGTGGGGAAGTACTGACGACCTCTCGCACGAGCTCGGACCAACGGCTCGGGATGCCCGTGCGTGGCCCGGGGCTGTTTCCGGAGCTGTTTCCGGAGCTGGTGCCAACCAGAGCACCCTCCGTGCCGCGCTGCGCTCGACCGACGGGTGCTGCTGCTCCAGGGCCTTGCTGCCTGCATCGCCCAGGCGCTGGCTGGCCGCGTTTCTCCCAGGGCACCGAGCTCTCTGCAGGCTCCTGCATTCGTTTCGGCTCGCTCCGGAGCTGTGGTGAAGCGCAGACCCGCGGGGTGGTTTTGGGGCTGTGGGCAGGGCAGATGAGGAGTGTTTTTGCAGGGAGGCAATTACAAGCCGAGGAGGAGTGCCGGCTCCGCTGTGAGCCGTGGCCAGGTCCCACGAGCGATGTCTGCACGTTGCAACCAGCTGAGTTGCCGCAACCTGGTGTGTCCTGGAGCAGCTGATGGTCTCGGTGTTAAGCAGGACCCTGCGTGCCCCGACCATCCCTCCCAGCCCCACGGGGCTCCCTTCCCTGCTGCCCATCCCTCGCGTGCTAAAGCAGTGCTCCGGCGGCCGCGGGAGCATCCCGCTGCAGGAGCATCGCGGCCGCGGGAGCATCCCGCTGCAGGAGCATCCCACCGCGGGAGCATCCTGCTGCAGGAGCATCGTGGCCACAGGAGCATCCCAACGCGGGAGCATCCCAACGCGGGAGCATCCCGCCGCCGGCCCAGCCTCTGCCCGCGCCCTCCGCGTTTCTTTGCTGCCACCGGGTGTGCAGACTCCGTTCCTGCGTCTCGCGCTTCGCCGCTTTTGCTGCTTTTTCCTGGCAAAGGAGCCGTGCCAGGACTCACCCCCCCGTTATGGCTCTTTGTCTGGGGATTTTTTATTTTTTGTTCATTGCTTGCTGGGGGGGTGGGGGGGGCCTTTTTTATGCCGCTGTGGAGCGAGCAGAAAACTGCAGTAAAAAGCTGGGCCCTGCAATTTTGCTTTTAACTGGAAAAAGGTCTGGAAATGTCTTTAAAGCGTGGACCCCCTGGCCAGGAGGCGGCTGCTGGAGCCAGAGCTTCACCTCCAGCAGCGCGGAGAGGCCAGGGCTGATGGCAAAAGCATCACGGTTCCTGCAGAGAGGTCGCGTCTGCGTGGTGAGCGGTGGCTGAGCTTAATTTGGGGGTAGGAGGGAACCTGTTACACAGTCAGCTGGGCATTTTCTCCTGATGGTCATGTGCAACCCTGTAAGTGCTTTGCTCAGAGGTTTTCCCACCACCATCCTTGGAGAAGGCCTAGACAACACGATAGTCTGTGGGAACCTCTTCTGCTGTCCTGCTAAGGCGTTTCTTTGGGCTTCGCATCGCCAGCATGGGGAGCTCCCAAACTGAGACAGCCACCGCTTCCCTTTGCGATCCTCCCCGAAAGCCAGCCCTCGCCTGCGCCGTGCCGGGGATGGTCCCGCTGTGTGCGGCGTCGGTGGAAGCTGCTGCCGTGCTCTGGCCTCCGCTCTTTGGTGAGATGCCGTGGAGGTCTGACCCTGGGAGATGCGATGCTCGCTGCCGTCACAGCCCGTTGGCTAAAAGCGACGGGCGATTTACTGGCTAACGCGTGCAGCTCAGCCTGGCCGAGCTCTTTGCTGTGGAGCTGTGGAGCCCGTGGGTGAAAGGGGCTCCTACCGCGGAATAATTTCCATGCGCATGTGATATGCCTTAAGAAGCAGCGTTGCTGGCTCCACCTAAAATGCAGGTGCACTTGGGCTTTCCTCTCAAGTCCTTGTGTTACAGATGTTGTACCTGTGCGGGTGTAACTTCTGAGCGTTCAATTTTGAAACCTCAATATTATTTTAATATAGTTTGTGTGTATAATCTTTAAAATACGATAAAAGGTGATTATGAAGGCAGGAAAATCAAGCTCATAGCTACTGGGAAATGCTGGGAACAGGATTGCCTGTGTGCTTTTTGATGGGATCTCTGTTAGGGGATGCTGGGAACAGTGGACTTCGCCTGGGTGCCGTCTTTCCTCTTCCCCCCGGTTCATCCCGGCTCCCTGCCCTTCCGCTTCCCCGCTCCGTCAGGAACGCGCTGGCGGAGGTGCGCGGATGCCGTGGCCTCCCGGGAAGGACGGACCCCGGGTGGCTCAGCGCGTGTTCTTCGGGTGCTGGTAATTGGGGAGCTCTGCTCGAAAGTTTGTCAGCGATGGTTCGATTTCAGTTTGGGGCAGGGCTGGGCTGATGGGGTTATTTTGCACTCTTCCTCCCCAAAAGCGTTGTGCATTTTTATGTTTAAATCCACCTCTTAGTGAGGCAGAAATCCCCGCTGACTGCCACGAAAGCGGAGCACCGGGATCTCCCTGGCGACCGATGGACTAACACAGTGTTGGAAGCAAAGGAGGGTCCGGAGGGGAAGGCGCGGGCGGGAGAGCCATCCCGATCCGGCGGGAGAGCCGTCCCGATCCGGCGGCACCGCGCTGCCCCGCTCCCGCCCGACGCTAGGTGGAAACAGCGGCGTTCCCGCAGCCCCCGTCCCCGGCCGCGCTCGCTTCCAGCCGGCTCTGCAGAAAGCTCACCCAGCTCCCGAATCCAGACTCCCGAACTCCAGTTTTCACTGGCAAAATCCGCAGCGGGGGGCTGCTCTTTCTGCCGCAGGGACTGGGTGCAAAAGAGTGTTAAAATAAGTGAAAGCAGCATAAAGCTAAATGCAGTAGGTTGCTTTGAGCAGGTGGTATATATAAAGGACTAAAAGCTTAAAAATTACAATGAAATATTTTGTTAAGCCGTGTGTGGTCTGGCCACCTGGTCGTCCCAGGATGCCGCTGATGCGAGTAATTTAGGAAGACTGAAAATGCTGCGTGCGCGTGGGCAGGCTCGTGGCAGAGCTCTGTCTTAGGCAGCTCTGTGCCCGGCCGCGAGCGGCCGGCGACTTTGCGATGCTCCTGGCTTTGCTGCCCTGGTGAAACGGGCCCACGCGGATGGGCTCGGCGTTTGCTATATTGCTGCTCCTGCTTTTTTCTCGTTTAAACCCTAATCTCAGTGCCTGAGTCCTCCTCCGAATTTCGGCAACGCCAGGGCACTCGAATCACACTTAAGATTTGTTGCTTGCCCTTCTGCAAGCAGCAGATAACACCGAGGAGCCACAGCATTAAAAAGAGGTAGGTTTGGGTTTTTCCAAGGGTTTGAGCGCTGCTAACTGCCGATGCTGTCCCCGGTGTGACGAAGGGGAAAGTGCATGTTTTGCTGGTGCGATGTTTAACTCGGGCTCGCCGTCCCCGAGCGCAGCTCGAGCCGCAAAACGCCTGCCGCGAGCGTTGCCCGGCCGGGAAGGCAGCCGCCTGCTCGGGCATCCCCGGACGCGGGGAGCTGGCGAGCGCGCGTGGGAGCCCTGCGAACAGACGTATTTTCTCCCCGCGGACGACGGTGGCGGCACAATGGTCCCCATTCACCCGCCCTCGGGCCGGGAGCGCTGGCCCCGCTCCCCTGCGCCGTGCCCGCAGATCGCTTCCTGTCCAGCTCTGGTCAAACAGACAGAAAAGAGGCTTCGAGATGACAGGCAGACTTTGACGATGGCTTGGAAAATATTATTTCATGGGACAGCCTGTGCCTCCCACGCTGCGTCTCAGGCTGGGGGAGGAAAAAAAAAAAGGCTGAGGCTTGATTAATGTACGGAGATTGAAACCAGGCAAAAATTTTGTACTGTGTTTTCTCTGAATGAATGGGAATCATTGTGGTCTGAGAGACAGCAGAAGACGCGCTCTGCACCTCTCGCTCCCCCGCGTGCTCGTGCACACGCGGCCTCTGTCTCGTCCTCGTGGTAGGTCCCCAGCGGAGCTTACAGAAAAGTTCCTTGGTGGGATCAGACGCTGGGGTTGCAGCCTCGCTCCCGACCTCCTTATCGGGTCGAGGACGTGCACGGAAACCCCTGATGGAGAAAAAGCACCTCCTGATGCTGCGCGAGGTGGGGCTGGGTGGGGAATTCCACGTTCCCCGAGGTCGGAGACAAATCCTTGTTCCTCAGCCAGACTGCTCTTTTCTGAGGCGTAACTCAGAGCCTAACTGTGCCTCTGGCCGCAGAACAAAATTGCTGGAAGATGGTTATTAAGCACCTTTTAATTAACCTTCCCTGAAGGTGTGTGTTTGTTATTAAGTTAACTAGCCAGGTAGGTTTCTTGAGGGTAACTTTTCCTGAATGGTAAATATTTTTCCTCGCTGCTCTGCAGAGCAGGGCTGGCAGATTTTGCAGCGCTCACAGCGCAGGAGAAGCACAAGCTCTCCAAAGTGGCAGCAGGGGAGAAAATCAAGGTCCGTTTTCAACGCTGAGGGTGTTTGGGAGCTGTGGGAGCCCTGGCTACGCCATACCTACCAGCAACAGTGCTCCCCTTCATCCAGGGGCGCGATACGGGTGCATGGGCGAAGGGTGCTCCCAGGGTGCTGGCTGGCCCGGAGAGCTGGCACCGGCGCACGCAGCGAGAAGGCTGGTCCCGTGGATCCTGTTACAGCCCGGACAGACTGCCTTCGAGTCGTGCTGAGCTCCTGGGGCGCTTTGGCTAGAGCATGAGAAAGCGGTCTGCAAGGTTTTGGTGATCCGCAGAGTATGTCATCGTGCCGAATGCTGTGAGCCCCTGTAAATATAAGAGCACCCGTTTCTGCATCCCCTGAGCAATTGTCTGGGTGGTGCACGTGAATGGGTTTTGGCCCTTCGGATGCTGCATTTCTCATCATGGCTAATTAACCTCAGCAGTGACGGCAGGAGAGCTTCTGCTCTGCACCTCGGGCGAAGCTGGTGCTGTGCCAGACGGCTCCGGTCAGATCAGCAGAGCTGGCGGTCTGCAAGAGGAGAGGAGGCTCCTATTAGCTCTGCAGGCAGCAACAGTGTCCTTTCGACCGAGACCTCATGTGGAGTACCGATGTCCCAAATCCCATGCACGAATATGCAGACTGGCATTTAAGAACAAATGCACAATTTATGCAGAAGAACAGATCTCGGTGCCAGATTAAATGAGACTGGATGTTTGGGAAGTGCTTTCCTCTTTACTTTACTGGAGTGCAGAGTTTCTCAATGGAAAATACTGGTTTGACTTTAGAGGGACAGATACCCTACACTTATGCTGATGAAGCAGCAGAGCTGATAATCGTGTGCACTTCTGCCTGCAAAATCCTTGTAATTCTCTCTTCATCCTTAATAAAACAGTGTTTTATTGTAAACAGATACTAAACTACTTCTTGGTCATTAGAAAAAGGAAGTGGGATAGCTAGAAACTGAAGTCTGTCTGGAAAGCAAGACAAGGCAAGCTTGAAAACGCTTTACTCCTAGGAGATCTGTTTACAAATATGTGCAGAAATGTATTATGCAGTGTTTCTCCTTTTGGTTGCTGCTCTCGGAGCATTTCACAGGAGCTTTTGTGATCTTGGATTGAATTTCTCAGTTTCTGTTTGAAACTTTAGCAGATGCTGCTAAACTTCTTCGAAACCCTTAATTTGCAAAGTAGGTGAGATCTCACAAAGTGGCCTTGAGTGTGAGGCCAAACCAAGGGTTGCTGTAGCCTGGAGAGTGTGATATCCTCCTCTCTTATTCTTTATCCTGGATAAACAGACTTTTGCCACTGATAAATTGAAGCCGTGCCAGATGATGATTTGGCTTAATCCTGTATCCAAGAAAAATTGTTATTGGGAAGTGAGCGAAATCTTTATGAACAGTTAAATCAGTATGAAAACAAACACAACAACATGTTCAGCCTCTTATGAAGCAGCTCTGGAGCTACCTACGGCTTCATGCTATCTCCAGTGGCCGGGTCTACAATGGAGAAATCTGCACATGCACTCAGGGGAGAAAAATGCAGTGGAAAACCTGCGTGGCCTGCAGTGTTTTTACTGAACTGCCTTCAAAGCTACCAGATGTTCTCCACACCAGGAAACGCTTGTTCTGCTGTAGTGCCTGGATGGTCGATCGACCTCCGGACAGACCTGAGCAAAGCTGGCCTCAGCAACCCGAGTTAGCTCGTGTCTATCTGCAGGTAATTTGAGCATTGCAGAAGGTCGGACTGCCTCAGCTTGGGCTAGTCCTCGGGCTGAGCCGGTCCTTCTGGTTACGCTTTGTGCAGCGCTTGGAAGGTGAGTCTTGGGTGTTGCTGCTCTTTGTTGCTTCGTCTCTGATGTGGAGATACCCAGGCAGAGCGCAAAGACTCTGCTTTCCAATCCTTGGATCTGGACCAGAGCAGAAATGTTTTACTCATCCCCCAGAAATCTGGTAGCTGGATTTGGTCACAGTGATTCCGGTTGCTGGAGACTGGATTTGGGGCGCATTAAAATTTATGGAAGAAACTCACCCAGTTTAAACCAGGCCCCTGGAGTCCAGCAAGAACCAGATTCTTCTTGACTTTATAACACTAAAGAATTGCTTCTCCATCGCAACCCGGATGCTCCAGCCCGCCCTTGTTCGCTCGCCTACAACACCGCGGTTGATCCAGATGATGGATCGATGGCTTCTTCCTGCAGGAATGCTTTTATATCCCAGTGCTGAACAGAACTGAGGGGATTCGTGCCAAGGCGAATGTGTGTTCACGGCCCCCTGACAAAAGGAAACCACTGCAGATATGCGTTGCTGTCGGGCAGGCTTCCAGCCGCGCGACTGGCTCCTCGGTGGTTCTTGGCAGACAACTACATCTTCAACAATTTACCTTGGCCTCGCGACACCGATCCTGCTGCTGCCAAGCTCGGGAGGTCGGGGTGGATCCGTGCTCGTGCCTCTGCGTCGTCCTGCGCTGTGCAGCCGCGGGGTGGGTGGCGGGTTGGGGTCCGGCTCCGGGGCCGGACGGCAGCGGACAACGGCCCTTGCGGGAGGATGCTTCTGAACGGCAAGGGGAGCTTGGTTATTGCAGCCTTGCGACTTCTGCTGGAGTCTCAGTTTTGCTATCAGAAATTTTTGTGAGTTGTGGGGCTAAAACTGCTCTTTGGCCTTTGCTGCTGGCGAGCTGTTCAGACAGACGCCATGCCCTGGCCCTCGGATTCACTGTGGTGCTTTTCTGTTGCATAGATGGGCCATATTTAAGGGGCAGCTGCCTTTTCTGGGGAAAAGCTTAGCTGGAAGAGGCTGTACTCAGCCGGTGTCGCTGCTGGAGGAGCACGGGCTGACGTGCGAAGGGACGTCGCTGGGCAGAGCGGTGCACGGGCTGCGCTGCTGCCCTTCAAAACTCCTGGGCAGGGGGAGAGGTGAATGGGGACCGTCATGCAAAAGCAGCCGAATTGCACGCAGGAAGGTCTTTTAGTGAGAATGGATACTTTGTCCTTTTTTGAAATTCAGAAACCAGAATTAGAGACACTCAGTGTCACTGACTTAGCAGGGAAAACCTGCCCGAGGTCATGCAGCCCGTGGCAGAGCCGGGCGGAGGAGATGCCACGAAAGCCCTCGTGCTGAATCGCTCCGACTCTGGTGCTTGCGTCAGCAAGTCTGATGCCGCTTCACTGCGTTTGTGCCGGGAAGTTTGGTGGCAACGCTCGTTTTTCTTCATTTGTTTGCCTGTCTCTTGCCCGCGATGGGCCGGCTGGAAAGCCGCGGCGGTCCAGCCTCCGTTGTGCACCTCTGTGCAGGAGGACTTCAGCGACGGCTGGCAGGGCAGGAGAGCAGCGGCTCCTCGCGCGGTTCCTCTCGCTCGCCGGAGGAGCGTGTTTGCGCGTGCGAGACAGAAACCCGGGGCCACGCAGGTGGTGGCAAAGCCGAGGGGTTTGCTCAGCGCGCTTCCAGTTGTCAGTGTCCGGGCTCTTTATACGTGTGTTTGCACAGAGAGCAATCGCATCGGAGCGACGGTGACCTCATCTCCTTTTGTGTGAATATTGGGATTTGTTCGAGGGACGCTCCTGGGGCTGGATGCTTTCTGCAGCCGTTATTTATTGCCACGTGTTGTGGGAAGAGAGACCTCCCAAGTTATTAGCGAAAAGTCTCCCAAGTGTTAGCTGGGAATTGGGCCTCTGGCTGCGAATCCTTTGCTTGGTGTTTGCATTTACATCACCAGTTTGTATAAATAGTCTCCCCAACTCTTCTCTCTCACTTCTTCCTCCTCCTCTTTTACTCAAGTGTCTAGACCGGGGAGGGTTTTTGGTTGATTTGTAATCCTTATGAAAGACAGCTGGCATCCCACAGAACATCTGGCTCGGTGGAAATTCTGTGCAATGCTTGCTTTCTTCTTTCTGTGGTGGTCGCTGAGCGTGCAGGTACAGCACAAAGCACGGCATGGACCTCTGCTTCCTTTGCTTGGCATCCGTGGTCTTTTCTGGAGACTCACATGCCCGTTTCCATCAGTCCAGTTGCCTGGAAGCCTCCTCTTCCACGGAGCCTCCCTTGGGACTTTTTGTTTCTGCCTTCCAGATATTTATACCATCATTTTGAGTCATCTTCTCTTGCACAAGCTCTGCCTGCCTTGAAGGGTTATTGATCATCTAGGACAGCCTGGACTGACTATCCAAAATTTATTCTGGACGTGAGTAATTCTCAGCAAAGCCAGTCCCCGGTGCCGAAGAGCCGTGCAGTCCCGTCCTGCGCAGCCGCCGTCCTCTGCCATCCGTGCGGCCCGGTCGGGCTTTGTGCGGTCTGCAGGACTGGCCCAAAGCTCTGGCTTGCCCTTGGATTCACATTTGCGAGAGCCGGGAAGAAGGAAGCTCGGAAGTAACGAGCCGCGGAGCCGTGCAGACAAAGCGCCCGGTCGCTGCCGGGGGCCCGGTGGACAATGGCCTCTCTGTTCGGCTGCTCCGCACGGTGCAGCACATGATTCACCTTCTTAATTGGCACTTCTTGCCTAATCCCACGGCGACCGGTCTCACTTGCCGGGGTCTCCTGCGCGGTCCCATCCGGGCTGTTTTTTGGGCTGTGTTTTCCCGGCGGACGCGGACGGTCGGGACGAGGGTGTGGGCGCAGCGGTGGCACAACGCGTGGACCCGTGCCCGGCGGCCGCGTGCGCTGGGCGAGTTGGCCAGGGCATTTGCGTGCGCATCCGTGAGCGATGCCTTTGAGCGGCTCCGCGGCCCCTCTGTGCCCCCCTCGCACCCCTCGGTTTGCTCCTCTCGTTAACCTTTCTCTGCCCGGGCAGGGGAAGTCAACACGGAGCTCCTCTGCTCTCCCACCTCTCTGGAAGGAGGTTACGTCGGGAGCTGCCTGGCCCTTTCTCGGAGCGGGTCCCTGAGCGACCGAACGTTGTCTGGGTGAGCTGATCCCCTATGAATGACCGTGCCACCGCGGTGGCTCTGCGGTCACAGCGTTTTGGCTCTGTGTTCATGAGAGTTGGGAGCAGCAGCTGCTTAACGCATCGCACAGCTCGCGGTGCTGGGACCGGCACCCCTGCGCGCGTGGGCGTGGGTGTCACAGACGAGGAGGTGACAACTGTGTCTTGTCACCTGTTTTCTGCTGGAGCTGATGTGGAGGTTGCCCTTGGAGGCAATCTTAGGTGGAAACGGCGCACGGGAAGATCGCTGAGGAGTGGGTAGATGGACGTACCCTCCCAGACCGCGTCTCCGTCGGCGGGTCAGGCTGCAGAAGAAGCCCTGGCCGGAGCACGGTGGCCGTTTCCCATAGCAGCTTCTGCAGCGCAGTTAGAGCTGGTTAAGGGCCCATCAGGGACGTGGCAGAGGATGCTCCAGGCTGGGACCGAAGGCCGCTGGCAGAGCTGCAGCCCGGGTGACGAAGCCCTGGGCGAGTGGCTGTCCTCGAACCCGGGACGGCGCTGGCCAAGGCCTCGGGAGCCACCGTCCCCTCCGTGGCCTGGGGACATAAACGACTGGAAATCCCATGTTCTCCAGTAAGTTACCACAGCAATCTCTGGTCCCCAGCTTTGATCTACAAAGTGCGCTGGTTCAGTTCCTGTTCCCGTTGAAATAAAGAGGTCAAAGAAAAAAAGGGGAGAAAGAAAAAGCCATTATCCTTGTTTATCTTATCAAGATAATGCTAAACAAGGCTCACTTTGAACAGGAGATTTAGTCTTTGCAGCCTCAGTGGCCTGTTCCTCTCTTTAGCACTGTGGTTTAAAAATAAACCCTCAGAGGAGGGGAAGCGATTTGAATGAAGACATTGTTGCTGGGCGGGATGTGATAATGGGCCCTTTTAGAGCTACATCTGTTAGTAAATTGTTTAGTTCCAGGTTTTAGGGCAGTATAATGCAGGCGGCCCTGGCGCTTTCCCCGCTCCCCCAGCACGTTTCAACAGAGGTGCTGCAGGAGAAGGAAGAGAAATGTTTTACTACTTTTAATTTTGCTCTTAGATAAAGGCTCTGCTAGTGTTTAAATGCAGCAGCAGAGGAATCGTCTGAAGTCCCGCAGGGCGCTGCAGCCTCCGCCGTCAGGGCGATGCGTTTCGGCCGCGAGGTTTGCTCCTGCCACGGAGACCGAGTTCGGGGCTGCGGCACTAGGACGGGGTGACATGACCCTCCGGGACCGGCCACCCCATGGAGCACGCGACTGGGATGCTTAACCCCGATGCCAGCCCGAATCCCGGCCGGCCCCTGCCATGGGGGACGGAGTGGGAGAGGGGTGGGTGCAGCAGCCCCGTCAGCCCGGGTGTCTCCCAGGAGGGCTGGTGTCTCCCGGGAAAGGCTGATGTCTCCCGGGAAGGGCTGGTCCAGGTGGGCATGGGGTGGCTGCGTCTGCTCATCCGTCCGTCGGCCCTTCGCTGCATTCTCAGGTGGCCCCGCAGCAAGAGCCCAGCTCCATCCGAGTGTTATTTCAGATGGCTGGGAGAGAACGGATGAAGTTATATACAGCGTACGCATAGCCAGGCTGTGATTCCTTGCGGGTTATTTGCACCCAGTAACAGGGAGGAAGAATAGAGTCTTTATTAACTGCATTTGTCCTTCCTTGCTTGCCTCGCTTGAGGCTTTTCTTTCCCGTAAGTGATATGGGCTGTGCGCGGTCACGGCCGCCCGGCTCTGGAGCCGCTGGAAACAGGTCCCCGAGCTGGGACCCAGGTTTGAAACACATAGTTTGCAGGATGGACGGATGGATGGACAGATGGTGGGATGGGCTCCGTATCCCTGCCGGCTGGTTGGGCGCGGAGCCATGTGTGTGAGCCCTGGGAATGGCACGGGAGCTCCCGGCACTGCTCGGAGGAGGCAGAGACGGACCTGGCAGATATAGCTTAAAAAAAAAAAAGGTATTTCTCCCCCAATTTGTTTCCCGCGCCAGGATTTCCATGACATGTGAGCCAATCTCGTACGTGAAACACGCTTGCGATTCAAGGCTTCTCACAAAGGGGAGAGGGCTAGCGTTTTGTACGGAGCTATAAATGTTAATTGGCAGGTATTATTGGGAATTTTTATAGGTGGGCCATAATCCCAGCGCTGCTTTCAGACCACCCAGGTTCTGTGCGTGTTTAATTTTTTAAAAAATACTTTAGTAACCTTTATGAGGTTCTGTATCTCCCTGCAGCTCTAGCCCTACCCGAGATCAATGCAGCCACATCATTAAATTGCACTTCGTTTGTGGGTGTGCCTGCATTAATAGGTAGCTTTGATTAACAATTTAAATTTGGGTGGGTGTTTCTGCAGCCGGCGCTGTTTCGGATAGAGCTAACAGGGTCTCACGTGAGGGTCTTCATGGGCCCCGGCACGTGCTCGCGTCCCGTTTGAAACTCCCATTTTGTGGGAAGCAGCTTCCAGCTCGTAAGGACTGAACTAAAGCCCAGGAGCCTCCTGAAATACGGATTGATGCGATGGCTGTTTCCTGCATGGACTGGTTTTGCTGGTGCCATCTCGGGCAGCCTCCAGTGTGACGGTGGCTGCCGGCTCCGCGGCTCTGCCATGCCCCGGGGACGCTGGCGCTGCCTCGGTTTCCCCATCTGTGAAATGGGCAAAAACCTCATGGTGGTGACGTGCCGCGAGTGGAAGGTGCTGTGTGCCGCAAGGGCCCTTTTCTGTCGCAGTGAAACACCCTTCAAGTGTGCTTGGCCCAAAAAAGGGGTGACCCCTCGGGAGCCCCTGGCCGGAGGTGGTTTTTCCCTCGTGCTCTTTGGTTACGGGAAATGCAAGGAAGCTGCAAGGCCTCCTGTGTCGATACCTCCACGTTGGGGCAAGAAGCCCCTGTAGCTGGGCGGAGGGAGGCCACCACCACGTAAGGCCACGTCTGAGCAGCAGGAGCGAGCGTCAAGGGTGTTTACGCCCATTTCACGAGTCCAAGGCAACCATTTAAGACATTGCACGTTCTCTGCGGGATTTCATTTGCTGCTCGTGGTGGCCGCGTTTGTCCTACGTGCTGGGGTCAGCCTTGGCGGCGATGGGCGCCTTGGCCTGGGCGCAGCGATCGGCACGTTCGTGGTCTCCGCTGACGGCCCCAGGGAAGGTTTCGGGAGCTGCAGCTGAGCGTGACCCTGTCCGGCGAGCGCTGATGGTGATTTACCACTGTCCCTTCGCCCGGCCGAGCAGGCACCGCCGGGCTGGAGGGCTCTGCCCGCATTAGAGGCGTCCTCCGATGCGCTGCAGCTCTTTCTGGGCTGACGCATGGGCGCATTGGGATGTTGGCAGGGATAAAATGTCAAATCCAATCCATCTAGTCTAATCCACGAGGGACTTAGGAGGAGTCACCATGTAATTGTTCCCGAAGATCAAGACGAGCCATGCTGCAGCCTGCCAGACAGCGAGAAAAAGCTCAGCGCAGCCAAGCCTGCTTAAGCTGGGTGATCTCGTAGCTCCGGTGACGTCTGGCTAAAACATTCAGCTAATTTGATACGGGCAAATCACTGGCGCAGAGGAGCCGTCGATGTAGCGTGCCATCAGCACGGAGCTGGTGGCTCAGATCAGCAGAATATTTGAGCTCAAAACTCGGAGGTGGTGTCCGAGGCAGCTCAGGTGTCCTCGCGAGGGGCGTCCTGCCACGGGGGCACGCGCTGAGCCTGGTTTGCATGGTCACTCCACCACGTCTCTTGAGAACGGCTTGTTCACTCTGAAAACAGCGTTTGGGGGTTTATGCATTTATTTTTCAGCCCCGAGCAAGCTTTCACCCTGCCCGCGTTAGGGCAACTTTTGCAACGTTCAGTACGAGCGCTTCGAACCACGCGCTGGCGGAGCGAGCAAAGTTCGAGGAGGAAAAGGACGGCTCCTCTCCTCCTCCCGGGCTGCTCCCAGCCCCAGCGGCTAAGTTCGCCTCGTCGGCGCCTGCGTGGGATTTCCAAAATAGCCCCGGGCTGGGCACCCGCAGCAACCACCCCGGCTGGAAAGCACCCCGCCGGCTGCCAGGAGCCCGCACGCCCACCGCCGCCGGTGCAATTTGAGCCCGTGCTGTTTTTTAGCGTATTTTCTACAGAAACATGTTTCCTGGCTTGGTGTTGACAGAACCGGCAGGCTTCGAGGGAGCTGTTTGCCAGAAGGGGATTTCGGCGGCTGCATCGCGGCGGGTGCTGAGCTGCGCCCGTCCCCGCGGGGCAGGGGACCGTGCCCGGGAGCGGTGGGCACCCCGCGGCCGCGGCAAGGCTCTTCCTCCACCGAAAGGGTGTCTGAGACAGCAGCACCTTGCACCTTAGTTTGGCAGGAAAGCGTTGCCTTGGCTCAAAATGCCCGAGTGGACGTGAACCATCCCGGCGCCCGGCCGAGGGCTGGGGCCTCCTCGGGTCTGTCGGCCGCGCTCGTCCCCCTGCAGCTCCGTTTTGCCTGCAAACGATGGGGATTTGATTCGTGGAAGCCAAAGAATTTCCAGTTCTTCAGCTAAAGTTCACGTCCCGGTTGCAGCAGGCAGGGGAGAGAGCAGGTTTTATGACTTTGAACTCAGCTTATGTGCCTTTGGGATAAATTAAGGGTAAAATTTCCTAAAATTGTAAATGTTTACTGCGTATGGATCCAGAGTGGCGTATATTTAACGTTGGCAAAGGGCCAGACGAGCAGATGTGACATAGACCACGTGGTGAGCTATTGAGAGCCCAAATACCTGAATTTTAAGAGGGAGGGAAGGGGCAAGAAGAGGTATGAAAGTGGCTGGTGAGGTGCAGCCCTGGGGACGGCCCCAGGCCCAGGAGAGCAGAGCTTTGCTTCCATTGCTGGTTTTGGTGTGTGTGCGGACAAGTCAGACCACTTCAACCGAGCCTTTGCCCTCGTTGTGCCCCCCAAGCAGGGGACACGTCTCATGCAATGTCTTTGCAAGGAGGCAGCCGTGACCGGCGGGCCGTCCTGGTAGGTGCCACCGCGGGAAGGCTCCTGCGGGAGCTGCTGGAGGGGCTGGTGGGACCCAGCCGGGAGCAGGGCTCCAGCAGAGCCGTGGGAAAGCTCCCCAGCTCCGGGAGCCCCCGGCAGAGCTGTGCAAGCACAAGGGCCCAAAACCTGCCTGCTCGGTCTTGCGCTTTTTGTGATCCTAGTTTGAGACAGTTGCGTTGTCCATGCAGCTGCCCCGTCCTTTCCCGCCTCCTGAAACCCGCTTCCCTGGCTAGCTGCGCCCCGGATCATTTCCCGTCCTTTCTCCCCTTCCTCGGCTTCCGTGCAGCGCTGCTGTCCGTCTTTCTGCGCCGCTGGAAAGCACCTCGGTCGTTGCCCAACCGGGGCGGAGGCGTGCTGCTGTCTCTTTCCCAATGAAAACATTTTTTTTTCTGATTTCATTCAGATGCAATTTCCAATCTGTCCGTACGTCTGCAGAGCTGAGAAGGTCCCGCGGGTGCCGGGACGCCCGGCTGCGCTCGGGAGGGAGGGCACGGCAGGCTTTTATCCGCTGGGGTTTTTTTTAGTAATTCTGACCTTTTGAGATAGGAGATATTGTATCATCAGAAGGAATAAATGAGTAAAATCCTCCCACCTGCTTTTGCAAATTTGGCCTTTAACATTAAGGCACTTAAAAAAGCAAAACGGTGCAATGACCGGGCGGCCCCGTGGCCCGTGCAGGGGGTCGGGGTGCTCCACCACGTCACCTCCTTGCATCGCCGGGTGCAAGCAGGCGCCGCAGCCCGCGGGGTCCCGCACCGCTCTGGCTTCCCGCGGCACCGGCCTCGCGTGCGAGCTGCGGCTCGGCCCCGGCCGGGCCTGGCGTGCGGAGGCGGCTGCCTCGAGCGGGCAGGGCAGGAATGGGGAAGCGCTGAGAGCCCCGGCCGCGCGCGGGGCCGCGTCCCACCTGCGCGCCCGGATCAAACACCTCGGCAGCAGCCGCGCTGGGGAGCCCTGATGTAATCGCGGGAGCCCAAAACAATCGGCCCTTTCACGGCGGGGCGATAACAATCAAAACAGTCTGTAAGGGCCTGCCATGCAAGACTACACACGCACATTATACGCCGTGGGGAGCTGAAAGCCGCCGTGAAAAGGGGCTTGTTAAGAATATGTAGCCTGCTTTCATAATCAGTTTGTAAAAGAATAGGCCCTTGAAAACAAGGGTTTAGGCTTATAGAAGGCTTTCTGTGCCTTGACCTTGCAAATATGCAGAGATGCCAACTTTTTTCTGAGAGTGAGCTTGGAGCCTCGCAGCGTGGTGCCGTACCAGTTGGCAGGCGAGGTCGGCGGGGCGGCGGGTCCAGCAAGGAGCAAGGAGCTGCTCCTCGGTGGAGCGCAGCCAGGCTGCCGCGGTTTTACCTCTTCGTCCTTAAAAACACAGCCCCGTGCTCCGCGGCAGAAGGGGATCGCCCACGGAGTGAGCCCGGACCCCGTCTGTCCCGCGGGAACCGGCAGCGTTAGCGCTCTGAAGAGCTCGAGGATGATGGGACTTGTCGTAGGGCTTCCTCTCCTCTGTGGCAGTTTTGTTCCCAGGTGGTGAAGAAGGTTGTGGATGAAGTCCCTGTAATTGTCCCTATTTTACAGATGGGGAAACTGAGGCAGAGAGCCGGGGAAGGTAAAATTTCCCAAGCATGTTGGCTCCTTCATCCCTGACACCTGCATCCTCTGTGCCCCAGCCGCATGGACACCGGCGCGATTTTCCCCGGGTACCAGCGAGCCGGGGGCAGAGCTCATAAGGGACACGTGGGCCCCAGGACAGTGTCTGCTCTCACGAGGCTGCGCTTTCCTATCGCTGCTGTTTGGATCAATGCATGTGCGTATATTGCTGCTGAGCTGCGGGTCGTCTTCCCCATCCGCAGCGCGTCTTTTAGATGGACACGTGTGACCTGTCAGGATCTGCTTCTAACACCATGGTATCGGTTTCTCCCTGCCTTCCTCGCTTGAGAGCCGCTGGCAGGCAACGTGTTTCGTTTGGGTTGTTGTCCCTTGGCTACGTTGCCCGTCTGCTCCGTGTGCCCCGCTGCGGTGGGCACCGAGAGCCGGGCCCGGGCGCTGCCGCGCGTCTCCCCGCGCCCGGCTTGCAGCGTGGCCTTGCAGGAGGAGAAGCCTTCCAAGAATCCCCACCTATTTCCGCAATAAGGAGCCCTTTGTCTCCCCCGCGCACAATGCAGCTTTATTCGCTTCGGCCGCTTTCTCACCGAGCGCGTCGCAGGCGCCTCGACGCGGGGTGGGGAGGAGGCGCGAGGGGCGTGCGGACGGCTCGGCGGCGGAGGGGGGAGCAGCGTGTCCCGAGGCGGTTTCATGCGCGCCTGGGGCGTCGGAGTTCAACCTTTGCCTGGACGCAGCGGAGACCCTGCGCTGGGCGAGCGGAGGTGGCTGCTCGCAGCGCGCGGAGGAACCCGGTGCTGGGAACGGGGACAGAGCGCACGGGGAGGCTCGCGTGCGCCCAGCCTCCGGGGTGTCAAGATGTCCTCGCCCCGGGGAAATGCATGTTTGCGGGTCACATTCAGCAGGCTCCAACATCCCAGGAGCATCTGGGGGGGCAGAGCAGGGGCGGTAGGAAGCATCCAAGGAGCATGGGGTGGCCAGAGCAGAAGGGCAACGTGCTTCAGGTGAGCCCAAGAGTTGCAGGGACCGGAGGCCAGGAGGTGACGTGGGCACGTCCTCCACCTGCGCCCGAGCCCAGAAGGTCCTTTCTCACCCCGAGGATGCTGGAAGGCAGGACACGGCAGACCCCGGCGCTGGGTCACGGTGGTGAAACGGGCACCAAACGCCCGGTGCTGCCGGGGGCAGGTTGCACGGGCTCACGCTGCCCCCGAGCTTCTCCCAGCAGCTCGGCGGTCGTGCAGCGGCCTCGTCCCCGCAGACGAGGGGGAGCAAGCGGCCACCCCCCCCCCCCCAGACCCCTCCATTCACGCCGCCCGCTCCCACCCCGCTAATTTGTTGTGGTCGGGGCGAGTAATAGCCGCTTTGTGCGGAGGCGAGGGAAGGAGGAAAAAAACCCCGCGCGCACACAGCGGCCCCAGTGTTTTCTGAAAGGGATGTTTTTCCCCCTCCGCTCCCTCTCTTTCCCTTGAATAATGTTTTCGATTGTAATAGCCCGTCCCGGCGAGGGAAACCCGCGGCCGCTCCCCCCTCCCCTCCCCTCTTCTGTAAACCCTGGTGGAAGTTTAAACAACCCGCAGAGATTTTTCTCACCGGTCTTATTTTACTAATAGGAAACAAGTGTTTCGCGCAGCAAAGGGAGCTTTCGGCCGCTGGCAGCAGAAGCCCTGGCGTTGCAGAGCGGCCTTGGGTGCCTCTGGGTGCCTTCGCTCCCGGAGCGGAGGGGGAAAGGCCGCCCGCCGGTTTCCCCTTTCCCAAAAAAAGCAGAGCCTGGCGTTGCTCCGTGTCGGCGGGTGCCAGGACCAGCAGCGATGCTCGGAGCAGGAGCGTGGAGGGGGTGCCGGGGCGATGCCGGGGTGATGCTGGAGCACTGGGGCGATGCCGGAGCGCCCCGCTGCTGCCCGCTCCCGGCTGGTGTCGGCACACGGCAGGGCATCGCCGCAGGAGCGGGGGCAATGCTCTTCACCCTGCGAGTCCGCAAGCACCAAACCCAGGGAAATAAGCACCTCCCACGGGGAGCGAAAGGACCGTTTCCAAAACAGGGTCTTCATAACAGCCTCTGTTTTCTCACTTTGCTTTGCTGATGGACGGCCTAGCTCCCTCTTCTCTGCCCGGTGACACCGGCTGTTGCCTGCGTCTCCGGTCCGGCTGCTCGGCGGTGCAGGTCCGCTGCGCTCATCCCGCGCTCCGGGCTCGCTTTGGGATGTGGCAGGAAGGGCACGTCGCGTTGCAGCTCCTGCCTGCTCCCGAGCTTGTCTGTAGCCGGGACCCGGCCCCTGCGTGTGCCCACCCGTGCCGGCCTCCTCCCCACGCAAGGCTGCGGGTCTCCAAGTCCTCCTGCCTGGGGGAAGGACTGAGTTTGCAGACTGGCCTGTGTTAAAACAGGCTCTGAGCTCAGGTTGCTCCCAGAGACCTCTGTTTCTCTAGCGTAGGGAGCTGCTCTGCCCTCTGAGTGATCTGGGGTGTGGAAGACCAAGCGCTGTCTTTCCGTAGGATGTAAGGGGAGAAAAAGAGAGAAAGAGAGCAAAAGCCTGTGGCTAAAATCTGCTGATGACCCCGTGGCTGTGAGCCTCATCCAGGAGGTGGTAAGAGCTAGCGCTAAGGTAAGAGCCAGACAGGGCAGGTTGCCGGCACGGCCGAGGGACCAACGTCCTTGCGGCGCCTGGAGCTTCGCTGGCAAAACCTCTCCCAGAGGAGGAACCTGCTCCGCTTCGAGGATTTCTCTGCACGGTTTAGCTCTCGGCGTCTCCCCTCCCAGAGCGAAGCAGCGGGTGCTTTCCCCGGTGCCTGGCTCTCACCGCTTCGCGGTCGAGCACCCCGCCGCCCCGGGAGCACCCGCGTGGCCCCGGCACCCAGCAGAGCAGCCGGGCTCCCGGGATGCTGCGACGCCCAGGAACCCTTGAGTTTAAAATGCCTTGCTGGGCCTCCCCAGACAAGTCTCTTCTCTTTCTCTCCGTTCCTCTGCTGCTGCCGGGGCTGGTGCTAGCGCCGATTAAATGAGGTAAAGCCCTTTGAAGGCGAAGCTCGCTTTGTGCATGTTAAATATTAGCACAATTAGTCCCCAGGGCCAGCTGCGCTTGCATTAAAAAGACGTATCTTTAATAACGTCTGTCTTTCTCCAGCTCCCCAGCAGCCTATCCTTGCCTGTCCTTTCCACCTAATATATTTTTATATATATATATATATGTTTGTTTTTCTTTGGTAGGAACTTGGCGATCGGGATCGGGATCCAGAATTTCCCGGAAGGGCTCGCCGTGAGCCTGCCTCTGCGCGGCGCCGGCTTTTCCACGTGGAGAGCGTTCTGGTAAGCGCAGCCCCTCCTCGGCCCCGGGACCCCCGGCAGCCGCATCCCCCCGCCTCGCGCGGCTGAGCGAGGCCCAGGTCCTGCTGCTGCTGCCTCTCCCGGGAGCCGGCTCCGGCCCGGAGCATCGCCGGCTCCGCGTCCCCGAGCCTGCCCCGGGCAGGGGGACCCTCCGACCGAGTCCTGCGCACGTTTGCGATCCTTGCGGTTCACCCCAGCCCCGTTTTGTCGGCTGTTTAGCGCCTGTGGTTAGCTGCCTGCTCCTGCACTAAAGACGTTTTTTTTTTATTTTGTTTTATTTTTTCACTCACTTCACTCTGGGCTTGATTTCAAACCCACCTTTTTTTTTTTTTTTTTTTTGCTTTTCCCTGAGGTGAAAAAGCCAAGGGCATGAACTCCGCGAGCGCGGGGCCGCGTTCCTGCCCGCACACGTGTGCTCGGCCCTGTGATGGATGGGAGGGCAGGGGGACGGCTGGGAAACTTCTCCCTCCCAGGTTGTGTTTTCTTTTCCTCCCACCCACCACCCCCAGCTCCCTAAGCGCAGCCGCTGCTGTGACTTGCACCAGGGTTGCTGCTGCCGGGGAGGCAGTTCCCATGGTCCGGAGAGCTCGTCTCGTTAAAACGGACCCAGAAGGAAGGAAAACGCAGGGGAAAAGCAGAATTTCGTCCTGTCGGTCATCCTTTCGAGGCTGTGGCCAGAGGTCCTCTTTTGGACTGAGCTGTTCCGGTTGGAAATACGTCCTCCCCGATCCAAGCTGGAGTTCCCCAATTCCCGCAGAGCTTTTGGGGGAAAGATCAGCTCTTAATTCCCCTCCTGGCAAAATCAGCTAGGTTAGGCCAAATTGCCTTCATTGCCCGTGCAGAAAAACAGTGCCGCAGTGCACAACCTCTTCCCCTTCCCTCGTGGGGTACCACCCGTTTGGGGTTTTGCCACGTTTGCACCCAGCGCGCACCTTGGGCTCGTTGCTGCAGTGCTGCATGAAGGACGGGCACCGCGGCCAAGCAGAGCCTGCCACCGGGTCCGTGGAGGGACCGGCCCCAGCAGGGATGGTGGTTTGTGGCCACGCCAGCTCCCAGCCCGTCCGAGCCGCGGGAGGGCTTTGCTGCCCCTCTTGCAGGGTTCCCGGCGGCTTTTAGTCCCGTGTTTTTGCAGGTATGGGCAGCTCAGCGGCATGGTGGAGCCTTTAGCTGGCATCTTTGGTGCCTTTGCTGTGGTGGTGGCAGAGCCTCTTCTCCCCTACGCCTTGGGCTTTGCTGCCGGAGCGATGGTCTATGTGGTCATGGATGATATCATCCCTGAGGCACAAACCAGGTGAGAACATCTCGTTGAGCAGCACTAAATACCGTTAAATACGTGGGGAAATACGGAGGACTTTGGAAGAGCCCTTGCCTTGCCTGCTTGAGATAAAAGCAGTGCGTTTTTCATCCTAAAAGAACATCCCAACTCCTAGGAGCTCACGGCCTCCCCTTTTCTCCTTGCAGTGGCAATGGGAAGCTGGCTTCCTGGACCTCAATACTAGGATTTGTGGTGATGATGTCCCTGGACGTTGGCCTCGGGTAATGGCAGGTCACCGCTCCCCGGGAGAAGACTTCAGAGCAATTTGTGTGGCGGCACTTGGAACTGGACGTACTTTATCCTCTAGACTTTTTTGTATATACTTTTTGATCTGGTTTGGTGTTGATTACCTATAATTTTATATATCTCCCCCCCATAACATAATGTTGATGGTTTTCAAAGCACAAATACGGGTGGCTCCTTGCAGGTCCTGGTTTCCTTTTGCCACCAGATTTTCTTTTTTTCTCCACAGGGTTGTTGGTGAGACGCATTGGCTGGGCTGCAGGTTACAGTTCACTTTCCCTTCAGCTCTGGGGTCGTTTCTCTAAGCCAGGTTGCTCTTGGTTTTGATCATCTTTGTTCTGTAGAAGATTAGAAATCCACTGTCAAGTGTTTATGCTGCTCTGTGGTTAAGTACCGAGGCATTTGAATGGAGTAAACTCCTTAAAGAGTCTCGATTTCCACACTTGATTTTGGAGGCAGGTGGAAGGATCAGTCCTAAGGTGTCATAGACAGCGCTTTGGAGTAGCAGGTCTAATATATCCTGCTGGTCCCTGGGAATTTTTTAGGGTGCTAGTTGTTTTGATGGATGCAAATATAACAAGTAAAAAATGAACTTTCTTGGTGTCTCTGCAAGAGGGAAACTTCTTTTTTTTCTGAAACGTATCTCCCAGGTGGGGCTTTGTCGCGATGCACTACCCAGAGGTTTTCTCCTTTGAAGAAAAGGGAGGGAAGAACGTCTGTTTTGTAGCATGCCGTCTGTTAAAAGGCGAGGTGTGGTTATCCACGTTGTTGATAATGTGCTATGTGGTTGTTGTACGGCAGGATTCGTTTCCACGTGGGCCAGTGACTGTGTTTCTAATGTTACTGAGCAACAGCTGTTGTATGGCTGCTATTTTCAATAGTTCATAACTCTGTGCTTTCCTGAGGATCTCCGTGAAGTGTCAACGTGGGCTTTTCCCAGAGGTTGCCCCGTTAGCGCTTTGTCTCTGCAATGGCCTTTGGAGAGCGCGGAGCTGGATCAGACGTGACCGAGAGCCCCGGTGGGACAGCAGCTCTCCTTTCCCTCAGCAGGACCAGGGTGAAATAATTTATCGGGATGAATTAACCATCCAGCCTAACGAGTCAGCAGCATGCGCCGTGTGCGTCTGCCTCTTCACCCCTCCTCTTCTCCAGCGTCCCGCGGGCTCAGGAGCGAGCCCTGCTCAGCTCCCAGGCGCCCGGCGCTGCGCGGGGGCCCTGGTGCCACCACCTCCAGGGAAGAGCACAACGCCGGAGCTGGCGCGAGGATGCGGAACGCCTCCCTCTTGGCCGAGGGTGCTTCTCTTCAGCGAAAGGGGTTAATTAGCCTCTTAGGAGGAGCAGTTGCTAACTGGATCGCCTCGCCGATGTTTGACTTTGTCAATCCCTCCGCAGTCGCGACTGCAGCAGGTTGGTGCTCGGGGGACCGGGGCTGCGCGCGGGGCGACTCTAAGCCGTCCTGAGGTCCTGCTGGGAGGTCGCAGAAGGCAGCCCGAGGGAACCGGCTTGGTCAACTGAGCGAAAGCCGTGGGGTTTTGTTTGGTTCATTTTTTGGTTGGGTTTCATTTGTATTTCATCTGTATGTCAATCTGGATGATACAAAACTACTGTTTGCCGATGGGTTTGACCTCTTAACTGTGATTGGTTTCAATAAATGGGAAATTCAGAGTTTGTACTGCTTTGTTTCAGTGCAGCGAATCCATGCCTTCTCTTCTGTGCCTTCTCTTCTCCTTTCTCCATTCTCCTGCCTGTTGTTTCTCCATCGTGCTTGCTTTTGGCTTGCCAAAGGTCCTGCCTCTCAACTGGAAAGGTAGTCTGTTTTAAAAAAAACCCAAAGCCAAAGCAGCCCAGCTCTGCCCTGCCTCGTCCGGGCTCACTGAGTGTTTCAGCCTTCGCTGGCGTTCTTGCAGCAAACCAGCCCGCTCGCCGCCAGCTCCGACTCCTGACACTAGTAAATGCCTTATGACTCAGAGAAAACCACCGCGGCAAATCCCTCAGGAAAGCAGCAGCCAAGGTTTTGCCTGCGCTGACTTGAGGGTACGTGAGCATCAGCCAGGCAGCCGCACGCGCGTGTGCGTGCATGCACGCGCACGCATCGGTGCTTCGCCTGGAGCCGGCCCCGACGGCACCCGCGGCGTCGCCTCGGCTCGAGCGCTGGGGGAGGCGCAGGGATGGAGGTCGTGATGTGCAACGCTGCGCGCTGCGGTCCCAGACGCCGGGGATGGAAACGGGAGGGCAATGTCCTTCCTTCCACCTGGAATTCCCTCCAGCAGCGCGGAGCAGCTCGGAGTGTCCGATCTCGCCCTCCCCCGGGAACCTCGGGGCCGCAGGGACCGGACAGACCCGCTCGGGTCTCTCGGGTTTGGAGAGCGAGTTGCCTTGGCGGCTGTGCCGTGAGGATGCGCAGCCCATCGCAGCCGTTGCAGCGCGCGGGGCGACCTGGGGCGACGGCCTTGCAGCAGCAAAAGCGAGGGGCGTCGGGACCCCTAAAAGCAGCAGGTGAGCACCGGCGGTGCCGCGTCGCCGGCGCGGGGCAGGAGAAGGGGAAGCGCCGTGCCCAAGGCCGCCCCGGAGGAGAACAATGGCCCTTTGTCCGCGGCGGCTCCACGGCTCCGCGCAGGTGAACCTGCCCGGCCCGGCGCCTTTCCCCCGCGACCCCCGGCAGAGCCGCCGGCCACGTCCCCACCGCCGCTCACCGAACCCGGTGCCGCTCCAAGTGTTTGTGAAGCTTTTAGCTCTCCGTTTTCAATCACGTGAGACCTGGCAGCCTTGGGGGTGTCCACAGGTCACGATTTCCAGCAGACTCTTTGTAGGTAATGTTTTCTTATTTGATTTCTGGCGTGTGGTGTAAGTTGGTACAAAAAACACATTATGCGTTTAAAGGCAACCTTGTAATCAGATTGCTGAGAGATAATATCACATAATGCATTTAATCCTGCTTAGATGTAGCCAGCTGAGATAATTATGTACATTGGACCCGTAGGAAGCGAGTGGGGAGGGCAGGGGGGCGATGCAGAAAATACATATGAAAATCCTTCTTTTCTGTTTGTGCCCTGGGGGCGAGTGGAATTATATATCTGTTTCTTGCTATGACGGAAAGGCTGGCTGAGGGCCAGCCCCGAAATTATATGGGGAAACAATAGCTGTCAATTAAAAGGTGGAGTTGTGAGCGAATGCAACGCAAACACACAGCCGAGCTGCACGGAGTGAAGTGCTCGGCTTGTTGCTTGGGGCTGCAGCCGGGAGAAACCGGCTCTCGGGTGGATGGAGCTGGAGTGGAAAGAGGGAAAATTGTCCCGTGCTTGTGCCGAGCCCCAGCTGGCCCTGCCTGGGTGACACGTGCGCCTGCAGCCCGGTGCCGCCGGGGCTCGAGGCTGGCGCGGGAGCTGAGCCCGGCGAGTTTGCAGTTCGCATGCTGCTGATGAGCACATACATGGGTTTTCTGGAAGATTTGAAGCCACTTATAAAGGTTTTTATTATGTCTCATCCACTTTTCCAGGCAGCCTCTACATTCTTGCTTGCCTCTGACTGGAGTCAAGTCGGAGGTTGGTTCTGGCGTTGGCAAAATCAGAATCGCGTGGAAGTGCCGACGAGGCCAAACGCCGCAGGGCTGCACGACCCCCCCGCGGGCAGAAACCGCTCCGAGGGGCGCGTTCAGGCGCCAGGGCTGCCGACACGCGTGCGCGGTGCCGTGCGGAGCAGTTACCCCCTCGCAGGCGTCTCTGCAGCGACGGAGCCGGCGCTGCCCACCCGAGCACTGCACCCGGCTTCCCTCTCCCTGCAGCTGGAGCATTGAACCGCCGTGTACGCCGAATCGAAGGGTTTTCCTTTCTGGGGGTCCTGCAGGGCGCAAGCGGGAGAGGAGGGGACGCTCGGGGCGAGCGCTGCCGCAGGATGCTGCCGAGGGCAGGCAGCAGCTACGGGCCATTTCCCGGCTCCAGCAGGGCTTTGGGGCTTTTTGCCTGAAGACAGATGAGTATCTATCTGCAGGCTTTTAAAACCAACCACGGTGCCCAAGCGAAGACTGTAGCTGCCTTTTATTTCAGCGGGAAGAGCCCGGGCAAGCCAGAAGGCTGCTGCAGGGTGGGTGCATTGCACCATCCAGCTCTCCCGCGGGCTTTCCTCCCTGTTAAGCGTATAATTAATCCCCAACCTCCATGGCCCCGTTCAGCCATGCCGTCACTGTCACTCGCGTTCGAAGCAGCCGTCAGCACCTGCCACCTCCGTGCACAGACAGGTTACAGCAGATTTGCACCAACGTTGGGGCTTAGGCGTCTTTCTGCTTTCCCTGCTCGTGCCCCGAGCGTGCTCACGGCAGCCAGCACCACCGGCCAGCCCCGCGTGCCCGCAGCCGCGGTCCTCTGCGTCTGGGGGGACGAGCCAGCAGCAGAGCTGCCCTTCGGGGCGGCTGGTTTCGGCACGGCATCTCCGGCGCCTTTGAGGCCGTCCCCGGGGAAACCGCCGCTAGCGTCGCCCGGGCTGCTGCAGGGAGGCGTTTCCTGCCCGTTGCACTTTCTTCTCCGGGTTTTTAACCAGTAAGAGAAATAGCGTTAAGAAAAGTCAGTATTAAATGGTAGTATCAGCACTGGTGATTTCTCCCCCGCTGCTGCTTTCTCAGTTCAGCCTCACACATACAAAAACTTTAGGTTGTTGGGTTTTATCTTAAAACAGTAATAACTTTTTGCATTTGCTGGAGAAAAACTTAAGATGTGATTCTTCCACATCCAAAAACCTCAAAACCCCCAAAGTAAAGAAGAAGGTCTTTTCTAAGTAGTGTGTGTATGTGCTCTTGCGATTGGGTTTAAAAGTAGCCCAAAAACCTCATGTAGGTTTGTGGCCTGCTGTTTGCTTTTTTGATATATGCTTTTGGCTTTTCCGATCTGTGCTGGTGGAGGAGAGCGGCCTGGGTGTTTGGTTAAGGGCACGAAGATCCCCGAGTTCTCCGTGGCCCCGGCGGTGGTGGCTCTGGGCACGGGGCGGTTCGGGTGCGTCGTAGAGGTGGGTGCAAGCACTCAGCCCCCCCGGGCACTCGGGGTCGCGTCCGGACAGCGTAGCTAAACGAAGCTGCTGCAGAGAGATGAGCAAGCCAGCTTGGGGCAGTGGAGGCAATTGGGGGTCTGGTGGCAATTTGTCCCACAGCAGCGTGACGCGCTGGCCCATCGCTTTTGCGTGAATTCGGTCTGGTTGATCCTTCCCTCAGTCCAAGGGCCGGACGAGGCCTGACAGAGGGTCGACTTTCTCGCCTGAGCCAGTAGCATCTCTTTTCTGCTTTGGGTGGCAACAGCGATGTCCAAGGCTGGCATCGGGTTTTCCCTCCAGGATGTGCGTGCTACTCTCTCCTCCCCAGTGCTGCGGTGCAGGGAGAAAGCGTTGCCCCTCGGCTCCTGGGGGATCCACCTTGGCTCCTGGGGGATCAACCTCGGCTCCTGGAGATCCACCTCTGCTCCGGGGGTTCCACCTCAGCTCCTGGAGATCCACCTCAGCTCCTGGGGGATCCACCTCTGCTCCTGGGGGATCCACCTCAGCTCCTGGGGGATCCACCTCTGCTCTGGGGGATCCACCTCAGCTCCTGGAGATCCACCTCTGCTCCTGGGGGATCCACTTCAGCTCCTGGAGATCCACCTCTGCTCCTAGGGGATCCACCTCGGCTCCTGGAGATCCACCTCTGCTCCTGGGGGATCCACTTCAGCTCCTGGAGATCCACCTCTGCTCCTAGGGGATCCACTTCAGCTCCTGGGGATCCACCTCTGCTCCTAGGGGATCCACCTCGGCTCCTGGAGATCCACCTCTGCTCCTGGGGGATCCACTTCAGCTCCTGGAGATCCACCTCGGCTCCTGGGGGATCCACCTCTGCTCTGGGGGATCCACCTCAGCTCCTGGAGATCCACCTCGGTTCCTGGGGGATCCATCTCGGCTCCTAGAGATCCACTTCTGCTCCCGGGGGATCCACCTCGGCTCCTGGGGATCCCCCCGCCTTGGTCCGATGTCCGTGCTGTTCCCGCGGGGCACCGCGGCGGCAGGCGGCGAGGTCGGCACGGCAGCGGGACCGGTGCTCCGCAAACCGCTTGGGCTGTGCCTGGCTTTTCCACCGCAGGTAGCGCAGACGCCGGCACGTGCCCTCTGCCCGCTCCGCCGGCGGCCGGGGAGCACAAGGCGGGAGCAGCGGCCGTGCGAGCCGAGGCCGGGACATGCCGCCGGGACGCGGCTCACGTCGTTTCCCGCTGCACCGGGATGCGGGAACGCTGCCGCGGGGCCGGAGCACAGCAGCACGGGCGGACCGGGGCGGACGGGCACCCGGTGCTCGCCGGCCCGCGCCAGGGCGGCGGGGAAGGCGGCGGCGGCGCTTTCTCGGGAGCGGGCGGGGACAGAAAACCCCAAGCGAGGCCTTTGCACGCAACCGAACAATAATCCCATTATTAGGGCCCAAGCCGTGAAACCAAACACGGCGCAGGAATGACTCGGGCTTGCACGGTGCGTGCCCGGGGTAGCGCGTAGCACCTGAGTCACTGCTTGTAAAGGAGTCGGTTTCACCTCCCTCCCCTCCCCTCAGGAAAGGAACAATTCAGACCTTCAAACAAAATGACTTTATCCTTTGTGTGCGCGCTTTGTTGTACTTGGCAGCCAGGCTGCAATTAAACCCGAGGCTCGCTCTGCCGTGCGCACACACGCAGGCTCCCGGCTCCTCGCCCGGCAGCGCCCGGGCGGCCCATCTTCCCGCTCCGGCGGGGCCTCGGCCGCGCGGCGCCGGCTCCCTTCCGTCTGCCCGGCACGGCGAGCCCGCTCCCGGGGACCGGCGGGGCCGGGAATCGTCCTCGGGGTCCCCTCTTCCCACGGCCGATATTGCGGGGTCATTGCGTTTCCAGCCGGCACCTAGGGCCAGGCTCTGTGTTCAGGCATCAGCTGGGGCTCTCGGGGTACGTGAATTTAGCCTTGCACGGTCAAGCCAGCCTTTGTAAAGCTGGGCCTGAACAATGCATTATTTCAGCTGGTGGGTAGAAGGGTGGTGACGGCATGGAAACCTTCCAGTCCGACATCCTCAGAATGACGTTTTCCATTCGGTTTTGTCATGTGCAAGATGCAAAAAGCCAAAATTTTCCTCCACGCCGTTAAAGATCTGCCCTGAAGCCTCTCGCCCAGCCAACATACTGCTGTGTGCGGGGCTTAACGGGGCTGAAGCACCGGCTCCTCCCCAGGACGGGGAGCTGAGCCGTGTCCCACCTGCTCCACCGCCGCCAGCACGACGCGGGATGAGCAACGGAGGCAGCTTCGCAAGGAAAGATGCAAAATCCCCAAACTTAGCTGCTTTTTAGTTCACAGCACGAGGCACATGCCGTATTTGGCTGCGATGACACAACTGGCCCAACTCAAGTCCTTTGCAGACGATTTCTGTGAGAGCCAAGGGCTGCAAAGCCACCCAAGGGAAGCCGACCTTTCCCTCGCCGGGGGGGTCCTAACTGTCGTTAATACTTGATCAGTGCTTCCCGCATCAGGAGGGCTGAAAACATCAGCAAGCAACAACGTCTCCTGCAACAAGGCGGAGAGCCGGGGAGGAGACGGGCCCTTCCGGAGCCGAACCGCTGCACAGGGAGACCCTCGGCTGGCTGCCGCGGCGCTGGGCGCTGCACGGGCACGGCGAGGCCGGGGACACCGCGAGGTCCCGGCTGGGGCAGGGTGTCCTGGACGCGGCAGGACACAAGCTCGGCCGAAGCAGCCTGGAAAACGCCGGTGAGGACGCGGGAAAGGGCCGACGTTCCTCCTCGGTGGGGCGGTTTCTCTGCTTTCTTTCCCTCCCCCTCTCCCCGAAGCGCTCGGAAACAAGTGCCGTTTTATTGCAGATAACTCCGCAGCTGCACAAAGGCTGCCTTGTGCCGCGCGGCGCCAGATGTTCAGCATTTCACAAAAACCGGGTCGCCAGCTACCTGCGTCGCGGGCGCAGCAGCTGCCCCGGCGGGGAGTGAGCTGCCGCGTGGCCCCCCCGCACCCCGGGCGGCCGCCGCGATGCCCCAGCCCTGCCCAGAGCTGGTCCGGCCCCGCACGGCGCCGGGCGTCCGGCTCCTCCGTGTCTCCAGCCGAGGACCCGGGATGCGGGTCGGCACGCCGAGGCTGCGGGAGGGTCCATCACACGTGGCGTCAGGCCGCTTGCAGGTGAGGGTGGCAACGGTGCCCTCCCGCATCCCGCTCTCCTCCGCGGGAGAGGTGCGTGGCTGCCTGGCTCCGCGCCATCTCCGCCCCGCGCCTCTGCCCCGATCCCTTAATCATTTCCAAAAAATCACATGACAAATTACAGAGAGATAATTGCGGTCAATTGGCCTCTTATCTGGGGCGCGAGCCTGCCGGGCAAACAGGAGAGAGAGAGTTAATCCTGGCACCGGGCACGGCCGCGCAGAGCAGGTTCTCCGTGGCGGGAAGGGCAGATTTACTGCCGCTGTTTGCAGCTATATTCAGCGTTTTATTGCAACCCTAATTATTACTCGCTATCAAGACCTTGCGGAGGCGTCAGGCCGGCACCAGCGGCTGCCCTGTGCGCGGAGGGCGGATGGACCCGGCAGCTCGGCTGCTCCCCACCCTTGGGCCCGCTCCCGCAGCCCTGCCGTGCCCTGGGGCCCTGGGGGTGCACGGGGCGACGGCCTTGCTGCCTTCCTCCCCGAATCGCGGGGCCGTGAGGAACCCAGCTGCAAGGTGCCGTCGGGTCCCAGGCTGCGGGTCCCCTGCTTCGGCCCGGGGACGTGTTTTCTGCAAGGGTGAAGGTGGCAGGGGCAGGCGGGGACGTGGCAGGATGGAGGCAGCCGTGGGAGCGTGCGGCTCTCACGTAGACGGGGCAGAGCCAACCCACCCATCGCTGCCTGGGAACTTGCATCTTTGAGATCCAGCATACGAAAAAGCAATTGCTATGTGATAACGGAGGTGGAAATCCAAGGGTTTGGGGTCGCTGGAGCGGCAGGAGGAGCCCGGCCCTGCGCTCAGCCCCTTGCACCCGTGCATCCCATGCGCATCCCGCGTGCGTAGTGCTCCCGTGGTGCCGGCACAGGCGGACCGAGCCGAGCCCCTGCCTGTGCATCCGCACCGCTGTGTGTCCGGGGCCAGACTCGGGCTCTCCTGGCAGCCGGGGTGCCTCTGGGGGCAGCTGCCCCCCGGCCAGTGCGCCCGGCCCCCGGGCCAGCTTTCTCATGCAAAGCGTGCGGGGGGAGCGGAGCCCCATCACCCCATGGAGCTGGGCAGCTCCGGCGCGGTGAAGTAATCCTCCCCCGGCACCCGGCGCGTAGAAAGCCCGGCGGAGCACAAGTGCCTCTCTGTCCTGCCCCTTTCTTCTCCGTCCCTTTAATGATCTTACTCCTTTGTCCCCAAACGTTTGCTCTCCGTGGCATTGTCCCCTCTGCTCCGGGAGCCGGCCGCCCGCCACGGGCAGGACCCTCCGCGTTGGGCTGCGAAGCTGCTCGCGATGCCACCTGTTTTCTCCACTTCATTTTCCAGGACACCCCATTTATTTATTTTATTTTATTTTATTTTTGCTTCTGGTTTAGGGTCTATTAAGCTCGCTCCTTCTTCCCCGGCCCTGGGAGACCCGGTTAATGAGTAACCATAGCGTGCTTAGCGGCAGCTACCGCAGACAAACTGCCGGAGACTTTTTTGGAGCTGCATAAGGGAACGTTTGTTCTGCAGCTTCTCAATAGATCCTTGTGCAGGAGGCGAAAAGTGCGGGGAGCGAAAGAAAGAGACACTAAATCACTGGGCTCCTTGAAAATCTCGCTGCGTGTGTGTTTTTATTCCTCGCTATAATAGATGTTAGATGAGTCACCTTTTCAAGTCTGAGTGATGAATTTATCTGCGGAGCGGAGCGCGCACACTTTGCAAAAGCGTTGCAGCTTTCAAGCTCTCTTTAAGTAACTTCAGCACAAACCGCGCCGCCCGGACACTGGCAGGGTGTGCGTCGTGGGGGGGGGGGGTCCTTTGTCCCCCTCCCGATGCAGAGCAGATTTCGTTGTCATGGTTCATAGTTTCAGTGTTGTCGTGGGGGGGCGTTTGGGGGTTTGGGAGGTCTTTGCTGGCGGCGTCGAGGCTCTTTGGCCGGCCGGCACGGGCCGGGTCGGGGCGCGAGGATGCCGTGCCGCGCCGGGCAGCAGGCTGGGGCCTGCCGGCACTTGGCTCTGCCGTGGCGTTCCTGCATGACCTCGCGAACGGCGTTTACACCTCTCTTCGGCTTTGTCACTGCGCAAACAGGTGACTAATGTCCTTGCCACACTCCGAGCCTGCAGGGCAGCGGCTGGCTCGGCTGCGCGGGGCGAGGGATGCTCGGAGCGCGCGGGAGCTCCGTGCTGGCGTGCCATGCTCTCGCCCGCGGCGTGGGAAATGCTGCTTGAGGCGGTGGATGGCACCTAACACGTGCTGAAGTGATCAGCGGCAAAGGGAGAGTTTCCCGGGGCAGAGCTGCCCTCCGCCACCTCGCTGCGGGTTTCGGCAGGGATGTGCAGCAGCTCTCGCTGGCGCGGTTTCCCCTCGCTGCTGCCCGGGCCGGGGGCAGCTGCAGGAGCAGCACCCATGCAGCAGTGCTGCAGCAGCCCGTGCACCCCGGAGCAGCACCCGTGCAGCAGTGCTGCAGCACCCATGCACCCCGGAGCAGCACCCATGCAGCGGTGCCGCAGCCACCAGTGCCCCGGAGCAGGCACAGCCTTTCCCAGGACTGCCGCGCTCTGCTTGTGGTCCAGGCTGCCATCCAGAAATGAGTAAAAAGCTGAAAACATGTAACCGCATTTTTCCTCTTCTTTTACAAAACCTCAGGGTTTTTCTTTCTTTCTTTTTTTTTTTTTTTTTTGAACTTTGGGATTGGTTCAAGTTTTGGGCAAAGATTCAGGTTGTTTTTGTTTTACCTGAAATGCAGCTCCCTGTTCCCTGGAGCAACAGTTCTTTATTGGCTCTTGCAGACACTTGGCACTCTCCGCGAATGAAATAAAAAGCTTTTTGTTTCCATATTTCAATATATTTATATATATTTAACTGGTTTGGGGAGGGTATTTGGAGGTCAGAGGACTTCTGGAGGTTACAGGGCTGGCCAGGCCCTGAGAACAGCCGGCCTGCGGGAACTCGAGCCCCTGCTCACCCTTTCCCTGCCGCTTTCTCTTGCATTTTCTTGACGCTTGTGCTCATCATGAAGGGCTTTTTGTGAAAAAAAAACAAGTCCAAGGTGAACTTTACAGATGTGCCATTAGAAAGCGGTGTGGTAAAAGTAACACGGCCTGCGGCCGTGAGCCCAGCCGTGCCCCTGGGACGGTGTTCGTGCTGACAAAGCTTTCACAGGAAGGAGCAGTTTTTCCTCCCTTGCACCAAGGGTTTCGCAGAGGGGCTTTGAACATTTTGGGGTGATTTCCCTGTTTGTCTGCAGGACAGTTACCAACCCGGCTTCGGGGTCCTCCCTGCCGACGACGGAGCATCCCGAGGACGTTTGCCGCTCCTCGCCTGCGGAGGACGGGTCCCGTCGGGGTCGGCGAGCCGGGGCCGAGCCGGTGCTGCCCTGCACCCACATTCCCGCTGCTGCACCGGCCCGTGACGAGGGGGCCTGGCCCCGAAGCGGCCCTGAAGCAACATGCACACCCAGGATTCATCAGCTTTCATCAACTCATCGACTCGCCTTGAGCCACGGAGGAGCTGCGGGACGGAGGAGCGGCAGTGCGGTGCCCCGCAGACCTGCCGCAGCCCCGGACCAGGAGGACCAGGCTGCTTGTGCAACGCTTTTTTACCCGCCCCGACGTCTCCGCTCGTATCTCCAGCAAAAATCTGCTCCCTTTCCCTGTTTGCCAGTGCACTGAGAATTTCCTATGCTTAAAAGCAACCTGGAAACGGCGGGAGCCAGCGGCTCGGGATGGTTTTGACCGGCGTGCGGCAGCCCTGGTGCGAGCTGTGCCGTCCCCCCCCGGAGGACGGAGGATGCTGCTAATGGCTCCGAGCAGATCCGTCGGGAAACCACTGATTTTCTGCGACTTGGAAACATCTGGTCGACATTCTTCCGTCTGCAGCCTCTCGTATAATTATCCTCATTACCTGATCCGCGTGCGCTTTATCTCGCTTTATCGGCGGCTCCGCGCCGGCTCCCTCCGCCACCCACCGCCGTCGCGCAGCCTCGCCGGCCGCTTTGCTAATGAAACCTCCGCGCTGGCTCCCTCCGGCCGGCTGCTCCCCTCCCCGTCGCAGCGGCGGAGGAATGCGGGAGAGGAATGCCGCCGGTGCCGGTGCCGGTGCCGCGGGGAGGGGGCGGCCAGCGCGCTGCGACGACGCCTTTGTGTCTCGGCCGAGCCGCAGGCACGCGAGGCCGATGGGCGCACGCGAGGCCGATGGGCGCACGCGCTCCGGGCTCGCCCGGCCCGACGCGGCGGAGCTTGGCATCTCCGAAAACCCTTTGCAGTCACGTCATCGTCTTGCAAAACCCGGGCTGGGATCGTCCCGTGACTCAAAGCCCGGCTCTGCCGCGAGTGCCTGGCTCCCGTCTCCATTTCGGACGGGGCCGTGGGGTCTCCCCCGCGCCGGGCGCGTCTCGGGGACCCCGCGCCGGGCGAGCGGAGCCGCAGCAGGGCCCGGCGGTGGCACGGATCGCTTGCACAGCGCCGTGAACCACGTCTCGCAGGGCTGCAGCCCTTTCGGCACGTGGCTCTGAAGACGTGCCAGCAGCGAGGGAGGCAGAGCCGCTTAACTGAGTTACGAAATTGGGACTTTTCTCTGGGAAACCCAACGCCCTCTGAACACGTAGCCCTGATGACTGTGCAACACTTCCGTGCTCCCGGCCCGTGCCTGGCTCACATTAGCTCCTTAAAGACCCCGTCCAAGCTGTGCTGAGTCGACAAGAGTCTCTCCAGCGATTGCAGCGAGCTTCGGGTCTCATCCTCGCGACGGGCACGGCGGCCGGGCGCAGCAGAGCTCCTCGCTCCAGCCCCAGCTCCGCCCCGGTTTGGTCCCCGGGAAATGTCTCCTCGTCCCTTTGCACCGTCCTTCCCGGTCCCGAACCTGGGATCACCGTGCCGTGTCACGAGGCGCCGGGGGCCGGGGCAGGCGACGGCAGGGCCTTGGCACCACCCTCCCGGCTGCAAACACAAACCCGCGCCTGGCTGTCGCTTTGGGAGGCGATGCTGCTGCTTCCACGCGGGTCGGCTGCTGCCGAGGCTCCTCGCCCGGCATTTCCCAGGGGCCGCGGGATTTTCCTTCCCCTGCCGGCTCCCGGCTCGGCTCTTGGCTGCTCGGTGCGCTCTGGCGCTTGCCAAACAGGTTTAATTTGCAGAATGTGGGTATGAAGAAGTAACGCAACCCCCTCCGCCGCAGCTCTAAAATATTATTTTTTTCCTTTTTAATATACCATAAACGATGACCTTTTACCTCCTTAAAAACGCAGCCAACACAAGCACAACAATATGATTTGTGCAGTATTTCAGCTGCGGTTTCTTGAAGAAATTCATCTGGTCTCCAAGCAATTAAGGGGAGGGAAGCATTTCCACTCCGGCTTCGGGCCCTGAAAACATGCCAGGAGGGTTTTTTTCCCCTTCCCTCTCTCTTTTTCTCCCCCTCCCGGCTCCCCTTGCTCCCTTGTCCTGGAAGGCTCCTGCCGGCTCCCTCCGGCAGCGCGAGGGCGAGCCGAGGCCGGGATCGTGCTGGGGGTACGACGGAGGCATCCAGAGCCGTGGGGGTGGCCCTGTCCCCACGCCTGCCTCGTGCCTGTCGTCTGCTCTAGGGCATCTTCCTGCAGCCTGCAGAAACCGGGACGGAGGCAAAAGCAGGCACGCGAGAGCCGCAGCGCGGTGCCGAAACGCGTGCCCGGCCGAGGAGGGCCCCTCCGGCGGGGACTCGCAGGTGACTCGCACCCGCTGGCTTGTGCGCTTGCAGGAATGGGGCTTAAATTAGCCCGTAAGTCAGCAGCAGAGTTAATTGCTCATTCTTTCCATGGATGGGTTAATAATTAATTTAAATTAATAATTGGGGCAATAATTAAACTAAACAATAACTAATACGTGGGACGATTGAAGCGATCGTTCTCGGTGGAAGTATTCGCCGCGGTTACTCATTCACCCGCTGCTTCACGCGCTGAATCCCGCACCTGGCCCGCTCGGCGCCGGGCCGCGTCGCGGGGACGGTGCGGGGAGGCGGCGGCCCCCGGCGCCCCGGAGCGCTCGGGATTCGGGGCTCTGCCCCGCCAACCGGCGAGCCGCCAGCTGCCGCGGCTGCGGGGGGGAGACCCGCCGGCTGCAGCCAGCGCGGCCCCGCGGCCCCCCCGCCGCTGCGCCGTCCCCTCCCCGGGCGGGAGGCGGCTCCGGGCCCGGCCCGGGGGGAGGAACTACAAGTCCCGTGGAGCCGCGCCGCCGCCGCCGCCGCTATATAAGGGGGGAAATGGCCCGGCCGCCGCAGTGGGAGCATCCTCGGCACCTGGGGCCGGTGGCCGCGGCTTTCCGCCGTGCTCCCCGCCCGCTGCGGGCTCCGGCCCGGCTGCCGGGAGCGGCGCGGCGCCTCCCCCGCTGCCGCCGGGGCCGCTGAGCCGCTTCGCCGGCGCGGAGCCGCCGTGCGGGGCCGGTCCCCGGAGGAGGAGGAGGATGCCGGAGCCCGCGGGGACGACGCAGCGCGGCCGGAGGTAGGTGCCCTGCTCGCCCCGGGGGGCAGCGAGGGGGGGTCGCGGGCGCTGCCCGGGGGGTCGCGGGGCGCCGGCCCGGCCGTGCGCGCTGCCTTTGTTCGCCGCCCCGCTCCCGGCCCCGGGGATGCCCCGGCCTCGGCGCGGGGTGACTCCGGGCCGCTTTGGGGAGCGGAGGGCGACCGCCCGGGTCCTCCGGGGCTGGCGACGGGAGGGTTTCCTCTTCTCTCCAAGAAGAAAAACGTGCGGCTGTTATTTTTCTTTAGGCTTTTGGGGGCTTTTCCCTGCTCCTCCCGTGGGAAAACGCTGTTAGAAAGGCTCCGTGTGAGCCACAGTGTGCGGTGGGCAGGTGCCTGGCTGGAGGGGACGGGGAGATGTGGGCCCTGGGGTGCCGGGCAGCCCCCCCGTGCTCCTCTGCCCTGCTGGCAGGGGCCCAAGGGTCTCCCCGGCGTTTGGTGCCATCTGGCAGGAGCCCGGGGGTGAGGAGCACTTGATCGGGGCTGGTGATGCAAGGTATCTTTGATGCACAAGAGCACTTTTGTGTGAATTCTGGAAAAATATGAATGAATCCCTTATTTTGCGTGCTACAACAAAAAGACCACACCAGTCTAGACCTGCAACCAATAACACACAAGAAAATTAGTGCTGTCTGCTCCTGGGGACCTAGCGTGTTGAGGACACCACTGTCTCTTCCAGTGCGCGAGCCTGCTGCTCCGCATGGACGGCAAGGGATGCCTGTTTGGGGAAAGGATGTTTGAGGTTACTTTGATATAAACAAGAAGAGCTTTTATTGCCCGGACATTGTTAGTGTTGCTCTTTGCTGGCTTGCAGTCTGCTTCCTCTGAGCAGTTTTGAGACTGCAGAAATTGCTCGGCTCTCTAGCTAATTGAGACATCTTTTTATAATCATGGTCACAGCTGGTGGGATGAAAGCAGGGAGAGAGGGCTGGTGTGCAGTGACTCAAGCCTCGGGAAGCAGCTGTATCTCAGCTTGCCCAGCGTTTGAAACGGAGATTGCTGGCGGAGGGGCTGCAGCAGGGTCGGGGAGGATGCCTTTCTTCCCTAACTCAGCCTCTGCTGTCAGGCAAGCTGCACTCTCAGGACATTTGCTTTCTTACCTCCCTGTAAACTTAGGGAGGGATGGAAGCAGCTTCATGGGCTGCCCCAGTTCCCCTCAGTCCCTCCTGGAGATGTGAGATCAAACAGTACGTTTGAAACCTCTGACTTGGACATTGCAGGGCTGAAGGCTGTTCCAAAGTTAAGTATTTTTGCATCCCCCTTTCTCAAAGGGCTCCCTGCGAACAGAGGGCAGGCTGCTTGGGCTTGCTCTTTCTGTTAAACCACTTGGCTGCCAGCTGCTTTCCACGCACAGGTGCCTAAAACGAAAGCGGCTCTGAGATGTGGTGCCCCTCGGGCTTCCCAGCGCGTTGGTGATACCTTCTGTGGGCGCCGCGGAGCGACGGCAAGGCCGGGCTCCGGCAGGGACTCCCTCCTGCGCCCGCTAACGGGGGGCATAAGGCTTTCCGAGGGAACGCGGGTGCGTATCTGCAGCGTGAAGGTGCTTCGCAGGCACCGTGTGCAGGGAGAACTGTGGTGTGCTGTTTGTGCAGGCAACTTGCTGCTGTGGCCCGAAGCATTCGTTTCTTTGGTCTCCCTCGAGCTGCTGGGTGGGAATGGTGTGCTCCGGGGGCTGGAAATGCACGGTTGCAGGAGGAGTGTGATCTGTGCTTGCACACTCGAAACGCCCGGCACGCTCCTGGGCACGGCAGCCTGCAGAGCAGGGCTGAGCTTTGCCCCAGCTGGCTGCCGTCAGCGGCAGGTTTCTCGCTGGGGCTCAGGTGCTGCGCGCTGGTGGATTTGGTTATGGTGGGGGGAGATGTTCTGCCTGGGGGCAGCAGGACAGGCTGTGTCCCTGCCCAGCCGCCTCCGTTGTGCTGGCAGAGTCCAGGATGGACTGCGAAGTGGGGCTGGGAGAGGCAGCCTGAGCCGTCCCAAGCCCAAGTCTGTCGGACTCTGCAGGACCTGCACTCCAAACCCATCATGAGCTGTGGAAGGAGCCCGAAGCTGGGCTGGGTCCCCCTTTGCTCCCTTCTGTGTGAGCAGTGGCAGAGTGAGATGGGGAAGAGGAGAGAGGTGTTAATCCTGGGTCCAAATGGCCCCTCCAGGCTTGCGCCGCTCGACCTGGGCTGCTCTTCTCGGCAGGACCCTGGTGAACCTGTGGGGCTTGAACCCCTGCAGCGCAGAGGCTGCTCCTGGGGCTCCGGGTCCCCGTGCTGCCCAGGCTGGGTCTGCGCAGTGTGATGTGGCCTGGGGAAAGGTGGATTCACCCTGTCTAGGCTGGAAGAGGAGCAATGTCCGAACAGACTGGGGGCTGAGGCCCCACGTGGTCATTTGTGGTGGATAGCAGGAAGAACTGCTTGAGGACCAGCCTTAAATTAAACTATATTTTCCTGGGATTTTGGAAGTCTCTAAAGCAGACTCAGGTGCTAGTCTTGTCTATACCTGCTTTACCTGGGGCTCAGGAGTGTGCTGCAGCTTTGCAAAGTGCAGCGCAGAGGGATGGTGTGACCTGGCCCTGGGACCCCGGCCTGTCCCAAGCGAGTGCTGCAGCGAGGTGCAGCTGTGAAATCGGGAAGCCTGGTGCAGAGCAGTCCTCTCTGAGGCTGCCGTTCGGTGTGCATTCCTCTTGTGTTTGGTCTTAAATGTATTTCCATATAGCAGCATCGCTTCTCATTGGCGGTGGGTGTTTTTTAATAGCAGTTGGCTCAGCTCGAGGCTGTGGAGCGTTTTGGACTCTGGATTTTCTATCCGGGGGCTCTTCTCTCCGAGGAATGAGCCGAGCGCCCTGCATTTTTGGAGATGAAACGCCGTGGGCCCCACCCGCGCCCCCTCCCACCCGCTCCCCGGCCCCGGACAATGGGGGGATAATGCCAGAAACGTAATGCCGCTTGCTGGGGGGTTTTTTGTTTGTTTGAACTTTGAACAGAGAAGAAAAGCAACAAAAGAGAGGGCAAGAAAAGCACAATGTTTTGCCAGTTACCAAGGCCGGCCAGAAAGTTATAACTGCATTACAAAGGGCAGCCTTGTTCGGAATGGCTTATTTCATCAGAAAGATGTATTTAAAAAAAAGGAAGGGCCAAATACTAGCATAAAGTCCCCTATGTTAGTGTAAACGCTGCATGAAAACACTTTTATTACCTCCTATAACTCCTTAATAAATACCGTTCCTTTTTGATGAAAGCTCTTAACACGGGATTAGGGTTTACAGTGTGTTGCCTTATTAGTCCCTGGAGACAGATCCCGTGTTCGGTACGGCTCCGTGTCCTGCTCTGCAGCCTGCTTCCGAGCTCCCACGTTCCCTTCTCTTCCTTTTGGGCTTCCCCCCGTGGCAGCATCCGGATCGCAGGCAGTGCTTTCCCGGACCGGCACCTATGAGGAAAACAGGCTGGAATGGCTGTGGTCAGGGAGGCTGGCTCTGGCGTCGAGTCCATCGTACAAGTGTCTTCTGCTGAGCACAGTGCTGACAAGGTGCGAAGACCTCAGCCCGGGGGCTGTGCTGCGCCCTTGCCCTAAGAAGGTAACGTTTTTCCTTCAATTGGCCTGTTCCTTCTGCCAAACCACAGATGTTTTTTGAGGGCTAAAACCTAAGCCTTTAAATAAATGTGTTTGATCCCTGGGTGGTTGTGCAGCTTTTCCTGCAAAAATGAAGCCCAGAATGGGTTTTAAATCAGGAGCAAATGTTATCTAGTGAGGCTTTCTTTCAAGCTTCTCTCTGGGTTTTTATCCTAGCCCTTTCTCCCTGGGAGGGGATCAGAGCTGCCTGTCCAGCACATCCACAGCAGAACTGCCTGTGGTCTCCCGGAGGAGGCAGTGAACAGCAATGGCTCTGTCCTAAATAAAGCCCAGTCTAAGACAACCTTGAACCTCTAATGCAACTTCTGCTCCTGCTCTTGCGCAAGAACGTGACTAGTATTTCTTGGGGCCAAAAGATTTTTGCATGGCACAGGATGTTACTATATGAAAGCTTTAGAGCTTTTTGTCTTTGAGGTGCTGCTGTGGCCTGCTTACAAGTGTTTTCAACCAGGGCAAATGGTGGCAGGGTGCTTTGGGCTCTTAATATCGATTCTCCTCCAGTCTGGGGTGGATGGAGGATTGTCACTGTCATTCTAGTTACCTTTGGCCCCTGCTGATGATCCTTTAGTCTGCGCATTGGGGAACAGCATGTTTCAGGAGTGGCTTCTCGGTTTTGGAAGTCTTTCCTGACGTTGGTGTGGGAAAGCATACTCCTGGGGTGTGGGCTCACGCGGCTAGCCAGAAGGTGTAGAGAGCATCCCTGGAGCCTCTGCACTGCATCACAGTGAGTTCCTGACCTGTGGCATTCCCTTGCTCATCTTCTATGTATATTGGATATTTCTACACGTATGAGCTCAGCAGCCGAGGGCTGGTGCATTCAGGTCGGCGGCACGGCTGGGGCTGTGCCCATCACTGGGCGCTTCCCTACGAGCTCTCAGGATGAGTGGTACTTTCTGCTGGTGACCTCAAGGGGCAGTTTGACTAGTTCAGTAGCTGTGTGACCAAATGCTTATCTCTGCTGTGAATTTTGAGGTAAACTCTAGGAATAAAAGCTTTCGGGAGGATTGCTAGGCTCCCAAGACAGGATGTCCTGCTTGTCTGTGACTGGAAGCCCCTGAGCAGAAACTCTGAGCTGAGTGCTGCCACCCTTGTGAAAAGCAGCTGTTGAGAAAAGGCTCTGCACTACGGAGAGCACTGTGATGGGCTGTGCTCAGTTTGGGGGTGGGAAGATGTTGACATCTGGGCTGTTGTGAGATGCCCGTGAGGTGTGTGGACGTGAGCATCCTGCCGGGCTGTGGTTTGGATTGGGCTCCTGTCGCTGGTGGACCAGGGGCAGCGAGAGCTGCAGCTGGTGACTCTGGAAGCACCTGGGATCTGTTTGCTTCCACCTGGAGCTGAAGCTCTCCAGCCGGATTGCTGTGGCTCAGGTGCCTCTTTCGGGGCTGGATAAGACTTGGTCTGAGCATGTGTCTACAGAAAACTCCCCGTCGGAGTTGGGGAGGAGGTGCTGCTCACCTACCTTTTTCCCCCAAACTGTGCATGTCAAATCTCCCTGTCAGAGGACTCGGGAGCGGTGGCTCGGCGAGGGGGAGGGAGGGCTTCCCAGCTCAGCAGACTGTATGGGAAATAACGATCCCCTTTTTATAGCTTCTTCAATTGTTCCCGAAAATCCTTTTTAAAGGGAGGAAAGTTCCTTCCTTCCTTTCAGCTCCTGGTATCTTTAAGAATTCGCTCTATTGTGCGCCCAGGACAGAGACCCTTCTATGAGGCTGCCGGGCGCTCTTCGGAGGCCCCCTCCCCGCGCTCCTCCCGCCCCGGCTCAACAAGCCCCCATTCTCCTCTGAAGAGGGTCCCTCTGTCTAACGCCAAGTAACTCTTAAGGGTAGCATTTATCCTCGGGCACTCAGCGCACAAAGAGTGCTGGAGTGTCAAATAAACTCACTCCAGCCTGCAAAGAGAAGAGGAAGAAAATACAAAACCCCCTTTATTTCCACCCCTGCAGGGAAACAAATACGGACTTTGTGCTGGAGAGCAGCAGCGCCCTAACGAAGCAGGGTAGTGCGCGCACTAATGTGTCTCTAATAAAATTGTGTGTGTAAGCACACATGCTGTAGTGCGTGTGAGTGCAGACCTGGCAGACAAGCTATAAATCAAGATGCCTCCGAACAAGTGTTAGCCACCCTGCATGGCCACTGCTTCCTAGGCAGAGCTGCTTGCCACTAGCTTTGATGGCCTTTCGGTGATTTCTGTGTTTGCTTTTGAAGAGGGGAGCCGGGAGGGAGATGCTGGCTCTGTCCTGGCCCTCTGGCAGAGACTCTCCCCATGGTAAGGGGTAGTGGGTGTCTGTGCTCAGAGCCCTTTGTGGTCTCTAATAGTCCAGGCCTTCAGATGAGCTCAGTGCAGCTGAGATCTGAAAGCTGGCCCCCAGATGCAGGGGCCAGCTTCATCAGGACATTTGTGGAGCAGTGGAGCCCGGCTTCGTGCCCTGCTGTGGGTGCTTTTGCTGTGCAAGATGGGCTGTGTTGCACGCCTGCCGCTGCCGTGCCGTACTGCATCGGATCGTGGCAGCCTTGCCTGCTGTCCAGCCGCGATGTGATCATCACTGGTGCGTTCACTGCCTTCACCCCTGCAAGGAGACGTGGTGACCTGCTAAGAAACGAGGGTCCCTCTTCAGTGGATGTGTTTGAACTGTGCTCCTCAGTCGAAGCAGTGTGAGTGGTGGGGGCTGAGCAGCTGGGACTGGGACAAGACAGTCTAAGCCAAGTCCTGGCTGATGCTGCCTGCTCCCGGTGGACCTGGCCGGCAGCGTGGCCCATACCTCTGCGCAGCAGCAGCATCAAGGAAAATCCTGCTTTGCAATCCTCCATCTCCATTCAGTCCTGGCTTTTCAATGCTGAATTTGGGAATATTTTTCAGCCATGCTGATTCCACATAGGACGTGCCCAGATGCCCTGCTGCTCCTGCAGCTGATGGACCTGGAGTGCAAGGGCAACCTGAGCTGTGCTGCAGTTGGCAATGGTCACCGATATTCCCTGGTCCTGACACTTGTCTCCCTGCAGGTTTTGGTAGCTTTTCATTACCAAAAGGGACAGAAGCAGACTGCCACAATGTCAGACTATCCTTTTTCATACCTAGAAGTGGGGAGGGGCAAACTGTCCGACTGTGGAGTGACGGGCCTTGACCTTCAACCAAGCAAATGGTCCTGAGTCAACAGGATTGATCTCTGGGCTCTTATGAGCAGCAGTCATCTACTGGGCTCTCATGAGTCTTCATTCCTTTGGATTGCTGTGGATTCTGGATGCTCCCTTCTGTCATCTGCAACTGGGAAAGAAACTTCCAGGAGGCCCACAAATACCTGCTTCTCTCTGAAATCTTGTGGATTACTTCTGTTGGCATCATCAGTGCTATGTTTTTTACTAATCTTGTGGAACTGGCTTCGTTACTTGAAATCCCACAATCTACAGATGTGGAAAAGCAGCAGCTTTAGCGCAGTGCTACAGGATCCCCTCTTTTTCTGGGCACCTTACTCTATTCAGCCTCATGGCTTTCTGGAGGAGGAGCAAGAAGTCCACATGCCTGTGTAGGACAAGTCCTGCTGGTCTTAGGTGAGTTGAGTATGTCCTTTTTTTCCCTTCCTAAAAAGGAGGCTTCCTGGGGGATTAAAGCTGATTTCTTATAAAAGTATGTTTTCTCCCATTTGGAAAAAAAGTGCCAAATCTAGTTACTTGCTCCTCCAGGGAGAACAGGAGAGTGGGTAGGTTTGTTTCTGAAAGCTAAAGTGGCTTTCTTCTCCTGCTTTAATCAAAGCACTGATTTTTGCACCATTCGAGCCTGAAATCTCATCCCTAATAAGGGTTTTCTTCCTGGGGTTACTGCTGAATAATGGACAAAGAAGCTAAAGTGAAGCAGACCACAAGCAGGTTTCTCTCTCTTTGCTGGGAAAGGGGGAGCCCTGCTGGTTTTCTGTGCTTCAGAGCGTGTCAGAGCAAGTGGTGGTAGCTGTGAAGGGGACCCTGTTGTTTGGCTTCCTGGGAACAACGAAGCTGGTCCCTGGGTACCACGGGGCTCCCGGTGCCGGGCAATACAGGGGATGAACTGGAAGTGCCCTGGCTCCCTTCTAGCAGGGATGTGGTGTAAGCCTCCTTGAAGCAGAAAATCCCCTTCCCTGGGGAAGGCCCAGTTGGGAAAGGGCACGAGGCTTTGGCTCCTGAGGGCATGTCCTGGGGCTCGTATCAGCTTTGGTGTCTTGGGCCTGGTGCCAGGAAAGGTGCCCACGGGGCTTGGCAGGACCTGGCTCCGTGCGGGCTGCACAGTGGGAGGCGGTGAAGGTGGTGGTGGTGGGGGGTCTCGCCCCAGCTCTCCATCTGCTTGGCATGGCATTGGGGCTGGTGGCTGAACGAGTTGGTGGCTCTTGTGCTGGGGAGGACAGGATTTGCCCCCCTCTCCTGGAGGGTGCTGCTGGTGCCCAGCTGCCCCAGGCCGGGGGGTTTCCTGGGGATCTGCCCCCTGAAGCCCCTCCGACTCCTGCGTGACCCTGGAGGGATGGTTCAAACCACTGGGTCTGTTGCTTTGAGCCTGGCCCAGCCTCTTGTGCTGTCCATCATCTAGAGGCAGATGCAATGGTCCTGCTGCTTCCTGCTGGGACTGGCCTGCTAGTGGAACCTGGCTTTTGTGGTCCCCGTGTGTTTAGGCTGAGGACGTTCCCCTTCAGTCCCTGTTACCTGTAGTTCTGGGGGCCCTGTTGCTCTCAACTGGGATGGATCCAGGCCGTTTTTGGAATACGGAGTGGGACTGACTGTTTCTCACCTGGGCACCTTGGGACCATGCTGCCAGTAGTGCTCCCCGGATTGCTCGTAGTTTCTTTCGTAGTGAGCTTTGGTCTGGAAGAATGAGCAATGTGATGAGCAAAGGTAAAATTGCTGCTGTGAAGGACCTGTCTTCCAAGTGCGGGTTTTGTTGCTGAGAAGCAAGCTGCAGAGCCTGAATACCTGCACCCATGAACGTTTTGCACCCTGCCAGGGCAGGCTACAGGCTGTTTCTGTTTGGAGAGGGAGTTTGGGGGTCCTTCCTTAGGGTCAGGAGTACAGGTGGACATGGAGCAACCTGGTGCAAGGTTTTCTCTGCCCTTGGGAATCAGTTGCTTCCCTGAATGGAAGATCCTCTGAAGTGAGGCTGTAGAACAAAGGAAGGTTTCTTCTTACCCTGTGAGTGGTCACCAGGCCAGGAGTTCACTGTGTTGCCTTTCCACAGCCAGGTTTACTGCAGTGTCTGCATGACTATGAACTGTTTGCTGGCATAGGTGGCTTGTGCCCAAGGTGTTTGACCTCTGAGCAGCCTCTGTAACCACAGTCCCTGCAAAGATTGCCTGGAACTTGCTTGGTGTCTTCCTGCTGTGGGGAAATATCTCAGGCTGCATTCAGATGGCATATCCTAGGTGCCTGACAGAACAGAAACCCTGTGTTGTCCTGGCCTCTCCCAGGCTTGCTGGGCTCTGGCACGTGCCCCCATGGTGCTGAGACCCAATGCTTCCCTGCAAAAAGCAGGGAGGTGCTGCAGGCAGCTGAGTCCTGCTGTCTGGTCAGCCCTGTAGCCACACCTCAGCTTCTGGGGGGCTCAGATGTCCAGTTTGGGTTAGAGCTCATCTGCTTTTGCCTGCTGCTGATCTGTCAGTCCAAGAAGATAGGTTGGCAGGAATGTGTGGCTTATGCTAGTACCTGTTCAGGAGCGGCAGGGCTGAGAGTGCTGCTTCCGCACCAGAGCGTTGTGAGCAGCAGACTGTGCCAGTGCGGTTGGAGGGAAACTGAAAGGAGATGTGAAGATGCTGGTCTTGCCTCTTGCTGAATGCAGATCCAGGAGGATGTGGTCTGTGGTGCCCCCAGAGACAGCTCTGCCAGCTGGATGCTCTTGGGGATGGAAGGAGATGGCAAATGCAAACCTAGAGACAAATCTGACTTGCTGTTCCCGGACTCTCCACACAAGCACTGCAGTTGGATGGATGTGCATTTCTGAGCGCTGAGCTCCCTCCCATGGCTCTCCGACCTGACACACACGGCTTGTTTGCAGACTTCTCCACTGCACTGCTGTCTGAGCAGGGAGCATCCTTCGGCAGCTCTCCCACCCCTTGGGCTCCCTTCTTCCCTCCTCACTGCAAACTTCCTATATGTTTGAACAGCGATGGGATGCTTTTGTCCATTCCCTTCCCTGCTCAGTGTCTTACTGCTGCTGTTGGATAGCTCAGTCCGTTTCCAGACCCTCGGGCTTTTGGTTTGCCCTTGACAAGTGTCCGAATAAACCAAGCTCTTGACTTAGCCCCTTCTGGAAAACATGTCTTGGCTTCTCGTCCTGTCCAAGCCTCTGAAGCAGCAGGGAGGGGATGAAATGATGCATGTGTCTCCTGTTGCCTGCTGATAGTACTAAGCTCCTTGAGCTAAGGCAGGGCAGAGACTTTCCGCTCCTAACTACATAATGCTGCGCAGGCCTGCTTGGCTGCACCAGCTCCTGCAATAAGGGACCAGGCTGCTACTTTGGTTTTATTTTCAGCTGTTGACTACATCTTCAGCTTTTTGGTAGATGCCTTATAAATGGATGTCTTCACTGCTTAGCTGCTTTCTCTGCGTTTGTGTAATCCTTGATGTGCTGGAGTTCTGCTTGCTCCGAGGGCCTTGCTGTGACAGTGGTTTTCTTACTCATGAGGTGCCACCAGGCCCAGAGTCTGCCAGACGGCCTGGGCCAGTGAGGGGGCTGCTGGCTTCAGGATCCACACAGCTGCTCTGCACTTGATCCCTGGTTCAGATGTCATCCCTCTTGAGTGGCTGCTCACAGTGGCTGAAAGGTGGCTGTGTGGCAAGCCAGGCTTAAGCAGCTCAGACTGTCCTTTTCCCATATCGCCTTTATCCTTCCTGCAGAATTCAGGAGGAAGTTGGGATCTAACTGCAGAGATCCTAATCTCTAGTTGCAGGCAGCAAAAGCTTTTTAATTTGATCTCAAGTAGCAATTCCTAGTCTGTCACTCTGACCTGCAAACTATCGCTCATCAAGGGCAGCTCCTCTCCTTTCTTTGAATTGCTCTGTGCAGAGCAGTTCCTCTGGGCACCCAAGGAGCAGGAATGTGTCCCATGGTGCAGCCTTCTGTCCAGCCTGACCAGTATGCCAGGGAAGCCCAGTGCTGCTTGGCTGTCCAGTGAGGTTTGGGTACAACAAGGAAACTCATGTATAAGTTTCAAAGGCTGTTAAGGGTAACGGTGAGCCCCCTTGGCCATCCAGCCTGCAGTCCCGTCGCCTCACATGGGTGAAGGACAGGCTGCAGTATAAATGAGGCGTCGGTAGTGCTGTGCTTTTGTTGAGTTGTTCAGGGGCATAGCGGGGCTTACGAAAGTGGTCACTTGAACTTCCCTTTCTTCCAAGCCCCTGTGTGACCTCTTTAGGTAGACAACTAGTCTTGAGAGCTGCTGGTTTGCTTGATGTGATCATCTGGATATGACAGACACTCTTCTCCTGGCTAGGGTGCTGGGGCTGCTTTTAAGCCCTCTCTTTTTAGTGGAGGGAATTTCCTATTGCACCTTTCCATGGTGCAAAGGGGCTTTTGGACAGTGCATGTGCTTCACCTTGGCCAGGGGGGTTTCTGTGACCACCTCCTGCCACCCCATGCTCAACCGCCCCTGCCTGAGGATGCACCCCTCTCTCTGCACCCGGCCTGCTGCGTGCTTGCTGCGACCCGGGGTGCCCTGCATCGCTAGGAGGCTGGAGGGCTGCTGCTCTGCATGCACCGTGGTCTGGGACTGGAGGGAGCATCCCCCGGCCATGCGTGTGTTGCACGGTCAGTGGAAGCAGGCAAGACCTAACCCAGCGCCTTGCTGCGGGCAGGATGCATAATGCGAGGGGAGCTGTTTTGGGGAGGGAGAGGGCTGGATTCCCCCATCCTCTGGCGGTGCGAGCGCCGCTTTCCGCGCGGTGCAGCCGCTGGAGCAAACCCGGCGGCGCGCTGACACCTGCCGGCGGGGCCGGGACGCGGGGCGGGCGGCGCCCGGCAGGGGGCGCGCGAGGGCAGGCGGCGGCTCCGGGGCGGCTCCGGGGCGGCTCCGGGGCGGCTCCGGGGCGGCTCCGGGGCGGCTCCGGGGCGGCTCCGGGGCGGCTCCGGGCGCCGCGGGCTGTGGGGGCCCTGGAGGCCGGATGAGCAGCACGGGTGCGAGGGGCGCCGCTGGGGAAGGCTGTCTCCATCCGCGGCCTGAAAAGGCAGGGCGAAATTCGGGAATCCTCCCTGGTTAAACAGCTCCCAGCCAGGGCTGCTGCAAGCGCCGGTCTCTGCTTGCAGCTCTGCCTCCGTAGCTGGAGCTGCTGCGGCTGTAGGGGCCGGAGAGGAGGCATCCTTGTACGCTGCAGGATGTGGTGCGGCTCTTTGGAGGGATGAGAGCAACATGGGGAGGAGGAGGCAGCAATGGGGGGGCAGATTTATCTGTGTGGAGTGTGTTACGTGATGTTTTAGTAGGCTTAGGCTAAAAGTTGATTTTGTGCACCTCAGACAGTAGGAGACAGAAGGATGCAGCTGTGGAGAGCGTGCTGATTCTGAACCACAAATGTAACCAACGTGAGAGAACAGTAGAATGGATTTATTTTTGTATGATGGGTATCTAACAAGAATTTTTGTTCAAAAAGCCGAGGAGGCCAGGAGCAAGTGTGGAGGACGCTGTCTTGTTGCTGGCGCTTGTCAGTACTCTGAGTGACTGGCAGAGGGGAGGAGTTCTCCCTGTGTTCCCTTTCTCGGATATCTTCCTTCTCAGAGCTTTGATCGCTGGCTGGGGTGCTTGTTTTCACTCCCTCTACATGGTGGTTTGCTTTCCAAAAAGCCTGCAAGCAAAGAGATGTTCCCTCTGCTGTCAGCTTTGGGTGGCAGATCACTGTAGTTCTGGGCTGAGTTTTGGAGCCTGACTCCGTGAGTTCAGCCTGGGCAGCTTTCACTGTGTGTGTGTGTGTGTGTGTGTGTGTGTGTGTGTGTGTGTGTGTGTGTGTGTGTTTGGAGAACATCTCTGGAGCCAGTCCTGGTCCTTCCCTCTTCTCTGCAGTGAGTCTCTGCAGTGACCCATGGGGGCTCCTGTTCTGATGATTCACGAGGTGCACTTGCCAGCAGAGGTGTCTGTAACCAGGCTGCTTCTCACAGAGAAGCTAATCTCAACTACAGGTACACAGCAAAGGGCTCCAAAGTTAGCTGTTCTCATTCAGAAGGAGCCCAGACTCTTTTCAGATTGCCCTTGGTGGTAGATCAAAAGGCAAATTGGAAGATGGGGAATTACTAGGAAAGGAAATGGAATTGACACTGCAAAACTCTTCTGCTGCTGCGTAAGTCGGTGCTTGCCCCTCTCCTGAATGCGTTGTACTGTCCTTGGTTCCCTCTAAGAGCGCAGCTGAGGAAAGGTCCGGGGAAGGACCGTGAGCGCTCAGGGGTGAAGTGGGCTAGGTGGGGGCTGCTCCATCCGGCAATGAGACCACTCGGGTGAGTTATACAAGTCTTCAAAGCAGCGTCTGCTGTGGGGAAGCAGTAAATGGAGAATGGCACTAGTTTCTCAGGGACAGAAGAGTGACCGCTGAGGAAGGCGTGTGCTCCGGCTGCAGGGAAGCGGGGGGGGGGGGGGGGGGGGTGGCTCCTCTCCTGGGGGGGGCCCGGGTGGCGCGGGGCGGCCACCGCTGGGTGGCAGCGATGCTCCACGGCAGCGCCGCCGCCTCCCGCTGCGCCTTCGCCGAGCGCCGGGTCTCGGCACCGGCCCTTCCCTCCTGCCCCCTTCCACCCGCCTGTGCAAAGGCAGGTCTGCCCGGGGGTGGCTGCACCCCGCACGGCGTCTCCTGGAAGCAGGCGAGCTCGCACCGTTCGCCAGGCGCCGGCACCCCTCTGGGTGGGCGAGGGCAGGCGCTGCGCTGCTTGGGGGCCTAAAGGCAGCCTGGCCCCGGGCAGGGCGCTGCTCTCGTCGGGCGTCGTCTTTCCCTTCTGCTGCCTGCAACGCCGAGTGCCCGGAGGGCAGCTGGTGCACTTGTGGCATCTCCCAAAGGCTGGGAGCGGGGCACGCGGGGGCCCCGTCGGTCAGCTCTGTGCTCGGGGGGCCGGTCTCCCTTGGATGGGGCTGCACGCGGAGGGGAGAGGCTGAGAGCCGCTTTTGCCCTGGAGGTCAGAAGGAAAGGTAACTCCAGGTGAGGACCATCTCTGTCCCCGCTGGCTGCGGCAGAGGATGAGGCATGGTCAGCTCGGTGGGGTGCGTGGCACGTGGCTCACCCACCCATCAGGGCACTTGCTGGTGCTCTGAGACCCGAGTTAAATCCCCTGTGCAGACTCCCTCAGTGACCCTGAGCACCCAGTTAAGTGCAGGGCTCCAGGGCCAAGTCTTTGTGCCTCACTTCCCCAGGCTGTTGGGAGCTACCAGCAGATCCTGGGGTTGTCTTGGAGGTGGGCACCCCAGATCAAGTACGTCGAGGCCAGGGCAAGGCAGCTAGGCTGGGAAGGACTAGCCTGGGCAGGGAGTGGATTTGGGGCTGTAAATGGGACCTCTGTGGATCTGAGACAAGCATGGATGCAGTTTTAGTGTTTTAGCCAAAAGCATTTGGCACTTAGAAGAATCTGTGGTTTTGAGATGTCGGCGTTTAAGCTGTGTCTAAAAAGCTTGTGATCAGTGAGTGCAACTTGGAAGTGTGGGTGCCGAGGGCAGGACTGTTCCTGAAAAAACCTCCGTGGTGACTCTGGGACCTTCCCTGGGGCAGCTGCCTCGGGAATCGGCCTGGTGTGTGTCTGAGCAGGGGGAGAAGGACATGGCGAGAGCAAGAGGCTGATGCTCGGTTAATGATTGCCTTAGGGGTGTGGAGGAGACACATCTGCCGTCCCCACCTGTCTCGAACATGCTCCGCGCAGGCCACCTACACAGCATTCCTGGAGCAGCACGGTGACGCGGGGACGAGGCATTCGACATGCTTTTTTCCCCTGAAGACAGTGTTGGAAAACTTCCTGCTCTGCCTCTCCCTTTCCCATCTTCCCTCCCCTCCCTTCTCCCGCTCCCCCGGGAGGAGAGGGGCTGGGAGCGCTGTCTGGCTCCGTAGTTCCACATCTTGCTGTCTAGAAGCCGGTGAATTATTGCTGGATAACCCAGCATGTTTGGCTGCCTTGAAAAGCACTTCCAGAGCTGTTGCAGACTGCTTGGTCGGCACCACTCGCCTTGAAAGGTTTCACTGTTAAAGCTGCCTCCTCCACAGCCGGAGCCAATTGCAAATTCCACTAGTGCTACCAGCCTGCGAGCCGGGTTTCCATGGCAAATTCGTCTTGGTTCGGCACCTAAAAGCCTCGAGCTGTTGGAAAGTTTGTGCCGCGAGTTTTGCAGCTTGCCTACGGCTCGGCAGCGCTGGAGCAGGTCCTGTGCTTCCTCCGGCCGCCCCGTCGGAGGGGAGCTGCCAGCCCGGAGGGGAGGCTTGAAAGGCTTCTGCTGGGCGATGCCTGGGGCTGGCTCCGGAGCCTCGCGCTCCCGCTGCCGCGGATTCCAGCATGCCCGGGCCGTGCTTTGCACGGGGCCGAGGTTGCGGGTCTGTCTCCGGACTGGTTTTTCGCAGGGCAGGACCTGCCTCTGCCGACGCATCTGCCTGTGACGCTGCCCCCCTTCCCGCTAGCGTGAGCTGTCCCTTCTGCGAACACCTGTGTTATAAACGGCAATAAACCTGGTTTAATTTCCCTCCTGAAGTGACTTTAAAACCAAATGAACTCTTTGCACAGGGACTTTGCACGGGTTCAACAAAACGACCTGAAAGCCGGTCGCACACCGTTTCAGGTGAGGGCACGTTCCTGCGGCTGTGCAGAGCCGGCAGCGCGGGCACGGCCCCAGCCCCGCGCTCCGCTGGCGTCCGGGCTCCTTCCAGCCTTGCATGCATCAGCTGCAGCGTAAGCCTGTCGCTTGTTAAAAACTTTATCTGGGCCTGCCATGTGTTCCCTCGCGCGCCTTTATAATGCAAAGGAGGTTTTAGGTTTATATGTGCCCTTCCTGGGGGCACATCTGCCCAGCTGCTCTGCAAGGACATCCCGTGCGCCGGCCGCCCGCACCCCCCGGTCTCCAGGAAGGCTCTTTGCATTGATACTTTGAGAACAAAAATGCTGCTTTGTATCTACTTCCCTTCTCTTTCCCCAAGCAGAAGGAGGGGGGGAGAAAATGACTAAAATATTTTCTTGTAACAAAAGGCTGAGGGTAAATCTAGATCTGAGCCGTTCTGATTCATTTAAAGCAAAATCTCCAGGGTTTTCAGCAGAGAAATTAAAACACTGAAGCTTTCTCTTTTCTTTAGAAGAACAAACAGGAGCAGTTACCACTTCCTCCAGCTCATAAACAAAACCAGCCCGACGTCTCCAGGAGAAGCCCTGCCAAGAGACTTTCCTTCCTAATTGTTTGATATTTTTTTCAGTTCTGATTAGTATTCGTGAGTGCCTGGCACACAAGCTGGAAGTTTCAGGAACAGGCTGTAGATCTCACTTCAGGCAGATCCTACCCTCTTTTTTCTTTTCTCTTTTCTTTCTTTTTTCCTTTCCTCTCGACCCAAGCCCTCCTCGTCAGTCCCGCTCACCCTCTCCCTCCTTCACTCTTTCTGCTGATCTGCTTTATTTCCTTCGTTGGCCATGCTTGGCTCTTTTTAGGGGGTGGTGGTGGTGCCTTCTGGCCACCAAACTTTGTGGCTTGTTTTCCTTTTTGGAGCTTTGCTGGATTTGCAGTAACTGCATCAAGGCTCTAAGGGTTTTTATGGCTCTGATCCTGCTGCAGTGCCTTTACTTTGGTTTCAGACTTTTCTCTGCTCTTGGGAAGGAGCTTTGACTGGACCAGCTGCACTGGTTAAAAAAAAAGTGGAGAGAAGGACAAGTTGGGGTAAAAATGGGTGCAGATGCCTTACTGTGCCCCAGTGCACTGGAGATTCTGGCTTTCCCCCTGCGGTGGATGCTGTGGTATCGTCAAAGCAGAGGGATGCCCGTTCGGTGCTGTGCCCGGGGTGGCGTGGCCATGGGACTTTGCCACAGATGTGGCACTTGCACCTGGGGCAGCCTGGCAGAGCTGGGCTCGTGAGCGCTGCCCACGCTTTACGCTGGCTGGCACAAAACCAGCTCCGGTCAGCAAAGCAGATGGGGGTGTGAGCTTGGCCAGAAGGGCCTGGGGACGGCCTGTGCCTCCCCGGGGCTGCAGACTCTGGCACTGGGCTCTGCTCTCGCAGCCTGAGCTGGCTCGGCTCTGCCTGCATCCATCCCTCAGCTGGGTACCGAGATCCCCCGGGGCAAATGCAGTGCTGGTGCCCGAGCTGGAGCCAGAGTCTGTGCTGCAGCAGAGCTGGTCTCGCCAGAGCACAACAAGGCGTCCTTTATCTACCCCAGTGTCCTCCTCGAGTTCATCACCAGTGAAAATCCTTCCTGTGGAAGGGCAGAGGATTCAGACTTGCCCTCTGGGGAGTCCTGCATGGAGCTTGCTTTGCCCCCCATCATGGGGCAGATGGATTTGAGGCTGCTCCAGAGGAAGCAGGGAGAAGCGGCTTGAATTCGACCTCTGATGTCCCTCCCTGGCAAGCGAATCTGGGGCTGTGTGTGCTGCAAATGCTCTGCCTTCCCCGGACAGGAGCTGCTCCTGCCGTCCAGAGTTACTGGTGCAGGGTAGCGCTTTCCCACATCTGTGTTGTGGCTGGGTTTTAATATGCAACATTGTTCTGAGTTCTGTTCTTGCATCATGTGCCTGAGATTATGAAATCAGTAGCGATAATAAATATCGCTGAATGAGTGGGTGTGGGCAGGAGGGAGGGAGACGGAGTGATTTAAAGGGCAAGGGAAACTCCATGCACTCCCTGCAGCAAAAATGCTTTGTGCAGGGACAAGCGAGGCTTTTCTGACCTCAGTTGCAGAAGGCAGCTGTCTGTTATAACTCTCTTTGAGTATAGTGAATACTCAAATAGCAAATGCTCATCTGTGAGACTGTCACGTGCATGCAAGAGGTACCGCTCACCTGAGCATCCTACCTCCCCTGCTAGCAAATGGCCCAAACTCTCCCTTCGGCCCGGGCTGGTGCGGCGCTGGGCTGCCGGGAGCCTCGGGAGGAACGGCTCCCCGTTAGCGATTCCCGTGGCTGCTCCATGCCTCCTGGGACGAGCGCCGAAATCCTTCCTTTGGAAACCAGTTTGTTGAGTGTCTGGTACGCGCTCCCTGACTCTGGGAACGTACAGCTTTGACTCTGTGACTCAGCCTGAATTTCTTAATCGTAAAAACAACCATAATGTCTTGTGCTTTTCTCACGCTTTCCGTGCCATGGTTTCAAGGCGTTTTGCAAACCATTGAGGGACTCGGCCTGGTAAACCCTCTGGGCAGGCAGGTAAGTGGTGCTTGGTTTTTGTTTCATTTTTCCAAGAGGGGAAACTGAGGCTCTGAAAGGTGAAGTACCTCATCCTAGGTCATGTAGGAAACTGGTGGCGAAGCACAAAACCCTGAGGAGACTGTGCCTTTGGCCTTTCCATCTGTGGATGGAAACAGAAATTGCCATTTGTGAGCACTTTGCAGCTAAAGCTGATGTTTTTGCTCCTTTATTTGCCATGGGAAAAGAAAAAGAGAATGAAAAGTTGATAAAAATGCAGAACTCCTACAGCAGGTGGTGGCTGCTAGCCCCTGCTGAGGGTTTGCTGCAGGAGCTTTATCTCCAGGAGCTGGTAGCGGTGCACCTGGCTGCTTTGCTCTGTGGTCTGTATTTAGGATGGAGGAGGCAAAGCAGGCACCCCGGCTTTTGCCGTTCCTGATCTCGAGCAAGGCACGCCGACATCTCTGGGTGCGATTTTCCCTGCCTCCGAAGAGCCGCAGAGCATGTGCGCGCTGGGGAGAGGAGCCGCGAGGGAAAGGCACCGCTGGAAGGGCCTTTGGGGAGCGGTTGCTGGCGTAGCTCCGCGCTGGGCTGCTTGCAGGGCTGTTATCGTGCAGCCTCCGAGCCGCGCTCGGAAACAGTTCTTCAGTGTTCCTCTGGGGTGGGAAGATATTATCCCCTTTTTACAGAAGGGAAGGGAGGCTAATATGGCACATAAGGATTAGGGATGGGATTTTCTAAAGCCTAGTAGTTAAGAAGACGGGAACTTGCAAGTCACTTAAGTTACCCAAGAGCCCATGTGTGAAACTTCTGGCTGGAGCAGAATATTGAATTTGGGTCTTGTGACCATCACTCCAGTACGTCCAACCGCTTCAGCAACAAAAGCAGTAGGAAAGCCCTCCAGGCAGCAAGACTGCTTTAAAAAGAAAAAGCCTGACTCAAGAAACTAGTAAGAGAAAGTGGTAAGTTGAGATGGGTAAGGGTAGGGAAAGGGCTTTTTTCTACTCTCACCCATCTGACTTTTTTTTTAAAAAAAAAAAAAAAAAAAAAGGCAGGCAAAGATCAGATTGCCCAGAGGGGGCTGTACATGCAGCAGTGTTCATCTGCTCTTTCAGTACAGCTAAACTGGATTGGGTTTGCGGCTTGAAGGCACCATAATTATTGTGAATGTATTTGTAAAGACACTTATTTTCAAAGTAAAACTTTTTTCCTCATTGACTGTTGCCTGGCAAGGCTTTCCACCTTTTCTTTTTTTTGTGCCCCCTTTTTGGTATTTGGCCAGTGACCGAGCTAAGAGGTAAATCGCTCGCTGGCCGGGAGAGGCTCAGCGGGAGGGGGAGGAGATGCCACAGGACATGGGTGATAAGCAAATGTTTGAAAACAAAGTTCAGGCAAATTTATGACCAAGTGAAAAGCAGGTTTCCCTCGCTGGTGAAACAATTAATCTCAAAATGAACTGTACAGCATGCTAAAGCAAAGGGAGCAGGCTGTAAAGCTCTTGCGCTTTGGGTGGCATTGCCATCCTGCTTTGCCTGTGTAGCATGGTCACTTCTTGCTGCCTTGTAGCAGCCATGCTCCTGCCTGATTCTGGGTGCTTTTTTGTATTACCCTGCCATTATACAAGTGAAAATGGGACTCCCCCTTTCAGGACTCTCGTGTGGTATTGGAGTGCCCGTGGGGAATTTTCTGCAGCTCGAAGGCTTCTGTTCCAGCCTCTTCCCCTTTATATCATGGCATCAGAGTTGCATACAACTGTCAAAGTAAACCTGAAAGCTGTTTTCAGCACGGGTTGTTCTTCCACCTGGGATACGGAAACCATTGGCAGTGGAGCTCGGCGCCCCAGGCGCGGGTAACGCTGCGTGGTGACACCTTTGTGCCTCTGGGTCTGGAGAAGTTTTACCTTTGCGGAGTTGAGCGTATCGGAGAGTGGGAATGGTGCAGCTTGTGATTTCGGAGGCGATTTGGTTTGGCCTTTTCCATTGTAATCTCTTGCTGGAACTGGATGAGGGGAAACAGCTGTTCCTGGCAGTGGTGAAGCTCAATGTCTGGTGAATAGCTCCTAGTTCATCCACTTAAAATCAAAGTTACAGGGGCAGAATGGCCTACAAACCGGAGGGCAACAAACTTCTGCTGCCCATGCTGAGCAGCAGCGTTGCTTGTTCCTGCTGGGGCATCTCCTAGTGCAATGTTCAGGTCGTGTTTTCTGCGCAAGAGCTGTATTTTGTTTGCATGGTTTTTGGCAACTCTTCCACCGCTTGGAAGAGGCGTGTTGTGATGTACAGGTAGAGCAAGCTCTGTGCTGACTTTCCCTTCTTGGCCCGGATTCATCCAGATACTCATAAAACCTGGTTTCTCTGTCATCTGAAACTTGTTCCAAGAGGCTTTGGCCAGTTGTGGGAGCAGTGAGCATCTGCGATGCAACAGGCCGCAGCGTCGGGAGGGTGGCAGCGGGAGGGTGGCTTCCCACCCGTCCGGGGACGTCCTCAGCCGGGCTCCTGCCCAGCAGCTCAACCAGCCCTGTCCCTGTTAGTGGAGAGGAGCTCGGCTGCCTGCTGCTGCCCTGGAGCCCTGCAATGGGCAGCCCAAAGTGAGGGCAGAGAGAGCGATTCCTGCAACGCAGTGAGACTCCTTATTCTTCTTGAAATGTGCCCAGGCTGGCTGAGAGCATCCCTGTTAGCCGCCTCGTGGCAGAGGGGTGGTGTAGATCACCAGCGTCCCTAGGGTGGTAGCTAGATCACTGGCCAGGACAGGACCAGCTGCCCAGCCTGGGAAAAAGCTGGATGAGACAGGAGTATGGTATTCATCATCTGGTGAAGCTCGGGGCCAACAGCGTGGGCACCCGAAAGGGGATTTTGGAAGGGATTTGTATTTGGGATGCCCAGTCTTCAGGATGTGGGCCTGCTGTTGGTCCCTACCCTGGACATGGTCCTTCACTGGCCCTGCATGCGACATCTGACTAGTTGCTTGCTTTCTTCTACTCCTAAAGATGTGCAGCCTGACCTCAAAGTGGTGCTTGGGCTAGCAGAGGATTAATGGTTAATCGGTTGTTCATGGAGGGTTATAAACAACCTGTCGGACTCTTTAACACCTTCTGCTGATGTGCTCGTTGCCCTTCGTAACACATTCCTGTCTGTCTGATGCAGCCTTATAACCTCTATTAATCACTCATCAGCTCCCGCTGCCAAGCGGGGCTTGGATGGGGCTCGGCAGCCGTTGCATCCCCCGTCTCGCGCGAGGGTTTCCAAGCTGCGGGAGGTGGTGGGGAGGAGCTGGCAAGGCTGGCGTGGGGCCCGCTGGGGCGAGCGAGGAGCAGGCAGGCCCTGCCATCTCTGCACCCTCCTTGTGCTTGGTGCAGTGCTCTCCCCGGGTGCTGGGGACGGCAGAGCTGCTGGGAGAGATGCTAAGTGTGTCAGAAAATGCCCCAAAGGGCAGGTGCTAGGAAGCTCTTCGGCATTGGCCTCGCTGAGATGGGATCCAGTATGGGAGTTGGTTGGGTCCCTCAAGTTGGCCTAGGAACGGGGCCAACTTAGATGGGGCCGAGGGCTGGTCTTGGCCTAGAGCTGCCTTGGGATGGGATCCAGCCCCACGCAGCACCCAACCGCGAGGCTGCTGCCAGCGGAGGAGGCGCGTCTGGCTCTGGGGTTGTGCTCTGCCCATCCGCCGTCCCGCGTGCACCCTTGCTCCGGGCTGCCCGTGGAGCTCGCCTGGTTAAGCAAACACTGCTGGAATATTACCTGTCTGTTAACCTGTCAGCGCTGTTTTGCAGCTCCGTTTAATCTCTGCTTGTGGAATTTCCCCTGCAGTTTCTGCCTCCCCCTTGCTGCCCCCTTCCCACGATCAGGGTAGTTAAGTAATGTCGTGGGCCCCGTCGCTTAATGGCCCCAGTGTTTGCCCAGGGGAGATAACCACTGTTTGCTCTGCAGACCAAGGACATGGCAGCTCATGCCCGGAGAGGGCATGTGAGCAGACCATGGGGTGACGCTTGCAATCGGGGACAGCTGTGGGGGCTGCTGGCTCCTGCTGCGGTGGCTGAGCTCTTCAGGAGTCACCACCAGCATCCGCAGCGGGTGCTTGGAGGGGGGCATCTGGAAGGAGCCTTCTCTCCCCCTTCAGAAGGACCTGTGCTATTGCCTAATTGGTTAAATATCCATGTGGCTGTGTCTTCTGAAACTGTGGGTGGAGGGAGCAGGGACCAGACCTGAACGCCTGTCCTGGATTTTCACTGTTGCTCTCGGGTTGTTGCTGGGGCTTGTTAAACACGGTCTCTTTGGATGAAAGCAAGCCGCCCCATCTGGAGCATTTGGGAGACCAGTGGTGATGGGCTACAGCTGTCATGCAGCAGATGCCTGCTGCTGGGGCTGCTTTATTGCTTGTTTGCGGTGGTGTGAAGCGATACGGAAGCTCTGCTCCAGCTTGGTAGGGAGCAGGAACCGTGTGTCGTCCCTTCCCCCAGCCGGGACTGGCCATGTTTCAGCGGTGGCCAAGGTGCCCGGGCACCCGTCGGGGATGGAAAGCCCTCTCCTTGTAGCGCTTGGATGATGTGAAGAGGCTTATAAACCTGCTGCTGCTTTGAAGCAACAGACAAGTTGAGTTTTAAATCCCAGGAGTCCTGAGCAGGACGGTTTGCCCAGGAGGAGGAGTTTTGCTTGCAGAGGACTCGGATCCCTTGGGGATGATGAGCCATGTACAAATGTTTGATTTCAGACTTTATTTAAGGCTGTCTGTGGAAGCCAACTTTCTTAAGCCAGAAACAAAGTCCTCTAGTGGAAAGCTCAGAAAGAAGAAAACTCCCAAGTTATGATTTCTGGATGCTCTTTAATTTCAGGGATTAGGAGTCCAATTCCTGCATTTCTCCAAGGTTACCAGAGCGCAGTTATAAATTAAAATTGCTGCAGAACGGAAAGCTGCTGCCAGCGCGCTCGAAGCCTGGATGACGCTTGGCTGCAGATGTCCTTGCTTCACCTTTCCACAGACGAGGAAAAAAACGTTTACCCTTGGCTAGAGAAAAGCGTGTAAACGGTGAAATAGTGAGTGGGCGTCCTGTGAAACCGCTCACGTAGGCGCGAGCGTGGTGCTGGAGCCGGGCCTCCCGCTGCGGCCCCGCTTTGCTTTCCCTGCTGCTGGTGTCGGACCCCCAGATGTGGCTGAGCTCGGGAGCGGGGCTGCCCGGGACCCTCGCGGAGGGGACGAGCCGCGGGCGCTCCGTGCCCGGCCTTTGCCTCCCGTTGCAGGCTCGGCTCTTGGCCGGGTGCTCGGTTCAGAGCCCGAAACTTGGCTGGGCTGGCTCCAGCTTGGAGAGGTTTTGCCCCAGGAGGAGCCTAGGTGGGAACAGCCCTGCGCTTAGCTGCTCCTGCGAATGTTACTTGCTGCGGGGTGAAGAACATATTGGAGTCGGCACTCAGTGGCCTTTATTTTCTCTCTGCTGCTAGCTAGACCTCCTGTTTCTCCCCATTTCTTAATTTTTCATTTGGAAAGATGATAAAGTCCATTTCTAGGCCATGCCAGCAAGGTCTGTCCTGTAACCCCAGAGCTGCGTCTGTAGGACTTCCCTTGCTGCATCTGACAGCAGGTTTTCTCTCCGGTTTCAAAAGGAGTCGTTTAACAGATACAGTGAAGCACATATATTCTGCGCTCCCTTAACCCTGCCACAGCTGCAAGGAATTCAGAGGTTAAACATCCCTCTTCCTCCTCCCGTAAGATAATAAGCCCTTAATTATGTGTGTTGTATTGTGGAACCGGGATAGCAGCGCTCTGCGCTCCCAGCTCTGCTCCCGGCAAGATTAATGCCTGGAGTAAGCGGGAGTGACAGGCCCGTGGCCGCTGGGGTGGAAGGAAACCTGGCTTCACGCAGGGCATCCCTCCGGCAGCCGCCTGCCCGGGCCGCCGTGGCTCCCCGCTGCAGCCAGGGGCAAGTGGCTTTCCCATCCTGTGCCGTGAGTCCCAGATGGGAATGGATGTCCCTGCGGGCTCCTTTGCTTTCCCCGATCCCTCGGTACCTGCAAAGCGCTGGGGCAGCCCCCCCTCGCCTTGCCCTGCACTCGAAATGGAGCTGCTGACTACCCGGGATCCCGTCTGCCTTTCCTCCCTGGGGCTTGTGTTGCCTCCCGGGCTGGCCCGAAGGCTCCCCTCCGGCGAGTCTCATAGCCGCTGCGGAGAAACGGGAGAAGGAGGTGAAATGCGGTGGGTGTTGAGCCAGCACCCTGGAAGCTGTGCTGTGACCGGGCTGCCAAAGAGCCCGGGCTCTGCTCCGCGTCTCGGATCAGCTATGGAGCCGGAGGGGGAGGAATGGAAGTGTGCGGAGTGAAGGGCTGTGATTTAACCCCGAGAAGTCTTTGCAGACGTGTGGGGAAGCTGGAGGTTGGGGATGAAAGTGAGACCCAACAAGCCCCAGGCTCCGGTGCCCAGCGGTGCTCCGAGATGGAGGTGCCGCTGCCGGCATGTGCCGGGGTGCTGCTCGCGGTGCCCAGCCTGGTTTGTGTGCGTCTCTGGGGGGCCCTGGTCTTGCTGGGCAGGACAGGCTCGGTGGCTGCGCGTCTTGGAAAATGCATGCGTAGATGCAGCTCTGTGCCAGGGTCTTCCTGGTCCTCGGCTGTTGCAGATGCCACATCCTCTGGTACCCAAAAAATAGCGAGGCCTTGGCTTCCTATGCTTTTTCTGGCTCTTGCTCTGGCTTTCACAGATCCTTTGGTAACACAGGCAAGCTGGGGGCATTTCCCAGTCGGTGTCCCAGCTCGGGGCGCTCAGCCTGGCTCGTGGCTCGCCGTGCGTCTTCCCAAGCGGAGCAGGCCAGCGTTCCCAGCTTCTGGAAACTCGTTCTTATTAAAGGCTTTGAAATATTTGTTTTTTCCTAAAACTTGAGATTTTGGAGTCAGATGAAGGCACTATAATCTCACTCTTTTTAAGTAACTTTGTAGTCCTCCTGGTTATAAAGTCAAGCTTGAAAATGTAACCCTGATGTTTCAAAAGCCAGAAAACAAACAACAACATAAAAGAAATCTGAACACAGTTGTCTACCTGTTCAAAGCTTTCTCTTTTTCTTTTAAACACTCTTGATTTGCAGAGAACAATGAGCTTGGAGGGATTCAGCTGCTGTGCACGGGTGCTGGTGATAACTGTTTCACCTCTAGTGCCTGGGGAAGACTGCTGCTGATGTTGGGTAATCCTGGAGATCGCGAATTAAGATGAATTAAATAAGACCTGCTTCTACTGAGGTTGGAGGTACTTAGCCTTCCCTTTCACAGCGCAAGTCTGAAAGGTGCTTGGAAGGGCTTTGGAAGCGTGTTTCTAGTGCTGAGCAGCCTCGTGGGCAGAGCTGGGCGGGCTGCTGTGAGCTCATCCCGGGCCTGGCCTTTCTCCCCAAATCTCTCCAGATTTTCACACTGAGATTTTCTTTAAGAAGTAGGTTCTGTCTGGGACACGTCAGAGGATTCAGATCCCCAGGTGTGCTGCTCTGGTGCAGTACGGGAAAGCCGTGTCCTCGGCGCTCTTACCCGGGATGGCTCGTTACTGGGGGCAGAGATTTGGGGTTTGCTCTTGCCCTCAGCCACGTGAACAGCCTGGCTGGCACTGTATGATTAAATTAGTTTCTAGGAGAACAAATCCAGGATTAGCGTAGCCGTTTGCCATGCTGAAAGTGGAGCCCTGCTAATTAGATTTATGTAACCCGCTCGCATGGCGCTCTGCGCGCGGCCAGGAGCGGAGCGGGGGGAGAGGAGACGCGGCTGCACTAGGTAATTGGGAGGCACGGTGGAGTTCTTGGGAGCTGCTGAAGTCTGGGCTGAACTTCTGCAAGTTAGATTTTTGTTTTTGGGAGCGCTGCTGAGCATCGCTCCCAGCAGTACCCAGGAACGGGTGCTGCGCTCTCAAGCTAGCGTTGTTCTCCGCTTGTTGCCAAGACTGGAGATGTCTCGGAGGTGGCAGGTCCTGGTGAGGAAGATGTGTAATTTCTCCTCCCACCGAGTTTCACACTGTTTTGCAGAATCCTTTTCCTTGGCATCTGTGCGGTTTTGGCAGAGCAGTGACTGCTGCTGCTTCCCGGCCGTGCTGTCCCGGCTCGGCTGCACCAAGCCACCTCGCTCTGCCGCGGGAGAGGGTGTCTGTGCCCCGGGGTGTGACGTGCTCTTAGGAGGCAGTTCTCCCATGGATGTCGCGTGTTGCTGGGTTAATTGAAATGGCAGAAAATCGCTGTCTTTAGGCCACCCCAGGCGATCTGGCTGACATGTTGTGTGCCGGGTTACGTTGCACGCAGGGTCTGCGTTGCACGGAGGAGCAGCCGGGCACGGCAGGACTCTGTCCAGATCCCGAGCGCGAGCGAGCTCCGTCTGGGCTCGGTCAGGGTGCCAGATGTGGGCAGACTTCTGCAGGAGATGTTTTCTTTCCCTGGGTCTGTTGGTGCGCTCGCAATTTCCTGGCTCCGTGGGCAGCGCGCAGCGTCTGGATGGCCCGGCCAGCACGCTCCCTCCCGCTGCACAAACCCAGTAAAAACTGCCTGGTGAGCCTCAGTAAAAACTAATGGAGTAGGCAGAGGCTAATGCATCCCAGGGAAATGTAGATTAAATCGCAGCAGCCATGGGAGTCTGTCCTTCCAGCTGTGACAGAACTGATTTCCATCCCCTCCCGGCCACCATTCGGGGAGCAGTCGGGTGCGGGACGGGGACGCCGGGTCCGTCCCGTGCAGCTGGGCAGCGTTTCAGCACGCTGTTTGCAGGAGGCTGGGAGGCAGGTGCTGTGCAGCAGCATCTGGCTGCAGGGATGATACCTGCGGGCCGGTGATGTCTTGGGAACGTGCCGGGCCGTGTACACATCGTACAGGCTTTTCCTGCTCTGTCGTATGCCACTGCACGTTCATCCTCTGCTCTACCCGTGTGTGTCCAGCCCACCACCAACAGCGCTCTGGAGCTTTGATCTGCTCCGAGTGATTAAATTCATATCATCCAGACTGACAGCTTAATACACCTCAGCGAGGCCACGCTAAATTAGTTGTGTCTGTCTCACCAAAGCTATAGAAATGCCTTCTGACAGCTACAGACACTTGATACCCCCGCCCCCCTTAATATACAGTAAGGGTTGCCGTTGCTCCATTCGGGGCATCCTTCCTCCGACTGCATATCAACTGCGCCCCGGTTCCTGTGCCGCATGTGAAATAGTGCGTTGTCATGTTTTTAGGCTTCTCTGTGTGTATATAGGTTGGAAAGGTTGGGCCGAGCGATAGTTTTGTGATGCCGATACGCTGGCTGTCGAGAGCAGCGAGGTCTGTGCGGGTTTTCCTGGTGCCCGGAGGTCGCCTTGGTGCCGATGCTCGAGGGCTGTGCGTCTCCTCCGGGGCCTGGGACACCCTGCCCGCTCGGGCACAGCTTGTGTCCCACCGTGTCCCCGGTGCCTGGGGTCGGCGGTAGGGTCCAGGCCCTTGCGGCATTGCTGGGTGAGCCAGGGCCTGGGGTTTGGGGGGATTCCTGGGGGCAGAAGATGCCTTTTATCTCCTGCTAGATGTTCCAGGACTGGCGTCCTCCAGCAGTGGATTGCAGCCATTTCTGGGCGAAACATGGCACTTCTCTGATTTGTGAGCCCAGCAGGGAAGGAGCAATTAAAATGCCTTTGAGGAGAATCTGTCGACAGTAACTTTGTCCAGCAACTTTATTGTAAGATTTATGGGCCAAATTTTGGCCTGCCTGTACCAGCAGATCGCTGCCGACTTTGTGGCACTGCCGGTTTCTGCCAGGGGAGAAACCCTCCCTGGAGCTCAGCATCTCCGACTCCTCATTTCCATTCGGGGCTGGTGCAGCTTCTTTGTCCCTTTTTACAGAGCGGATCCAGCTTCGGGTTTTCACGTGCATCTTCGACATCAGGCTGGGGCTGATACTGGGGGACGAGGGTCTCCTTAACCCCGTGCGCGGCGTTGACAAATGCCCTTTCTGCACACAGGGTCTGTCCCCAGCGCCGTGCGTGTCGCTGGCGGTGCCCGCGGAGGCTCTCGCGGCCGTGGCTGTCCCGTCCCGCGGGTCACATCCCTGTGCGCGAGGCCCCCGTGGGTTTGACTGGAAGGTTTAGAGCCGTGATCAACTCTTAACTAAAACAGTCTCAGCAAACTTGGAGAAAGCGTTCCCCTTGCCAAGAGCTTAGGGGGGAAAAAGCCCTTCATAATTGCTACATTTAAAGGAAAGAATTCTAAATAAAAAGTTAATCTCCTCCAAGGATTAGCAAGCGTGCGGCATCTTGTCAGATGTGGAAGCAAAGCTGAGACCTTAATTTTTTCAGACAAGGGAGATGACTCTGTTCAAGCCTGTCTCCGTCGCGGGCTGGCCAAGCACCGGCCGGGCTGCGGAGGCCGAGCTCCTCCGGCTCATCCTCGGAGCCGTTGCGCTCAGGGGTGAGAGTCGGCCTCGCGAGCGGCTGAGCTGCCTCCTTGGTCTCTCTGCAGCTCGGGCTGCTCTGTGTAAATAACCTGTTTTGGCAGAGAATTCCTCATACGGCCAAGTGCGAGAGATTGGGATGCTACTAGGAACGCGGTGTTTTCTGTCCTCGTACGAGCTTGAGAAGGGAGGTTGGTGCAACATCCTTTTAGCCTTGGAAGAAAGAGCTTAATGCATTGACTTAAAACTTACAGAAGTGGCCGCTGCCTTTGGAAGCTGCTTTTCTTGGCGGTTGAGCTCCGAAGGCGCCCATGCAGGCCGGCTTTCGCAGGGCTGGAGCACCCAGGTCCTGGTGACCGCTGGTTGCAGTAGGAGCTTTGGGGCTGGCGAGGGGCGACGGGAATTCCCGGTCCTCTCGTCTGTGGCACTGCCGATCCAATGGCAGCAGGAGAAATCCAGTTCAGTTGGTGTTCCCTTTGCTGTCCCAAAATCCGTGCAGCTTGTCCGGCATCCCTAGTGCATTGAGGGGCCGCCGGCGGGTGCAACAACTCTCCCACCACTCACTGAGCTCTGGTTTATTTAATGTTTCCCCCCCAAAATGCTTTCTGTTCATGCATCTCTGGGAAACACCATGCACGAGCAGATTTTCTTCCTTCTGGGCGCTGGCGTGGGAGCGACGTGGCGGGACTCGGTGGGGAGCGTTCCTCCCCGCTCTCCCGGCACTTCCATCGCGAGCGAGGCGCTCGGCATCGCGAGCTGCCCGAGCCCGGCCGCCCTTGTCCCCGGGCTGACGCACCAGCCGCGAGCGCTCGCGGAGGTCGGCGTGCGCCGGCCGGGCTGGCGCTGGGTCCCGGGCCGCTTGCTCCGTGCTCGGCGGCGGGAGCGGCCGGCTGCGGAGGGCCTGGAGGAAGGTGCTTCTGCTGCCGGTCGTTTACACCTGAGCCCGGCTCGGCGGGGGAGAGGCTCTGCGACTGCAAGAGGTTAAAACTTTGCCCCTGTGTTTACTTTAGTTGGCTGCCACACTGCATAATAACCTGTCAGCACTTCAGGTGGGGATTTATTTGTGCATTAAAAACTGCCTGGGGCGGGCGGATGCAGACACTCTGCAGCATGCTGGAAAATGTGCCTCCAGCGTAAAAACAGCCTCTCCAAATATTTCACCCTTTTAATAAGTGCATTTAATTAAAGTCATATAACTTTTTTTATTATTATTAAAAAGGAGGGAGGGGAGGGGAAAAAAGCGGGGCCTGCTGAGGCTGAAAGCAAAGGCTGGAATACAAAGAGGGGGTTTAAATGTTCGTAGTTAATGGAAAAGTCATCAACAACATGTTGTGTTTCTCCTTTTTTCCCAGCCTCATTTTTGATTGTGGATAGAAAGTCGAAGAGTTTCTGGGTTTCCAGACTGCCTTTTCTCTCTCCTTCTCCATCTGAAGGAACCACTTCCGCTCTCTTGAAATGTTGCAGAATTATTAATTTTTCCAAACAAAGTTGCCAAATTATGTTGCTCTTGGATAGACTCTTCCATTGCTTTCTCTTTTCTCATTTAACCTTATGTTTCTTTAAGCTGGATCCTTGCAAATCTTTCGGCCACTGCTTTTTTCGTGAGCCCTTTGGGGACCCTGCAAAGGGACCTGGTGGACTGTCCAGGCCCCTCGGAGCTGGAGGAATGGCTCCGATGCAGATGTCTGTCCGGCTCCTCCGCATGACGGTGCCCGGGAGCATGCGTGCACACACGTGCACGTCCCGCCGCGCTGCTGGTTTGCTCGCAGACCTGCTACCGTCGTCGCCATCCGCTCGCCCGGACTCAGAGCTCCGGCGCAATCCCGTGGCTTGTACCCCGTGCCGGGACCGGGGCGTGCGCCTGCTGCGGTGGGGCCACCTGCCCCCCCCCCCCCCATCGTCTCTGCCCGTCTTTAATGTCACAGCTGACATCTGCGGTTGGGTTGGGAGGAGGGGGGAGAGGAGCAGGGAGGGGGGTTTCAAAGCTCTGCTAAGATCGTAAGTCCAATTTGATCAAATTCCATATAGGAAGGTGCTGAGAGATCTGCCTCGCACAAAGCTCCTTTATCCCGGCGCGGATGGCACCGGCCTGGGACAGGCCTGGTGCGTGGTGGCCGAGGGCGGGGGGCCTCCGCCGGGGCTGCCCTCCCACTGGCGCAGGCTGCTCATTCCCGGTGTCCCGAAATGCAGCTGGGAACAGCAATTTTAAAGGATGATTCTGTGGTTTTCCAGAGCCCAGGACAAGAGCTATGCCCAGATGCAAAGGAAAGGGGGACACGCACCACTTCTCATACTCAAAGATGCTGATACTCTTGCAACGTGGTGCTGATACACCCGCAAGAGTAGCGTGAGCTCGGCGTCCTCCCGTGACAGCCCCGAGTGTCGTTGCATCGCAGGCGGGAGCGTGAAGGCGGACAGATAACCGCTGTAAAATGCGGCGTTGCTCCTATTGCACGTGGGCACCGCTGGAACCGTGAACAGCATCGGCGAAGGGAGCCTGGGTGCGTCCTGCGCTGTGAAGTCTGTCTATATAGCGCTGGTTGGGGATGGGGTGTTGTGACATGTGCTTTCTTCCTCCCCCAAAGGCTGCTTTACAGCAAAGGAGGATGAGACGTGCAAAAAAAAGAGGCTGTTTTCACCTCAGGGCAGCCAAACTCTGCAAGTGCCAAACGCTCGTGGGCTTTTCTGTAATACTAGATTGTTGCATGTCACGTTTCCAAAACCCGCTAACTGACAACCAAAGCGCTTTCAGCGTGCGCCGGTCCGGAGCGCTGTTTTGCGAGGTTTTAGTGCCGCTGTTGTTCTGCGCTCTCGTAGGCTGCTGTCTCCGTCCCGGCGTGGAGCGCACCGGCACGCCGGTCTGCTCTCTCCGAAGGCTGTTTTTACTGGAGAGGGTGCCCAACTTGGTGGATTTGCAATATGGAGAAGGGCAGAAGGGTTGCATATATAAAAATAGATCCTGCGTCCTAGCGCTGTCGCTGACAGCTAGGGTCTTGCGATGGCCGTGGGGCTGGAAGGGGCAGCTGTGCAGACCTGGTGCCACGGAGCACCGCGGCTTTCCATGCCGTAGAGGGCAGGTGAATGACGGCTGCAGCCCTTGCGCTGCCTCCCGTCGCCTTGTGCTGATGGCGGCCTTTGAGCGTGTCTCAGCCCACAGCTTCGGTGACTGTGTCTGATTTCAGGGTGGGAAGTTGAGGAGCAAAGGGGTGTTTTGGAAGTTTGACGCAAGTCCAAGAACACCCTGAAATGCAGCAGCTCGGGCTTGTTTGCCGTCACCGCCAGGAAGCCTCGGGGCAGCTGGAGATGCTGGCGCTGCCAGGGATCGATAGCCGCTGCGGTGCCGCCCTCCCTGCGAGAGCTCATAAAATGGCCTGTGTGATCCAGGCCAGAATAATAGTCGCTTCAGCCAAGATCCACAGAAGTATCTGAGCTCGTTGCAGCTCCCCCATTTCCTTGGGAGCTGGAGCACGTGGCGAGGAGCTGAGAGCCTGTCTGCCCTGGGGTCTGGCCACGGGTGCTAGCGTTGAGCGAAGGTCTCTTCTGAAGATGTCACGTGCCTGTTCCCAACCCCGCGGGAGGGACGGAGGGACCTTGGGGACGGGGTTCGGGCTTTCGGAGGAGCACGGTGAAGGTGGGGGCTGCACCGGCGTGCAGCCCCTCTGCTCCTCGGGCAGTCACCAGATCTCGTCCCAACCCTAAATCCAGGTCATATGAATCTCTATTTTTCTTTTCCTCTCCCGCCTGGAGTCCACTCTATTCATTTCTGTTTCAAGCGACTGAACACGCAATAAAGGGGACTCGCATTCCTCGGTATAATCTTAGGCAAACACGGCCTGGCCGCAGTTTCTCAATTAAGCAGAGTTCCTTTCTCCTTTCAGTCCCCTTCCCCTTGTCCTAATTGGAGGCGCCGAGGCCGGTCCCGCGCCCGGGGATGCCCACCGGGGCAGCGGGTCGCTGGCCTGACCTGCCGGCTGAGCGCTGCTTGAGCAGTGCAAGTCACCAGTCTTCTCGCTCGGGCTGCAAGGAGGAGGTGGCCTTGCTTCTGCTCCCTGTTCCCTTTTGTTCCCTTCCTGGCAGGGGAAACAAATTTCCTCTTGCATGATATTGAATTAATGTAGCCTCTCTGCAAAGCATCCCTTTTGCCTGTCTTGCTCCCTCTCCTTCCCTTCCCTGACGCGGTCACTCGCCGTCGCCGTGTGCTGTTGTTGCTTCATCTCCTCGAGTGGGTGACTGAAATGTTAGGTAATGGCATAATGTAGCAAAACCCATGCTTTTAGCACTCGTCCACGCAGGGAAGTTGCTGCCTGGCAAACAGCGAGGAGGATCTGAGCGGGCGGGAGCGTGGGAGCACGGCCATGCTGGGTTCCCGCGGTGCCCACTGCCTGGCACAGGAGCCTGCGCCCCTGCCACTGTCACCACTGCCACCGTCACCGTGTGTGATTCTGGTGGCAGAGACCTGGTGTGGCTGCGAGGGCCTGGTGTGGCAAATCCGCTGCCACGTTGTCTGGTCTCTTTGCAAAAGCAGAGCTCTGGAATTACAAACCCAGGGCTGGGCAGGACATCGGTGTCGTCCGACGCAGCCCCCGCGTTGCCCTCGGCTGGCGGGCAGTGGTCCGGCACCTGTGCGAGCGATTGGGATGAGGGCTTGCGAGCAGGCGGTTTGCAGGATTCGACCGTGCCCGGTACCGCGCCGTTCCCTTCCTTGGCGAGGCTCCCTGCCCTGGCGGGACCGCGGTGCCGCAGGGGATGTGCTACGGGACTTGGCAAAGTTTATGGGACTTCTGAAATTTCACCCAAACTTTTTTCTTTCCCCCCTTTCCTCTTTTTTTTTTTTCTCTGTTTCTGTTAAACAGAATTACAGTTTGGAGCCACCAAAAACAGCCCGTCTTTTTAAAACTGGACTTTGCTGCAACGCTAAAATAAGCATGGGGTTACCGGTGCTTGCATGCGATGGCCCTCGGCTTCTGCGGGGAGAGAGCAGAAACGGTGGTGCTGGATTTGGGGGCAGGCGCGTGCACGGAAGGTGTGAAGGCGTGGCTGCAGTGGCGGCTCTGTCCGGGCTCGCCCCGTGTCCTGGTTGTCCCTCTCCGTGCCAGCGTGCGCCCCTGGCTTGCCGGGGCAGGTGGTTGCTGCTGGCCCCCAGCGCTCTGCCACTGGGGATGAGTTACGGGGCAGCGTCGGGTTTCGTGGCCGCTTTGTGCTGCAGAGGGGACGGTAAATTCATGCTTTAGCCTCCCCGTCGGGAGGGCTCGGAGCTGCTCCTGTGACCCGCGCCATCTCGAATGGACATTTTCCTCCCCGACGTACCCCGGGGGCTCCCGATTCCCCCCAGAGCGTCCCGCTGCCCTCTAATTTGGGGGCGGGAGGGATGCGCAAGCCGTTCAGCATCAGTTAGTTGGACGTGGGCTCAGGGCAGAACCCGCGGGGAGGGGGCCGGGGCTGAGCAGCCCTGGGTGCTTTGGGCTGTTCTTGCAGAAAGCTGACATGGAGCGATCCGTGTGTGTGATCCGAGCGGGAACGCAGCAGGGACGGTGCCAGCACCGCCGTCCCAGGGGCAGGCAGACGAGCTGGGAAAGATGGAGCGCAGGCAGGAGGTCCCTGCCCGGGGGGTGGCACCGGGCGGTGGGCACTGCGCCGGCAGGACAGGGACGCGGCCGGCACCCCGAGCGGCATCGGGCAGCGGGTAGGGACACGCCGCGCTCCGCTCCAGATGTGCAGTTAGGCGGGAGGCGACTGCAGATGTTCCTGGAATTCCCAAACCGGATGCGAAGCAGTGAGCAGGATGCGGCGGGGGCGGAGGATCACCAGGAGCTTGACATGATGAGACGATCGGGTTTTGCCCTTCCGAAGCCTGCGCGGGGCTGCGGTGCTCCCCGCGGCCCCGTTCCCAGCAGGGATGAGCAGTGCTCGGCCCCGGGGCGAGGACGTCGGCCCCAAGTGCTGTGCGGGGCTCGCTGCCATCCTGCCCTGGGCCCTGCCGTGCCTCCACCTCTCTGCTGTCCTGTTTGTGGGTGGCTTTTCCTCTTGTTTTTCGAGCTGATTTTTCAAGAAAAGAAGCTGTGCTTGTCGAGCTGAGTCAGCCTGCCTGGCAGGTTGCACAGCGCAGGGAGCCGCTCCCGAAGCTCCCGCAACGCAGCTGAGAAGCGACGTGAGCAGGGGCCAGGGCCACCTGCACTGGGGCGAGGGGGGTGCGTGCATCTCCCACCACGTTTGCTCGGGGAGCCGCCTGCACCCTCGGGACGCCCGGCTCGTTTCGGCCAGCCTGCTGCCTCCCTGGAGCTGATGCTCTGGCTCGGCATCACCCTGGCTCCCGTGGGGCCAGGACCGGGTTAATGCAGCTTTGAAAAGCAAAGCGCCGCTGGCTGAAAATCCCGCAGAAAGCAGGAATCGGGCGCCGCTGGCTCGGGAGGCCGGCGCGGTGCAGCGCTCGCAAAGCGCGCTCAGCCGCTGCGCGCTCGGGAGGGTTTTGCTTGCCACCTCGGGGAGCACGCTCCCCGTCCCTGCCAAGAATCCAACATCTGCGCAACTGATACTTGGCAGGAAATTTTAAAATTCATGTTGGTTCCCCGAGGGGAGGAGGGAAAGTGCCTGGCTCTGCAGCTCCGTCTCCGCTCTGTCCCCGGGCCAGGAAGGAGCAGGACCGACGTGCCGAGGCCCCGGGGCGCGGGGCGGCTTCCCGTGCAGACTGCAGCACCTCTGGGCATGGAGGAGGCGGTGGGGAAAGCGGAGCTTGTGCCGCGGGTGGTTTTGCTTTCTGGAGCACGTGTAAAGCGGTGTCCAGCTCAGCAACCGGCCTCCGAGGCTGCTGAGCCGCCGGGGAGGAGGACGGGGCCATCTTGGGTGGCTTTGCCCCGGTGCGTGGGCAGGGGGGAGCAGGGATGCCTGGTGCCCTGCCCGCACGTGGAACAGGGCGGGCAGTGCGGCGAGGGCTGGGAGACCCCGGCGGTGGCATGGGACACCCGGGTCACGCAGCGCCGTCCCCTCGAGCAGCTCCCGGCCCGGGGCCGGCTCCCTCCTGGAGCCCCTTCGCGCAGCGCAGGACCTCCTCCTTCCTGCACCATCCGTTCCCGAGCCTTCAGCTGAAACAGCAGCTCCTCTGGCTTGTCCTGGCCCTAACTGAGCCCCTGCTTCGAGCGCGGCCAGCAAACGCCCTTGGTTTGCCAGGGGTGTCCTGCTCCTCGGCCCCTGGGCGCGCGCGGGGGCTGCCGGGGCGCCGGTCCCGCTCGGCCCTCGGAGCCGGGGGCTGTGGGCTCGCTCCCGGGGGCAGGCGCCCTTCCTCGCCCCCCTCCCGGCACCTGGCGATCGCCACGGCGATAATCCTCCCCGAAACGAAAACAGGGAGCAGAACCGGTTGGACCGAAAGTGCGGCGGCGGGGGAGCCGGCGGGCGGCGGAGAGGGCACCGGGCTCGCGGGCAGCCGCCGCGGCCGCGCTCTGACCTAGCAGCAGGGAAGCATGGCGGTGTTAATTAACTGTTCGTTAGTGCCATCCTGCTTGGGGTTAGGTGAAGCTCTTTGCTTGGAAAGAGGAGCTCTGCTGAGCCGCCCGTGGGTGCTGCCTTCCCCGGGGCCGGGCAGGCCTGAGGCGTGGTGAGGGCCACCGGCGGCCCCAGCGCGGGACTGGCCTTCCCAAGCACCGCGTGCCCTTTGCAGGTCTGCGAAAGGCGCCGAGTGGAGCACGGCCCTGCCCCTGCCTCAGTTTCCCCGTCTGCGCAACGCGGGCGCTGGCACTGCGTCTGCTCCGTAAGGCTTTGCGGGAGGTGCTGGGAGCATCCGGCGGCGGTGCTCCGACGGGAGCGTCGCATGCACCAGGCTTTGGTCCCCTCTGCCCCAGCTGCCTCTCCAGGGAGAAGGGGAGGTGGCAGCGAGGGACACTGTCCTCTTTGTCCCCACCTTGGTCTCCACAGGAGATGTGAGCTGAGAACTGCATAATCCAGGAAAAATCCTCTTCCCCTTCCCCGGACCGCAGGGACCTCGCCAGGCTCGTGACTTGGACGGAGCAGCAGAGCTTGTGGCTTTTCCTCCTTTCCCCGCCGGTTGCCTTTCCAGCGTCGGCCCGTCCTGGCTGGCTCGTATTTTGGGTAAACCCCGAGAACACTGAGTTTGCTTTGAGAAATATCCCCCGGGCGGACTCGGCCGGGGAAGGCGGTGGCCGGGGAGGGAACTGAGCCTCCGCTGTTCGCAGGGCGCCTTTGAAGGTTTCCGTGGTCGGCGCGAGGGCCGGCCGCGAGCACCCGGGGACGTTTGGTGTGAGCTCCGCGGGCTGCTTGTGTAGGGACCACCAGCGAGCTGCCGGGGACCTCAGGCATCGGGCCGCGGCCACCTTTTGATATGGCGAAGGCAAATATTGAGGAAGCCTCGGGAGCGGGGGGACGGGGCGTTCCTCTGGCGACGGCAGCGGGGATGAAATGCTGCGTGCGTTTCCGTGGGGTGGCACATGAAAGGTGCGGGAGGTCACTAAAGCGGGGACCGGAGCCCCGGCCTGGCTCCGGGAGACCACCAAGCCTTGCGGGGTGCGTGGCGTTTGGACAGAGCGGCACGTGTTCCTCCTCCTGCCTTCATCTTTAAATACCACCCCGCAGACTCAAAGGAAAAAATAAATGCACTTAAAATGGCATCATTTTGTGGTGCCTTTAGGACTATTTATATTTTTTATTGCTCCCACGGTTTTTATATAAAAAGCTTTTTCATGAAAACATCAGTGTGTGTGTGTGTGCGTGTGTGGTTAATGCATGCAGCATCTCCAGGACAGTTTTACAGCTGGCTTCAGAGCGGCGGCACGAGGCAGTTGGGTTCCCGACTGCCACCGTACTTGTTACCGTGCTGGTCCCAGCGACATCCAGGTTCTCCCTTGGCAGCTCCAGGCTCCAACACGAAGCTTTCCACCCCGCTCCGGGCTCGCTGACCTCCTGTATCGCAGGCTGCGATGGAGGCTGGAGCTCGGTTGGGCGAGTTGCTGGGAAGAGCGTAGCTGCTTCCTCCCACGGGTCACCCAACGGCGCGTGAAAACATTTCCCGGGGTGAAAGACGTTAAACTTCCAGAAAGCTGCCGTGTGGGATGAATCCCTGGGGGAAGAAGGGGAGGAGGCCGGTGCAGCCCATGGAGGCCTCCCGGGAGCTGGTGGCCATAGCGGGGCCGGCTCGGAGGCGCGTGGAGGGCGGGATGGCCCGGTGGGGGCTGTGGCACACCGGGCACGGTGGCAGGAACGCCGTGATCCGTGGGGAAACGTCACCCAGAAAGGGATATCCAGCTGGAGATATCCTGCGTAGCCGAGAGAAAGGGCTCGTATCTATCCCTGCTCTCCCTATGGATCAAGTCGCGTCCCACGGGAGCTCTCGATGCCAGCTTTGCTCAAACCAGCATTTTTCCTGCAGATTGTGTGGCCAGAAAGTGGTTGTTTGTGTTGCCCAATCTGACCCTGTCCGTGATGGAGCTCTGGGACGTAGCCTGGTAGCTTCGTCCCTCCGAGCCGAGCGGACTCGGATCTCTTACTCCATTTGGGAAACGGACCCGATCTCTCAGCTCCCGACGGCAGCAGAAGAGCAGCGTTTGGTGTGCGGTTCCCGCTGCCGGACAGCCGGGAGCCCCTCGCCTCTCTCCGCGCGAGGCAGGCCGGGTGCTGACTGCCTTTCCAGAGCTGCGGCACCCGGCACGTTCGGGTCCGGCACAAGGATTTCGGCGTTAGCAGAACTGAGCGAACCCAGAACAAGGTGCAAACCGCGGGCTTGCAGCGGGTGTCTTCCAGCCGCTTCCATACCTCCTCCTGCGGCGTGCGCAAACGGCCCTCCGTGGGCCTTGCTTCGGCATGGCTGTTTGCTCAGGATTTGGGGCAAAAAAAGAAGTTAACCTAGCCTTGAAAAGCGACTTTTGTGTCCGTTTTCTCATGGGAACCGGCGTGCTGCATGCCGTCAGAGTTACCGCCTGGCGTCTCGGAGCAACGTCCAGAAAGTCTTGGGAGCTGCCCCGCTTTGGAAACCCCATCTGGGCAGATGTTTCAACGCCGAGCCTCCCGCCCGTCCAGCCCCTCGCCTCGCATGAAGACCCACCCGGAGATGCGGGTCTCGTTTCACGTGTTGGGTGGTTTTGTTACTCCTAGTGACACCAGCAAACCATATGTTATAGACGCATTGCAAAATTGGTGACAATTTAGTGACGCTGCGTGCGTGGGAGATGGGCGAAGGGGGGATGTAAAACAGCCGGAGGTTTAGGTGGGTAGAGCTTTAAGCCCGACTGCTGCTGTTTAATATCTGTGGTCTAAGTGCAAATGGAGCAGGCTCCAGCTACAGTGTGTTTGTCTTGGAGATTAAATCTGGAGAGCCCCCGGTCTCCAAGTCCGTGCCGGGAAGAGAGGGGCGCGGAGGGAGGGAGCGCAGCGCGGCGCGGGCACGCACCGCTTAACCCTCTGGAAGCCGCCGCTCGCCTGCGGGCGAAGCGTTCGAGGGTGGGTGCAGGCGAAGGGCGAAAGGATGGAGGTGCCCAGGTCTCAGCAAGGGCACGGCCCGAGTTGCGACGCCTCTTTGCGCGTCTTTTCTTGCTCTTTTTGTAAGGTCGGGCATTGCCTTGCACGGCCAGAAAGCATCTCCCGCTGGGCTGCCTCGCAGTGACGTTCCCGAGCCCATCACCTGGCCTCGGGTCGGTACTGCAAGCATTTCTGCAGCGCTCAGGGCTGTTTTTGCAGCCCTGTTTGTACAGGAGAGCGTGCGTGGTGCCTGCATGCCCCTGGCACTCGTAGCCCAGGTAGGCTGTGTTTATCCTGGGGACTGGCCCCAGCTGCAGTCGTCTGGGGCTCAGCCAGCAGCAGAGCTAGACTGAGAGAGAGAGATATATATATATAAAATTTTAAAAAGCCCTGGTTGTCGAGAGGCCAAGCCTGCTTGCCGCGCTGATGAAAAACGTGGCTTCTAGCGGTTTCACCCCGCCTGAACTGGTGGAGCCGTGCCAGGGGCAGGCGAGGGCCGGGGGACGACGTCGTCTCCCTGGGCGGGGAGGCAGCTGCCGTGGGGGCTCCCGGCGCTGCGGTCCTGGGCTGCGGGGATTTGCCCCTCGCGCGGGGCGTACTGCCCTCGGTGCCTTGCTGGTGGTCTGCCCTGGCGCCCGAAACGGCTCAGCAGCGGCCGCAGCAACGTGCTGCAAGGGAGGCTTGCTTGGAGGCTCAGGGGCTGGAGGGATCTCCTGGTCGTCACAGCCTGGCAGAGGGACACGCGTCGGGATGGATTTCCATTCCTGGTCCCCTCCTCTCCCTTGTTCCTCGAGGTCCCACGCGTTGCAAAATGTTCCTTGGCTCTTCTAAAGGACAGCGTGCAAGGCTGTCCCCAACCGACTGGCTGATCCACGTCTGGGATCGGGGACAGCCTCAGGAGAGATGCTGTAGAGCTGCTGGAAAGCAGGAGAACCGCAGGGTCTCTGTCCCCCGCATGTCATTTCATCCAGTCCTTCCCTACCCCCGTGACCTGGTCCGTCGGACAGGCTAGCTGGGTGGCACACAGGTTGCCAGAGTTAGAGGAAGCATTTTCTTCCCCCTCCTCCATGGCCGAGTACCTAAAGGTCTCCAGGTCCTTCGAGAGCCCTCCTGGAGGCTGGGTGACCCTCTCCTCCAGCTTCTGCTCCCCATCTCGGTGCAGAAACCCGGGTGCTCGGGGCTTGGCGCCCGGCCTGTTCTCCTCCTCCAGTCCTTGGCTGGGCCGCGGCCCCTCGTTTGATCTAGAAGCAAAAATGCAATTAAATGAGATGTTGATCTCATCCGCTGGGAATTCTCCTCGTGGGCACGCTGCCCCAGGAGGGCTGTGGCTCGGGCGAGGAGGAGGGTGGTGGGAGGAAGGCCGGGCAGCGCCGTGTGCCGAGGGCCAGGGATTCGCCTGCCGTGCGGTGCCGGGACGGGCGTGCGGGAGCCTCCGTCCTCTCCCCGGCCGCGTTCCTGCTTTCGTGCCTGGAAGGACGAGACCAGGCCAACGCGTCCTTGTCCCGAGCTCCGTGGTGGCACGCGTGCTGCTCCGTTGGACGTTTCCAAAGCGTTTCAGGGAGAGTGGGCAAGCGCTGCGGGAGGAGCGGCCTCTGGGGCTGTTAACGTCCGTAAAGTCCTATTGCAAAATGAAGCACGACTCGAGGGAAAGGTCAAACGCATATATACATTGGAAGCATCTCTTCCATGCTCTCCAGATCCCCCGGCTGTGCGGAGCTCCCCATGGACGTTGAGCTCCTTGTAGCACGACCAGAGCTTCCCATGGGATCGGGCTTCCTGCAGTGGGGACGGTGGTTCGCCTCTGAGGAGAGAGGAGGGATTTTAAAATAACATAGAAGTGGGTGTAGCTTTAAAAAAACCCATATTTTATGACTGCAATCCTCCCATTTTTGCATAAAAATATCTTTTTTGGGTGCTTTCTTTGCTGTAGGTTGCTCTGCTGCTGAATGACCCCTTTTATGGAGGAGCCGGTCGTGTTGCGGCGGGGCAGCGAGCTCGAGGCGGGCTGGACTCGCGTGCACTTAAACAAGCTCGGGAAATTAAAGCTGCGACACTTAGAAGGGCTGAAAAGGGCTCAGCAGTTCCCCGGCGTGGGGGGGGGGGGGGGAGGCTGGGGGTGGCCCGGGCGCTGCCAGCTGCGGCAGTCTCCCCTTTTCCGGAAGGAAGCTTTTCTCTGGAAATCTGCCTTTGTGCGTATCTGATGTCGGACGTCAGAGAAAGGGAGAAGCTGCTTTTTGTAGCAGGTGCTCTGCCGCGCGGGGAGCCTGGGAGCGCAGAAGCGCCTTGTTCCTGGTCCTCCATCCGCAAGCAGAGCAGAAAGTGTTTCCTTGCCTGTTTTTTTTTTTTTAAAAAGAGAGATTTCAAGCATTTTCCGGTGCGCACGGGGCTGGAAGCCGGCGCTCCCGACGGCTTTTGCAGCGGCAGGGACGGGCAGCGCGCGGCCGGGGCTGCTCGCGGGGGTGGCTGTGGGTAGGACACCGAGTTGCACCGAGGAACAAGGAGCTTTTTACTTGGATACTTTTTTCCTGACCTACATTTTTATATTCCTGCATGAAGTTTAAGTTTCAAGCAATTGGCATTTTCCAGTGAGTAACAGTTTCAAAAAATTCCTGACTGATTCTAGGAACTGCGCTGCTGAAAGAACATTTCTCCGTGTCCTTTCCCGAGGTCGCCGCGGAGGCTGTCTCAGGTTTTGAACTCTGTTTGCTTGCTTTTCTGCTGGGAACGGTCTGGAGGGAGCTGCCACGAATCCTTGGGGGTCACCAAACCGTCGCCTTCAACCTTCCCAGTCCCAGGACTGAATTTTGGAAAAAAAGAAGGGAAAAACCCAACTCCTTTAAAGCCTTGTGCGACTTCCACTATATAAAAGCTAGCGGGAACATTGGAGCAATATCACAGGGAAGGTCCTGCGTGGAGCTGGCAGTGTAGGAACGCTGAATTGCGTCTCGGTTGAAACCCAGCGCGTGGATGTTGCTGCTTGGGCTTAGCCAGGAGGAAGGCGGTGCCGGGTAGCGGGGTGGTGTCGGCCCAGGCGTGCCCCAACCCCGTTGCACGGGGTTAAATTTCACTCGTGGAGCGATCCGAAACGGGCTTGTGTTAGCAGGGGGCTTCTGAGCCATGACAACGCTGCGTTTTCTTAAAAAGGCCATTGGGATTCTTTCTGAGAAAACTCGCTTTTCCCGCAGAGCATCCCGCAGTTGCAACCGATTCGAATTAAAACATACCGAGACCTTCGGCCCCTTTTCCCGGGAGTGGGGAGGAGCCGGTTAACGCCTGCAAAGCCCGGGAGGCAAAAAGCGCTTGGAGAAAAGCCACACGCCACCCGGGGTGGGAACAGCAGAAATAAGATGCGCAGAGAAATTAAGTGGGGGCCTTTCTGTTCCCCCTGAAGCTATTTAATCATAGTAATCAAGAGAAAACTACCCATTTTTATGCCGTTCCATTCAAAAAGGAAAGGCCGGTTTGTCCACGGCTCAGACTTCTGCCTTGGCTCACGCACCCGCAGGATTTTTGTCGCTGCTCTCTGGTTTCTACGTCAGGCCCCCGGAGGGATGCTCGGCCCGGCTTTGCCGTCCGCCGGGGGCCGGGGGGAGGCCGGGGGCCGAGGCTCTTCCACCCGGCCCCAGCCAGGGCCGCTTCTCCCGACCCGGGCACCCATCTCCCCCAAGACGAGAGGTGACTTTCCCTCTCAATCCAGCGTTGCAGTCCGTTGCGAGAATTGAAGTGTTTTGCTGTGCTAATTTACCGCAGCAGATTGTATAATTAGCTTTCTGTAGGGATGGGTGTGCTCCCAGTTTCCCTGTTGCACTGCAAAGGGATGCACGCGTGTGTGCGCGTGTGCGCGTGTGCGTGTCACCGGTTTGCCCTGGGATAACAAGGAGTTATCCTTGCTTTTCCTCCCCATCCTCAAGGATGGTGGTTCTTTTTCCCTAAAAGCCTTGAAGGTAACGATCAGAAAGTGGTGGTTCGAGCTCGACCGCTCGGGCAGCCCCAGAGAGCCGCAGTTTCCAGCGAGGGAGGCAGGATCCGGCCCGCCGAGGGGCAGCGAAGCAGCCTCCCTTCCGCGCCGCCGCTCGTGCTTCGGGGCCGGGGGCTGCTGGGGCCCGCTCCCCCCGGCACGTTGCGCCCGCGTTTGATACCCTCGTCTCCTCGTGCAAGAGGAAGGGGGGGAAGGGGGCCACGGAGAATTAATCAGCTTAGGGTCAGAACAGGAAAAAATACTGCTTAAATTGGTAATCCCCCGGGACAGAAAGCAGCTCAAAGCTGCAAAATAAATTTGCAGCCCGATGGTTTCTCCTCCCTGCTGCTCCACGGCAGGGCAGGTATCACGGGGCAGTGGGTGGCCGGGGGGGGCTCCCGCCTCCGGCACAGCTGGAAAGGAGAGGAGAATTGAGGGTGCTTTGGCACCCACCTGCCCCGAAACAGCCCCGGGTGCTCGGAGCAGCCGGTCGTGCAGGAAGGCTTTCGGCACAGGGTCCCCAGGCTCTGTCGCTCGGACCAGCTGCTCTTCATGTGCCCTGGGGCCTCCTGGTCTGTTGATCTATTAATTACCCGAGACTTGCGTTTTATCAGCCTGTTTGCAAAACGCTTTCCAGTAGGATTGACTGGGCTCCAGACATAACGGCACGGTGAAACGCGTAAAGCTGCTTACGGAGAGCCGCTAAGCTTTGCCGCTCTCCCGCGAGGGGGAAAGCAGACGGCGTTGCTCAGCTCCGGGGCGTCGCTGCCGCGGGGTGCAAGCGGCTCCTGCTTCCCCGCGGGGCAGCCGAGCTCGCGCGCGGTCGGGGCGGGAGGGAGACGCGGCAGCCGCAGCTCGGGAACGGGGGTCTAATCCCGGGGCCAAGGCGTCCGGGCTTGGTCGCGTCCCTCCGAGCGTGTCCGGGAGCCCGTCCTGCTCCCGGGTCCTCGCTGGGCTCTGCCGGAGCGAGCAGCCAGAAGGGCGGCCTTCGAAAGGGAGAGTTTGCTGCAGGATTAGGCAGGAGCCGGGGCATTCCTGGGGAAAGGCTCGATTAGCCTGCTGCTAATGAAGAGGGATTTGGCCGATGGGGGAGAAAGGGCTCGTGCCGGCGGGGCACGCGTGGGGCTGCTCAGCCTCGTGCCGGAGCTCCCGTGTCGGGACGTGCTGCGTCGTCGTCGGTCCGGAGCGGGCTCGCGGGGACGTGACCGCCGGGCTTCCAGCAGCCCCCTTCCCCAGCAGCTCTGGCGTTTGCCGTGCTGTTAACGAAAGTAGGAAGGGCAGAAGTCCTTCCCGCTCTCCTTCGAGGATGCGAGTGTGGATTGTGAACCGGCTCACGGTGTCATCGCTCTGGGGACGCTTTTAACGAAGGAGCCAGGACTGTCACCAGGTGCCCGAGCCTGCGTGAAACCTGCCTCCGGCCTCTGCTGCACGCGCGTTTCCCACGTCCTGACATCGTTCTCCGCTTATCGCCTGGTCTTAAAAATGAAAGAGAATAGGACTTTCTTCATTCTTTCATCTGCCCATCAGTTTAAACGTGACACTTAGCACTGCTTTAGAGAATGAGTGGCCTTTTCTCGCTGGGAAGGAGGGGTAAAAATTGCTAGAAAGAGCCAGAGGTGACGGCACCAGGTCTCCACGTTCAGGTTGCGGCGGGCTTGCCGCGATGCCGGGGGGAGCCGCCGGCCCTTGCCGCAAATCCCGGCTGCCGAATGTTGCAGGGCGGCTGCAGCGACCGGCCTCCGGGCGCGCGGGAGCCACTGGGCCAAGCCGGCAGCACCCGTCCGGGACGCGGTTACTCATTAACGCGGGTGCAGCGTGGGCGGCATGGGAACGAAACATTTGCTCCGCTTCCCCGGGCCTGAGGAGCTTTAACGCCGTCTATCCGGAGGCTGCCGGGGGTTTGGCACGGCTTTTGTATCAGACGCTTGGGTTGGTAAACGGAGATAATCTGGGCTGAAACCCCGTGAATTGGATCGGCGCTTGCAACGGAGGGTCCTCGTGCCGCAGGGCAGCGTGGGCAGCGCGGCGGAGCTCGGGGCCCCTTCGCAGCGGGTGTTAACGCCCCAGGGAGAGCCGGGTGCAGGAGCGGCCCGAGCCCCTGGGAGGAGGCGCCGGGCCGCAGCTGCAGCCGCCCACCCGCACGCGGGCACGGGGGTCGCCTTCGCCGTGGCGGGGCCTCGCGGGCGTCGCGTCCCGGCGGCTCTGCCGGCTCGGCCGGGCCGCCGCAGCGTGCGCTTTCCACAAGATGGAGCTCTGCGATGCCGGGAGCGGGGGGCTGCGCCCGTCCGAAGGGCCCCGGTCCCCGCGGCGCCGAGCCCGAGGTCTCCCGCGTCGCCCCGCGGCCGCCGCGCCGGCTGCTCCCGCCGTGGGGGCGGCGATGGCCGGAGCGGCCGCTGGATGCGGGATGCCCCACGCACGGTGCCGGTCTCCGGTGCTCTCCGAGCCGGGCCACCCTGTCCATCCTCCCCTGGTGAGCGCCAAAGATGTCCCCATCCCGCCGGAGCACGGGGAGCAGTGGGAAGGCCGCGGAGGTGCCCGGTGCTGCTGGCCGAAGCCGTGGCTGCAGAAGCATCTCCGGGCAGGTCTCGCGCTGCCCCGTGCACGGCTCGGTTAGCAGCACCGCCCGGCTCGACGTCTTGCTCAAGCACATCGCCCTACGCGGATGCGAAGTTCCCCGCCGCGGGGTGCTGCGTTGTCCGGCGTTGTCCGGGGCCACGCTGGCTCGGAGGAGCAGAGCATCCCGTGGCGGGGAGGAGCACGGGAGGACGCAGCCGCCAGGCCCCCGCGCCCCACGGGGACCCGTGCAAGCGAGCAGAGGCCCCAGGCCCGCAGCTCTGCGCCCGCGGCACGCGGTGGCTGCCGGGGCCTCGCTGGGGACAGCGGGGACAGCGGGCGTCTGCCGGAGGAGATGCGGTCGGCCCAAGCGCCGGGCTGGCCCCAGCTCGGGAGGATGGAGCGTGTTGGCAGGCAAAGGCTATGACTCAACGGGTCTATTTCATCTCTCTTAGATCTTTTGCTTTTTTTGCTTTAATCCACTTGCCTCATTGACTTTATTTTACAATCCATTGCTGGGTTCACTGAAGAGCACTTTGGTCATTAAGCACGTTGGGGCATGCGAATAAACCTGCATCTCCAAACTGTAAATCGCGTTAGAGCCGGTGTCAAGTCATTGGCTGGGATGGGAAGGGGCAGCACGAGACCTGCCGTGTCTCTCGCTCTCCTCCCCGCCTCTGTCCTCCAGCTCCACGTTACGGGGGGTTGGAAGGGCAGGGGCCAGCCAGGCTGGGCAGGGCTGCCTGCGAAACCGTCCCAGCCCTTTGCAAAGCCTTCGCTGTGTCGGGGCCTCCGTTCCCCCTCTGCAGAGCGGGACACGTCAGGTGTCTCCGGTCTCTCTGCCACGGCGCGGGGCCGGGCTGAGCGCTGCCGGCGCGTGCACGCGGCGCCCGATGCAGAGAGGATCTAGCCCAGGTGTGCCGGGACCAGATACTGCGAACAGGCTCTAGCTCTCGAGCTGCATTTTTCTCAATCCAGCCTTTCAGCTAGGAAGAATTTCTGCTGTAAACGCGGAGCTGGGGCATGTCTGAGCAGGGCGAGGGTCCGAGGGAGGGACACCCGGGCGAGGGAGTATCGGGGAGGTATTTCGAGCTGACGAGTGCTGAGTGAGCCATAGCGTGGATGCTGCCAGAACCGTTTCCCTGTCTGCTGGGTTCCCTTCCTGTTTGGCTTTGCTGCCCACACACTGCGAGCTCGAGCTGCCTGCAGCCGCGACGCGCTCATCCTGGGGAGCCAGCAGTGCCGTTGCTGCTCCTGAGCTTTGGGCTGCTCCTCTCCAGCACATGTTGGAGGAGACGGGGCAGGAGGCAGGGGAGTTGGATCCCCAGCAAGCACATCGCAACGCACATGCGATCATCATTACTGTTGCAAGCTTCATGCCTCCTCCTCTGTTTGCTCTGGACGCCGTATTCCTCCCGGGCTGCTGCTGCGTGTGGAGCAGCCTGAGCCCTTGCTCTAGTGTCTGACGTTTCTCCTCGCTCTCCCAGGGAGGTGTGGTGGGCTGGTGGAGAGGAGAAAAACAACAACCCGGGGGCTGGTCTCCAGGAGGAACGTTAGGCACTGGAGACCTTGTGACTCCCTCCGTGTGTGGCCCGACTGGACGTGCCGTTCGCCCTCCCGGTGTCGGAGCGAGCCAGGTCTTGGGTAAGCAGATGACGCCTCACTGGGGAGCATGCGGTTTGTGGGAGGCAACTGGCCCGGAGGAAAAAATTGCACCTGGGACGTTACCCTCCATGTCGGTTTGGTCCTCGAGGATCTGCAGACGGTGGAGAAGGAGGGAGTTTGTTGTGAGCTGGGGTCTGGTTGGGTCGCCAAGGCTCTCGTCCTCTACCAGGGAGGGGAGGGCGAGCTTTCATCGGGTGGCGTGTCCGAGTGCACCGGTGCACGGTGCGTGGTTAAACTGGTGTGTGGTTAACCTGGGGCGCCCGGCATGGCGCTGAACCTGCCCGCACTTCCTTCCTCACCTGGAGAAAGGTGGCAGTGAAGAGCGTGCTTAATCCGCGCGCTCAAGAAATGCGAACATCCCTGGCTCAGGTGGTGGCAAGGGTGGAAGGACACCCTGCAGCAGTCACCTTGCCGGGCCGGGCAGCTCCCGCGCTCGGTGTTTCCATCTTTGTGGCTGCAGCAAACACGACCGCGTAGAGGCTTCTGCATCGCTTGCTCGGTCCGGCGGCGCTCCGGTTTGCCTCCGCGCCCGCAGAAGGGACCCACGCCGGCAGGAACGCGGGGCCGGGGTGGAGCCCATCCGGAAGCGGCTTTGATCTCCGGCGCTGACACGTTTTTCAAATGAGCCGCACAAATGACTGCCCTCCCCTCCCAGCCCCTGCCCGGGCCGCCGAGAGGGAGATAACACATCAGAGCCTGCGCGCAGAGCTGCGATAGCGCTTTTATGGCGGGCTGATTGCTACCAAGCACGCAGCTCGCGCCGGGGGACTTCAAAAGCGGCGCGCTGCGCCTGCAACGCCCTGTGCAAAGAATCCTGAGCCGGGCGTGAGGCACGCACGGAGGTGTGCGTCCGTCCCGGGGTGCGTCTACGCCCAGCGCCCGGTCGCAAGTAGTTTTGCCCTGTTGCATCTCCGTGCAAGCGGCAGGCCGGTCTCGGTAGCTCTTCGGGGGCTGTTGAGGTGGTGTGAGGTTAGAGGCCCCGCTTTGCGGCACCCCGGGGAAGCCCGGGGCGTTCGGGGGGCTGCGGGTTAGTGCAACCCCCCGCGACGCTTGGGAGGGAGGGTTTCCGGCCGCTCTCCGCGTGTTTGCCAGCAGCGTGGGGGTTAACAGGCCAAGTTGGGGGAAAGAGGAGGAAAAGGGTTCGGACCTCCTCCGCTCCCCCCCGCCGTCCCCCTTGGCTGCTGCGATTTCATTGAGGCTGCGTATTGGCCTCCGGAGGATCGAGCTGGGTAACACCACAACATAAACAGAACATCTGGAAGCTCTTAAAGGGTTTTATTTTTTAACACATTTACAAGAGCCAGGGACACTTGCGCACAGCGTTTTGCAAGCTCGGAGGCGCTGCGCCGTTTCTTTCCCCAGAAGCCCGGGAACTGGTCGTCAGGCCTCTCTCCTGGGAAAGGGGCACGGGGGCTATTTTATGCCTCCGTGCAGCGTATTTCTGAGGAGTCGATATCTTGGGCAGGTGGTGCCAACCTTGCTTGCGTATTACTTGCAAAGGCCAAAGCAAACAGACGATAAGTGCTGCAGGATAAATGAGGCCTGGGTATAAACCTCTACCCTTCTCTGCGTGCCCCCAGTTAATGCTGGAGCAGGGCAGGGATTTGGGCAGGGTTTCCGTGAAAACCTGTTGAATCTTACGGAGTGAATGGTGCGAGAATTCAAGAGCAGAGCAAATGATGAATATGCCCAAACAGGCCAAGATTTTGTCTGAGCCAAGTGGGAGCTGGTTCTGCCCCAGGTAACCGGGGCTTTTGGGGTCCTCCAGCACGTTGCGGGTCGTCGGAGACACGTGTCTATGTGGGAGCCCTCCTGGATGGAGAGGGCTAGATGAGCTCCACTTCCACTCTGGTGACAGCATTTGCTGCTGGACCATGTTCTCCTTGCTGTTCTCCCTCCAAACGTCTGTGGTGGCTTTGGGAAAGGATCCCCCTTTCTCCCGCTCCTCCAGGACTCCCCGGACAGAAGCGAGTGCGCGGGGGCCTGGTGCAGGGCAGCCCCAAACTCCGGGCCCCCCAAAGAAGCTGCTTGCAAGAGAGTTCCTCCCTTGGACTCCTCACCCTCGCAGCATGCACGTGGTGGGAATGTGCTGCAAAGTGGGAAAAAAGGCAAAAAAAAAAAAAAAAAAAAGAAAGGCTGTGAACGTTGTCGGTCTGCAGAACTCTGCTCTGGATGTGTGTCCAGCATGATTTGTATACAGCTACAATCCTTCGCAGCTACTTCGTTTCTCACCTCAGCCCTGGTCATCCCTAAATCAACCCCTGTCTCCTTCAAACGAGTTATTTGCCAGGGCCACCGGTGTTTCCTCGCCCGTGTGTCATTCCCTGCGTGGTCGCCAGCAGCCAGCGAAGCCCTGGGCTGAGTCACGCCGCTGCTGCTGCTCATCCTCTGGTTGCTTCCCAGGACGGGGTCGTGTTTATTCCTAACACGGCGATGCTGGAGCTGAGGCCAGCGAGCTGCATCCAAGAGCACTGAGCTCATATCGGGGTGGCGTTTAAGCTGTGGTTTCCACGCTAGAGGCTTGTGAGCCTAACGGCAGCCGAAGGTGGAAGTGAGGCTCGGGATCAGAAATGGGGAACAAGGTTATGTTGGGAACCACTTTCGTTATGCTCAATTTTGTTATGGTGCAGTTAATTCCCAGGCGATTTTCCTTGTCATTAGAGTGGCAGGAGTTGTCCGTGCCTCTGACGTGGCGTATTCCCTCCTGCGCTAGCACGGCCTTCGCCCTGAACCGCAGCTCTGCGCAGCGCTGCCGAGTTTGATCAGCGACTTGCCGTCCCTTGGACTTGGTCTTCTTATCCCTTGGGATAACATGACCCACGTACACGCGAGCAGAATGAGATGCTTTCCCTTCCTGGGGGTTCCCAGATGCTGGCGTTTTGTTTGTCCTATCGGATCTGAACCCCGATCTGACCAGCGTGGACCCGCTGGGATCCCGGCCCGTGCACGCCCGGCCTTTGGCCTGCTGTCGCTTCTCGGCCCTCTCAAGAGACGTGGCTGAGTAAGGCTGTTTTTCCCATGGATGTTGTCAGCACATCCTCCGCTCCCGTCGGCGCCTGCGCGCTGCCCGGCTCAGCAGGACACCGAACGTCACTGCTGACGGCCGGCTCCTCGGCAGCCTGCTCAGACACGGACATGGTCCACGCTGGCCCTGGGGGCCAGGCCTTGGGGAGGGCTCCATCCTCCAAAGCGTGGAGCGTGATCTGGAGGCCCTTGGCTATGCTGAACTTAGGGTGAGCTCCAAGGCCCCGGTGCTGGAAGTAACTTTGCAGAATTGTGCTCTTAAGGGAGTCATGAGGTCTGCTAGTGTGTCTCCTCTTTTACGCATTGCTTCAAACCTTTAATTTGGTAACAAAGAGGAATCTCGATTAGCTTTGTTACAACCAACCTGGACCTTGCGTTAATGCCGTGTTTTTTCTTTCGCAGGATCCTTGGAGAAGGCTCTGGGTGCGTGGGGCTGGGCCCGTGAGAGGAGAGCCACGGTGCTGCAGCGCAGGCTGTGCCGAAACGCCCAGGAGCATCCTTCCAGGGATGGAGCTGCAAGATCCAGCGTGGAGAGAGGAAAGCGGGAGGGAAGCAGCTTACCCTGCTCTCCCCAGAAAGCTAGGGAGCTTTTGGGAGCTGTGGTGAGCTCCTTCAGCCATCCCTTGCCATGGAAAACAGCTTCAGCGCCAGCCACCCACTGTGCCTCTGCTGTGATTCACTTTCCCTGCGCGGCGAGGGGGGTTTCCTCCCGGCTCTGACCTCGCTCCGCGGACTCCCACGCAGGGCCCGCAGGACTTAATTAGATGCTCTCTGCTGGGCTTTGGAAACGCTGCTCTTGGCCGGGTGACTTTCAAGCCGGATATGTGGGGCTGAATGGCTAAGTGCTTTCAGGTCAAACAGTAGCTCAATTTTCTACCCCGTAAAGGACCAAGTGTTTGCCCAGTTCCAGGGAAGCAGCTGTGGAGATTTTTTTTTTTAACCCCTCTGCTCATCTTCCTGATTTCTTTCTGGATTTTGGGCTTTTCATGAGGATGGTTTGACCCAACCTGGAGAATATGGGATTCCCAAAACGCAGATTCCTGCAGTGGGAACTGGAGAAGCAAAAGCCTTTGGAGCCGTGCGATGTGGGGAGCAGAACAACAGGAATTAAGTTGTCAGTGACTGGCCGGCGATTGGATTGCCCCGGGGCTCTGAACTGCCTGGGAGAGTCCTGCCGTCGGTCGTGCATTGCGTGGCCTCGCGCCCTTCGAGCCCGCGCAAGCCGAGCGCGGCGCAGACGGCTCCCGGTGCCGTGGGAAGCTGAACGCGCGCTCCCCGGGGTGCCCCCGCGCTGGAAAACAGCCGAGGTGGGGTGAGAGGAGTGGGTGAAGGAATGCGTTGGGCCTGACCGCAGCGAGGGGAACGTCAAGATGGGGAAAAATGTCACCCTCAGAAACAATTAAACTTCTTAATAAAATCTGTTGCCTTTCTGAGTGCTCGGTGTTCTTTTCCGTTTGCCTTGGCTCAGCCACACTTACATCATGGCCCTATCGCAGGGCCGCGGAGTGGATGAGCTTGATTGTACAGGAAACCAGTGCTTTGGCACACTGCGCTGCCCTCAGGAAGCCAGGCCAAGAGCTTAATGTCTTCGCTTTACAGCGAAATTCTTCCCTGTCCTTTCCCCCTTTCTGTAACCCTTAAACATCTCCGCCTGCCTGTGCGACCGGGAGAGCTGCCTCCAGCACTACCGAGCGCCCGAACTGCCCATCTCGTCCGCTGGTATTTTCCCCTCCTGGGTCTGCGGGAGCGGAGGGGGAGCTGGGCCCGGCCTCGGGCGGCAGCAAGCGGGAGCAGTCCGCGGGCAGATTATAGGGGTCCCATCGTCAGTCAAACTGGGATTGCCGTGATAGCGGTGAGACCCCCGTTTCAGCTTGGTGGGGATTCATAACGCCCCTCTCCTGCTAAAAATACCAACTAAACGTCTATGGGAAGATGCCTTAAACGATGGTCATAGTGCCTGTGGCTGCTCTGTGCAAGGTGAGAAGCTGTGCCGGGGGATGTGATGCTGCCGCGTGGGGTGTTTCCCGCGTCCGACCCCATCACGGGCCAAACTCTGTTTCCAGCTACGTGTGCGCATCACCACGATGTTGGTACAGGACAGTTGAGGTCTCTTGTGCTTTGAACATGCCACCCTGCCTCAAATTTCCACTGGGAATGACGAGGTTTCGGGTGGCTCAGACCCCCGGTGCGTGTTGGGGATGCCGTGGCCGGTGTTAACACCGGGTATGACTGCGTTTCCCTGCCTGGCCGTGACAGTGGCTCTGGTTTTTAGAAGAGGGCGAGTGCTGCCAGCCGTACTTTTGGGCGGTGGCTACGGCGAGCATCACCAGGGCTGCCCGTGAGCACGCCAAGTGGAAGAGGATGTAAATCATTAGTGTAATTGCGGGGGAAATCTGCTTGTGGGATCCTTTTTCAAAGCTCTTCCCTGCCTGGGAGCTGCTCCTCCGTTAATCCCGGCGTGCGCGGACCTGCTGCCCGGCGTCTGCAGACCCCGTGGGAGCCGCCGGCCGCGGGGGGAGCGCGTCCCCGTGCCGCTCGGCCCTCTTTGGTGCAGACTTTCCGAGTTCATAACTAATATTTACTTCAAAGGCTATTTGCTTTGTGTGCCGGTCAGTCGTGTAATCCCGGCTTGTTTAGAGATGGAGAGTCAACAGAAAGCCGGGCCGTTAAAGAGGGGAAGGGTGTGGGAGCTGCAGTGCTATTTACCTGTGTAACTAGGAGGAAAACCTGCCTGTCATTCTCGCTAATAAATACAAACTGGAAGCGCAGATAAACCCATGGGGATTTATTAGTTTGCTTTAACAAACGCAAATATTCGGCCTACGCTGACTCGGCCCAAGGGCTGCCTCTTGCCTTTTGTGTGCACTGCAGCGTCTGGCGCCGATGGGCCCCGACCAGGGCGCTCTGCGCTCGCCAGTTCTGCTCAGAGGGTCTCTTTCGAACCGCGTCCGCCTCCGTTTTGCTGGGCCCCGATGCTGCCGGGTGCCTCGCGGGGACGTGCGGCGGTGGAAGGGACGCTCGGGCACAGCGGAGCCCAGCAAACCTGCTCTGCGCCGGCGCAGGGCGCGAAGCCCAGCTTGCAGCAGCACGGTGGCATGCCCATGGGCACGCGCTCTCCCCTTCCTCCCCACAATAGTGGTGCACCCTCATGCAAGCTGAAAAGTGTTTTTTTAAATTTTTTTCTCCCTTTTTCCAAGTACAAAAGTTTGCCTGGAGCGCTAGGCAGCGGGAGCCGGAGGAAGGGGTGAGGGCTGGGCGTTTGCTGCATGGGTTTGGTGAGCTCCAGCCTCCTCGGCCCCGACCCGCGCCACCTCCCGTCCCCGAGCTCCCCGCACAGCCCCGCCAGCGGGTCTCGACCCGCCTGGGGCTCGTTTGCAGCCGGCGCTGGGTTTGTAGGTCCAGCGGGGAGCAGGCAGAGGCTCGCTGAACGTCTTTCCACCGTAAGGGGTAACTCACAACCCTGCCCTGTCTGCTAGGGCTCTTTTCACCCCCGTGATGAGAGCAACCAGCTCTTGCAACAGAAAATTTGGTGAAGCAGACAGCAAGACCCCAATACCACTTCTTTTCAGAAGCACCGTGGCTCTGACTTTGTTTTGCCTTTTCTTCTTACTTTCTACCTTTCTTTAACAAGCCTTACAGAAGGCAGTGGGATCATTCTCTGTCTTCCTTCTCCCAAACTTTGGAATCTGTTGGTGAAGGAGGAATCCTTGCCGGAGGACCCTGGCGAGAGCTCGCCCTGCGGGCAGCCGAGCTTCGTCAGCCCTCGCAGAATAACGGGGGCAGTTTCGAAGCTCTCGCGCCCTCCTCCATGGGTGACCCTCGCGCCTTGCAGCCTGCCCGCGGCGGGGCCAGGCATCAGCCCGGCGGAGCCCAGCAGAGCCGGCGGCAGGGAGACAGCGGTTCGAGCTGTGTTGCCTCCTTACTTTCCCTTCAATTTTTCCACGGAGGAAAAAAGCTCCTCAGAGCTCCCCTGGCCTTTGCGAGCGGTACGCGGTGCCTCTCCGGTTCCCGTGGCCCCAGCGGGCAGCGTTGTATAAATCAGTGCCCCGAGAGAAGGGGATGGCAGCGGGGAAATCGGCACCGTTACCCGGCTCTGAGCAGGGCTGCAAGCCGGGGGAACAGCAGCAAGAAGAGCTGCTGACTCAGCTTGGCTCCTGCCTGCAGCTGGAGAGGTCCAGCTTTAAAGAGGCGCTTCTGCGTCCCTCCAGCGCCAAATCCTGCTTCTTCCCCCTTTCCCTTCCCGTGCATCCGCTTTCTGCTGCTCGCTGCATCTGTGCGCGTCTCCAGCGCTGCTGCCTCACAGCCGTGCAAGCAGGTAGAGGGGCGGCACGGGATGCACGGCCGGCTCCTCCGCCTGCGGTTTTCCCTTCCCATCCCCGTCTCTGCCCCGCTTCATCTGTCCCTGCATCATCTGCTGTGTATTTACGGGCAGTTGTAGATGCTCTCCTCCGTGTTATTTTTCCTCGGGGGCTCGTAAAACCCATCTGCCTGAGCTGCCGGCCAGCTCCGGGGGAATTTGCAGCCCCGGCCGGGTCCCCGCGGCCGCTGGGGCGCGGATTTGGAGGCGGCGCGTGCTTGGGGCCGTGTTTGTTTTGACAGCTTAGCAGCGGCAGGCGCGGCGGGCGCAGGTGCATGCGGGGCCCCTCCGGCCCGGCGGCCGCGGCGTCGCTCCCCGGCCGGCGCGCGGAGCTGCCGGGAGCCTCCCCGAGGGCTGGGGCGTGGGTGGCTGCGCTTTTCGGCAGAGACGGTTTTTCCGGTTCCTAAAGTTTTTGAGATTTCCTTACCCACCTCTCTGCGAAATGGCGAAATGCTCGCAAAGCACCACAAAACTTCTGCACAACGGTGGCTGGAAATAACAGCTTCCATTTCCTACAAGATCATCCGAGAGTGTTTGTGCATGTGAACCGCAGACCCTTGCGCACGCATTTCGCCTGCGGATCTCTGCAGCGAGCGAACGGCAGGAGCATCCTCCCAGCACCTGCCCGCTTTCTGCCTGGTGCCCGAGCGAGACCCCGGCAGCAGATACAGATACCGATTTTTTATTTTTATTTATTTAGCTGTTTAGAAACCTTTCTTAAACGCAACTAGAGACATGTTTCCATGTTGCACATTTTGCAGTCTCCACGGCCCTCTGAGCGGAGCCTTTCCTCGTGTCTAATCGCCCGCCCTGCTTGCACGTGGTTAGGAAGCACAAGGAGACCGAGAGCCTTTCTGTTAGCACTGCACCTCGCTGCAATCCCAGGCGGGTCCATGCACCTGCGCCTTGCCCCCCCCCAGGCACCGCTGCCCCTCACAGGTGCATCCTTTTAGCACCTGGGGGAGGGCCGGGGGTTGCCCTTCAAATTGGGCAGGGAGCTGCTGCAGCAGCTCTATAGGGCTTGCTTTGGAGAGGAGGCTGCTCTTTGGGCTCTTCAGGCTGGTGAGTTGTTTTAACCTGTTGGTTTTTTCTCTTAAAATGTCAGTTTTCATGGTTAGCTCGGCCGCAAGCAGAAGGGGAAAGTGGCTGGCTTTGCTTCCTTGCTGCAGCTGGGAGAAACTGTAATGGTCAAAAGCACCCGTGCACTGTAGGCTAGATCTAAACTTCACCTGAAGGTACCAGCAAGGCAGGATTGGTACGTAAGCTTGTGGGCTTTGGTCTGTCTGTACCAGCCTCTTCCTCACCTCAGCAGAAAATCCCTGTCTTACCCAGCTGAGGTGGGAAGGGGAGTTGTGACCCCTTGCAACTGCTGTGTAAATGCTCAGGAAGTTTTTAGTTTGAAATTGGAGTCTTCTGAAACAAAATGGGAGGGGGAAAAAAGTTCATGCCATGTGAGGAAGGTGTAAATTTTTATTTAAGCTCTACTGTCTTTCTGGAGGGACTCTGAGAGCCATGTGGAAATGGAAAAGCTCTTTGAGACAGAGACTTTATGCAGTCTGTGCTTGTTGAGTACCAGGTACACTAGGCATTTACAGAGCTCCCCGCAGCTGTGCCATGCGAGTGGCAGCAGGTGGTAAGGATATCTGTGGTTGCTACACCAATTTGCTGTGTCCTTCTTACTGGGGCTTTCTATGGAACAGCAGTTTCGGTCCCTGCAAGATGCGTTTGCAGGTTGCGCAAAGCGCTGCTGGTTTGTTTAATTCTTAGTTGCAGCAAACCACACCTCTGAGCAGGGCTGAGCACCTTGGTGCTATTTTTGACTGCTTGACAACTTCCCGGTTTTTCTAGGAATTCTTAAAGCCTCCCCTCAGGTGTCCCTTGTTTTTGCATCTGTTACCTGCTCCTGGTAGGGTCTGAGCCCTGCTTGTGCAGGGGGGCTTTGGAGGAGGAGGAAGGGCTTGCTGGAGGAGGGCACTGACTGGGGCAGGTGAGGTCCAGCCTCTTCTCCTGGTTGCCATGTGTTGCTGATGCCAAGCGGACCCAGCTGAGGTCTGCATGGTGGTGGGGCCAGGGGGGTTATGCTTCAGGTAGTACACTGGTGTGATTTTGCCAAGGGATTTAATGTGTGAAGAGGGCTGGACCTGGGGATGACATAGCTATTTACTGTTTTTTCTTTTGTGTTTTTGTGTTTTTTAACTTTAGACAACACAGCTGAGCAAATCCAAAGCTGGGGTCTGTTTATTAAGGGACTAATCCTTTGTTTTCCCTGGAAAAATCCCTTCTAGGAATCCCAAGATTGTCTAAGTAGGACCAAGCTTGGAAAATGTCCTTTTCTCATTATAGCAGATATTTCTCAGCTGTTTTTTCAGTTCTCCCCCTTCTCACTTATCCACATGCTTCCTTCATCTTTCGCACCTTCCGTGTGGAAGCTTATTTGTCTCGGTAGTGTCGGGGCTTGCAGAAGCCCCAGGACCTGGCTGAGGAACAGCAGTGAGGCCCAGTTTTGCTGGCTTTGTCTGGTGCCCTACAAGCAATGAGCTTGTGTTTCGGCTGCTCCTCAGTCCACTCACTTGCCTCTATCTCGCTGATGACTTTTTTGAAACCTGTGGTAGTATCTTTGTCAACTCGGGAGGAGATGTAGGCTGGAAAGCAGGCTGATGAATGGTCCATGTCCCAGCAAGCCTTCCCCAAAGGGTTAACGCCTGGGAAGGGCATGGGCGCTCCATTCCCACTCACCTTGCTGGGCAATTTGATGGCACTTGCAAAATGCTCTCCCCCATCACCTTTGAAAATAATCACAGAGGCAGGCTGCGGGGTTGCCATGGGGATGCCTCGCATTTACTTTAATCCTCATGCGCCTTCCTAGGGAGGTGCTCCCCAGTAATGCTTTTAATTGTCATAACTACGGGGTTGTAGAGCCCTAACTACCACGTGCACGGCGTGGCGTTGGCCTCGCTCCATGCCGGGTTGCCCTGGCCGGCGGTGCTGGGTGCGTCGCGGCCGAGGAGCCGAGGCTGCGCGCTGGGTGCCGGGAGGATGGGGCAGGTGCACCAGCACCCTCGTGCCCGTCCTCCTCTGTGGACCGCAGCGGCTGCAGGACGCGGCCTGGCTCAGGGCCATGAGCTTCCCTTGGATTTGGGCGCATTTCGGGAGCGCGTCTTTGCGCAGTTCACATCAGGACTCGGCGCGCGCTGCCCCGCGTCTCCAGGAATCACGTCCGCGGAAGGAGCTGCAACAAAAGCGTTGGGGCGGCTCGAGACCCAATCCCTCAGGAATGCCGATTAGCCGAAAAGCGGCTTGGGAGCAAACGCTTGGAGCTAAGCTAGTTTTCCCCTCTAAGCCTTCATATTTCGGTTGCCTTTAAGGAGGGGAAATTCTCTTGCTGGCAGTGTCTCAGCTCTGTTCCCTGCTAGTGTTTAGAGCAGTTTTCTGTAAACAGATGTCAAATCTTCCTATTTTGAACAGGATGTATTAGCCATCAGCTAGAGCTGGTTTGTAGCGGCTTTCCCATGGGTGCTCCCGCGTGTCCCTGCCCCCCCAGCTTGCTTGGCGCCTGTCAGTGTTGGCTGGGTATTTGCAATGGCAAAACACTTCTGGAGCATGGTCTGACTTTCTCCCCCCTCCTCTTTAAATTAACATGCCAGCCGTGCCTCACCCTAATTAAAACCAGCAAAGAGGACTGGACCAGGATGTAGCTTTGGAGGCTGTAAAATTCTAGGACAGTTTTATGTAGAGCAATTAAAAGGAAGGTAAAAAAAAAATTGTTAAGAAATTAAACACTAATTACTTTTTTTTTTGCCAGCTGAACTGTTTTGGCAGTGGGGCTGCAAGTGGGATGCAAAGAGCTGGGAAGCTTGGTTCTCTGCTACCATAAATCACATTGATCAAATGTTCCCTTGCTTTTTAGCAGGATAACTCATCTGTTGTCAATTAACCTAAATCATATTTTTTCAATTAAACAGGCTTAGAGGCTTGATAGCAAAGTCTGGTAGTGAGCAGGAGAAGCGGGGGGAGGGAAAGGCAAAGCCTGGTTGCAGGCAGCAAAGTGGAAATATCTTTTTAAAAGGTGTGATGCCATTTTAGTGTTTTCCATATAAAATGCGATATTATTGTCTGTGCAATGGGGAGCAATAAGAGATGGAAACTTGGCTGAGGAGATGAGGCTGCCAAGTGGAGGGGACCGGTGTGACTTGTGGTGTCTGGTCCAAGGTGGCTGGGGATGGATCTGAACCGGGCTCGGTGCAGCCGAGGCGGATGGTGAAGGGCACCAGCCTCCTTTGGGATGGTGCGAGCCCCCGGCACAGGGGTGGCTGTGGCTCTGCACAGCACCCAGTGCTGTGGCCCCCTCTGCGCTCGGCTCCCAGGGTGCTGCTTTGTGCGAACTGGGTGGCTTTCCAGGCTGTCCCTGGGGAAGAGCATGATGAGTGAGGCTTTTCCTATTTCTGGAGGGTGTTTGCAGGCTGTGCGGATGAGGGAATCCCAGCTGGGATGTTTGCAGATGTGCTGGCAAGTTACTGCAAGAAGACTTCTTAAGGATGAAATTTAGATGCTCCCTTAAACTCCTACTCTAACTCCCCAGCCCAGAGTAGAGATCTGCAGAGTTTGTGTGAGCCTTGCAGCACTAGAAGAGCCACAGCTTGGCTGTCGCTTCCTCTTGCATGGAAAGGTGCTTTAGTGCTGAGAGCTGCAGTGTTGCTGCTTGTGGGGCTGTCGAGGCTGCTGGTCGGGCTGGTGTGACTGCTTGCTCGTGCTCGAGGGAAGGTGAAATTACCCTGCTGTTCATATGCAACCAGAAAGGGGAATAGGTGGCTTGTACGACAGCTGGCATAACTTTGGATGCTGAAGTAAACCACTCTTCCCCATCAGTGTCCAGTCTTGCTCGCCTCGTGTTTTTTTTTTTTGATTGGAAAGCTGTGTGTGAAGGGAAAATAAGCAGTGAAGTATTTGGAAAGGCATGAAGAAGGGCAGGGTTTGGATTAAATAGCTCCACTTAAAACCTGTATCCATGTTATGCCTTTAAAAAAAGCTTTCCCAGATTGGGAAGAAAGAAACAAACAGCTGGAGTGGGAAGAGGAGCTGGTCCTGGACCCAGGAGGAGGGGAGAAATGGAGGTGTGTGTGGCCTGCTGATTAATGTTTTAGTTTATTACAATATTAGCCATATCCCTCTCCTCTGTGCTCCATAGTCCCTGCCTGTGAGCCAGCCCTTAAAGCAAACAGCTTGCTCATGCAGTGTGCGCAGCACCCGGGGGCCAGGATCGCCTCCGGTTTGGATGGGAGTGCCGAGCACAGGGGATGAGATGTGAGCACGGGGCCTTAAAAAGTCCCTGCAAATATTTGCCCATTTGAAATCAATCTTCATTTCTACGGCTTGCCTCTTACGAGGCTTTGTAGGAGCTGGTGCTTCCTGGACGCTCTGGTGCGGGTGAGGACGCCAGCAGTCCTGTCCCGTCCCACCGGCTCTCCCCGTACCAGGGCAGGATGCACTCCTAGGACCTCCTGGAGTCCCTGTGGCCTGGTCCCAAAGGTGCTAGCGATTCACCCGCCTGCTGTGAAAAGGGCTGGGGCCTCCCAGCTCTGCCAACAAGCCCCTGCAGGTTATCCTGTTGGGAAAAACAGACTCATTTATTAATATACATAACATTAATTGCTGTAATTTGAAGGCTGGCTTCCCACTCCTGGGGATGTGGGTGTGTGCTGCTGGTGTGGAAATGCACAGGGGAATGTTTCCCTGCTGAGCATCTGTGGTGAGGGGAGCCTTGCTCCTGTGGTTATAATGGTGATGACTGGTTTATATTGTGTATTCAGGTTCTTGCATGTGCTAAAAGAGCAATTAGAAAAGCAAGCATCTCACCATGTTTGGAATGTCCTTTATGTAGCCTAAACATACAGCCAAATGGATGTTTAAATGTTAATTATAGCAGCACAGCTAGTACCAAGTGTAATTCCCCCTCAGCAAACATAGCAATTGAGAGCACACTTTGTTTTTAGTCTCTGCCTCAATTACCTCCTCTCCACAGTCTGGTCTCCAAAATGAGCTTTGCCAAGCATCTAGAGGAGCTCTGGACTCGAGCTCCAGTAGCCTGGCATGGGGGAGAGGCCCGTGGCCTGCGGGCGGGCAGCAGTGCTGGCGGCACCCAGAAGCGTGGGACCGGGACAGCCTGCAAGGCTTGAGCTGCTGTGCTGCTGGGCTCTGCCGGCACAGTTGTGCTGGCAAGGAGCATGGGAAGGAGGAGAGCAGGCTCATAGTTTGGAGCTGGACTGGGTTTTTCAGTCCCCTTGGTGAGGCTGCAGGAAGGAGCAGGGCTGGCACAGTGATGCTCATGACTCTCTTCTCCCTCTCGTGGGAGCTGCTGGCCCAGCTGTATCTGCTTCTAGGTGGTTGTAGCAGCAGCAAGTCCAAGGCTCTGCTGTAGATAAAATGGGCAGCAGGGCCTTGGCTCTGTGAGGTCCCTTAGGACTCCTGGCTTGAGCCTCTTGGCTCAAGAAAGAGAGAAAACCACCTATGGTCACCCAGGGATGCTAGTACAACACCTGGTTTAGCACTTCTGTTCCAACGAGACAAGGTCCCTGCCTTCAGAGAGGTGTTTTGAGCTGCATTTGGGAAATAACTTCTTTGCCAGGAGAGCGTGTGTCCTCACGAGCTGCATCTGCTATTCCAGCTCTCCTGCCCTACCAACGTTTGCTTTGGAAAAGTGGTGCTGGTGGTTTCTGGAACGTGATCCATCTAACCCGCCATCAGAAAACAACAAAACCAAACCTGTAATTGCCTTTGGTCTTGAGCAATTTGAGCTGGGTGTGAATTGGCCACGAAGACTTGAAAAGCACTGTGTGTTGTCAGGCTCAAAGCCTTGAGCTGTGCAGAGATGGGAATGATGAACAGCAGAGCTAAGGGGACTGTGCATGTGAATCAGGACCTCCCTTTTTCTTTGCAACTCTTCTCTCATAAGCATTATCCTACATCCCACAGTAAAACCACTGCTAATTAGGGCTGTGCTGGCATCAGACCTAGCATGAAACCCCAGCTTGGCAGTAGCACTGCTGCCTGTGTAGTTGGTGGGTGGATGGTGCCATGAGTCCTGGACCCAGCTAGGTGTTTTTAGCTCCTATGGAGGATTATTAGAACTGGAGAATTAAGCATTGCATTTCCTCGTTTCTCTCCTTTCATCAGGCCTGTCTAATGCTAACAGCCCTTCCCCCAGCCTAGCTTTCCACAGCCATTAGAATTTCTTTTGGGAAAGAGGAGGGGTGGGGGGAAAAGAGTAAATCTGATTTAATTACAATGACACAACCTGCATGGCCCCAGCAGCTTGGTGGGTTTAATCTGATTTAGAGAGGGGAGGCAGTGCAGCGGCTGCTGCTGGCATGAGTGCCTGCCGCACATGATGAGCTTAGGGGCGAGCCAGGCGCAGGCTGTCCCGGTGTTGTCGTCTGTGTGGGGAGGCCAGGCGCCTGGCGATGGATGTCCAAGGCCGGCCAGCTCTGGGTGATGGGTTTCTGGTGAAGGGAAAGGGGAAAGAGTGGCTTGGGAGTGCTCTGCTTTTCATTGCTGGGTCCAGGCAAAGAGGTTGTTTTGCTGGAAAGGAGTTATCTTCTGCCTTCCTCTGCAGGTGTCCCAGGGAGGCAGGGCTCTGCACTGGTCAGGGAAGCAGGCTGTATAGTGAGGAAGCAACTAAACAGTACTAAGCCCAAATGAAAGAGCTGTGTTTAGCAAATGATCAGGAAAAAAAAAACCTCTGCCCTAAACATCCTAAAAAATTGAGGCATAAATGGATCCTGCTCCTGCAGGTTCTGTGTCTGGTGGGTAGGACCTAGCCTTTGGGTGCTAACGCTCCCCAGTGTGATTGCTTGCACTGCATGCTCTGCACTTCTGGTTGCAAAGCTGCTCTTTGCAAACATGCTCTTTGGGATTCGTTGTCCTGAACCTTAGCAGATTGCCTTGGGCATTTAGTGCAAGTGTCACCTGGGCTCCTCCTTTACAAGTGTTCTCTCAGTCATCGCTTCGTGGAAAAGACTGTCCAATACTCTGTGTACTCTGAGCAAGACATCACCTCCCAGAGGCTCCTGTAATCCAAGGTGTAGTTCACATCAGCCCAGCTGTGGCAGTGTGGAGAGCTGACTTGGATGGGGATCTCTTTTCCCTCCCCTACACAATTTTAGATAAGGTTTTAGATGAAACTAGAGGTGTAGGTAGTTGGGGATAGGTACATGGCTGTGCTGGGGAGGGCCAACATGCCTCAGGTTCACCTGGGATGGTCTGTGGGTTACTCGTGGTGATGCACAGGGTGTGTGTTAGGCATAGTCCCAGCTTTGTGTCAAGCGGGCTGTTTTGGTAGAGTGAATACAAGATCCTGGCAATGCAGTGATGGAGTGTGACCGTTTTATCCACAGCTCGTGATGAGCAGGCAGTTGTCCGGCCTGCATCTCTCCGCAGTCACAGTGCATTGAGCTTCCCCTCCCTGGTGCATGAGGACCGTGCTCGGTGGTGGCCCTGGCGTGGTTCAGGACTGTGGGAATTAATGTGCTCCCCACGCCGCTGCCCTCCCCCAGCATTCCCACACCTCCTGCCCCCGGGAGCTACTGTGCAGTGGCACGCTGGGCACTGGGGAGGCTCGGAGCAGCCGGACCCCGGGTGGAAACATCGCCTCCCACCCTGTCTGAGGCTTTGGCACAGCGACCGGGGGGAACACACCCAGCCGGGGGCGGAGGAGAGGCCGAGGCCAGATGCTGCAAAGTAAGAGGCTGGCAAGAACATTTTGGATAAGGGTAGGAGCGTGGGAGGGGACTATAAATCCTGCAGAAGGATCTGGTGAAAGGTGATGGCTTGACAGCCCTGCAGCCTGAAGCCCGTCTCCGCTTGGCCAGGGCAGTGCATTTTTTCGTGGCCAGTGTTTGCTTGGGCACCGGTGTGTTTTGCTATCTACGCGCCCTGTGCTCGAAATCGCTCAGGGCAGGGTGCTTTCCCTGCTCTGCTCCCCGGCGTGACGTGGATGCAGAGTGAGGAGCTGTGTTGCTGTCGTGCGCTCTGCTTGGGGATGCTCTTGGCCTCCTTTGCCTGGCTCCTCTTGGTCCTTAAAGGCTCGTTTCCTCAGGGCTCCAGTAGCTATTTTTCCTTAGTGGCTGACAGGAGAAGCTTGCCTTGGCAAGCTGGGTCTAGAAAGGTGAAACCAAGGCCCCCCCCCCCCCCCCAAACCCCACTGCCTCATCTTATCTTTTGAGGAGCAGGAGCCTTCTGGTTTAACTGGGAGTTTGGCACTGCTGGAGGCAGCACCACAGGCAAGGCAGGCCCAAAGGGGTTGGAGCTGGCTGCTGGCCTTCCCCCAAGATGGCGGCCTTCCCCTCCCCTGGCCTTCCCCCAAGATGGCGGCCTCCCCCCAAGATGGCGGCCTTCCCCTCCCTGGGCCTTCCCCCAAGATGGCGGCCTTCCCCTCCCCTGGTGTCCCCCCAAGATGGCGGCCTTCCCCTCCCCTGGCGTCCCCCCAAGATGGCAGCCTCTCCTGTCTGGGGAGCTCAGGACCAGCAGTGGCGTTTGTGCCAGACTGGAGTGATGGCGCGATGGAGACAACTTCGCTGGCAGCTCTGGAGCCGCGTTGCTGTGCGCTTGAGAGCCGGCCTCTCCCGGCGCGGCCGAGGGACTGCTGCCAGGCCTGCGCGTGTGAAAATCGCCAGTCAGGCGTGCCAAACCATGAGGCTTAGAAAACCCCCAAATAACCCAATAATGTATTTTGAGGTTCTTTTTTGTTTAACTTCTGGGTTTTAAGCCTTTAACTTGAGCTGCTTTTTCTGTATGGTCATGAGGTCTGGAAGCTTTTCTGAGGAAGGGGAGGATAAATGTCACCTATTTGTGCGAGTCCTGGCATGGCGGTTTGAGGAGACCTGGGGTGAGGGTGGTGAGTGGGGCCCCTCCATGGTGTTTTGGTGACAGGAGAGAGGGAGACCCTCTTTCTTATCCTTCTGGTGAGCCTGGGCACCATGTCTCATTCAGAAAGCCCTGGCAGGGAGGAAGCGGCATGACCTGACGCGAGTTCACAGACCACTTTGCATTTCGGCTTCTGAAAATCCTGATGGGGCGATTCCCTGCCCCACAGCTCCTGCTGAGCACCCCAAGGTGGAAAAACATCCTCCCCTCCTCGTGGGACGGGAGCATCCCTGGTGCATTGGTCAGGCTGGGAAACCTGCTCTGTGCTAGTGCCTGGGGAGATGCACGTGGGACCTAACCCGGTTTCCAGCAAGGTGTTTCTGCTGACACAGCCACCATCTCCTTTAATTGTGCATTATTAAGAGATGCTTTTATTTTAAGCAACTGGCCCTTTGTTACCATGGAAGTCCCTGAATCCTTTATTCCTACAAAAGGCGTGTTGTGCCTCTTACCTTGCTGCAGTGCACGCTTTAATTTCAGCTCGCCACACTTGCTGTGTAATCTTAAGGCGGAGGGAGCTTTCAGAGCACTCTCACTCAATAACTCAGCCCAGCCTACAGTGCTAGTGAGGTATTTTACACTCCACCAAGGCAGATAATTAGTCATTCCTGAAGAATGAAGAAATGGTTCTGGACTTCTTTTTCTTTTCAAAGAGAAACGGATTTTGAAAACGTGATGCCTCTGATAAGCAGCATGGGGAAAGGAATTCAGGACAGGAGGGCTGACTTGTTTGGGTCACCCCAGACCAGCAGTGGCAACAGCCCGCTGTGCTCTGCCTGCTTGCAATTTGGTTTCCTGGTGTCCATCAAGCCTTTGCTGTGACATGGGCGCGTGTGCTCAGGTCTGCAGGGAGGCTGAGGAAGGCCAGGACGCTGCTGGCTGTTGGGCTGGGATGTGCGGCATCCCTGTTGCCCACCCTCTCTACTTGGATGACGGGAGCTGCAGCAAGCTGTGCAGAGCCCGGGGACTGCCTGGTTGCCTTCACTGCTGCATTGATGCTGCTGGTGGCTGCCAATGTGGCTTTCTAGACAGCATCCCTCTGCCTGGCAGACTCCTTTCTCATAGTGCTGTAGTGAATTGCTTGCTTTCTCCTGCGGTCATTAAACCAAGCAAAGATGATAAAGGAGGCTGTTAAGAACCCTTAATATGGTGCAAAGTGCACCAGTTTCATGGGAGTGTTGTTATGCACAAAACTATTCAGGTAAATGCATCATCAGCTAAAGATTTATTTTACCTTTCACTTCAGCCTGTGTTTTGTGTATTTCTTGTTGTGATTTGGAGTTTAGAGGGAGAAGGAAGCCACTGTATCCTCTCTTTTGGGAGAGCTGACTGGATTTATAATTGAGTTGTGTGAAGTACCTGAGTAGGCAGATGGAGGGTCAGGTCAGCACACAGATGCAGACTCAAGTACTACAGCAGGTCTTTATGTCCCTTGGCTCAGATGACCTCTCTTTCCACGGAGCACAGCAATGGGAAAACCATCAGATTGTTTCACTTTGCCAAAAAGTGTCTGAAATGTACAGTCTATAATAATAGATTTAGCTGTCAGTGTTGTATATATGGGCTATTCCTCTCTGTAAGGAAATTAAAAGCAGTGTTTGCACCAAGGCTGGGCTGGGGATGGCAGACCCTGGGATGCTGGTGTGGTAGTGGGAGCTGGCTCATGTGGGTTGTTGCTCATAACTTCCCCCACCAGCTCCTTCTTGGGGAAGGAGCCTCAGTGATGTAATGGATGTGGGGAAGAGAAGGAGATGGTGTGAATGTGGTATGCAAAGGCCAGGCAGGGATGCTTGCTACTGCTTGATGATGTAGGTGTATTTTTGGCTGTTGGACCCATGGCAATGCTCTTTGCAGTCTGATTTATAAGATCATTTCTTTGAGCAGTCTGTTACATAAACACCTTAAACTGTCCATCAAAAGAGATGTAGGCACAGAAAAATACGTATAGCAGAGCAATTTGTGTTGCAAGAAGTTCTGGATGGAGCTGTGAATCTGAAGACCTCGCTGGTCTCAGTCCCTGTAGAGCCCATGAGCTTTTGATAATGCAGTATGTATTAGCTCACTGTAGGCTGAATCCTGCTTAATTGTGTCTTGTTTTTCTCTTGCATTTCCCTGGCAGCTTGAGTGAGGGCATGCTGTTCTTCACTTCCCATCCTTACTGCTGCTGCTGGGACACCCAATAAGATGCAGCTGCTGTTCAGGCTCATTTACTTTTCAAAAACTGGTGTGAAGCTTTATTGGCAAACATTGCTGAAGTGCCTTGGATACCAGAAATTTTCCAGGCACAATATAGGCATAAATAGAGGAATCAGCTGGCAAAGGCCCCAAGCAGGCAAAAAAACCTGTTAGCAGTTCCTCCCCATGACTGTCCAAAGGGGAGCAGGATGGAAATGGCAATACAGACATTTGCCACCAGTGTTCTCGGATTTCCCATGTCAGGAATGTAGAGATGTTTTGGCTTAGTCTGCCAGTGGCCCTTTAGTCATGTGTGAGCTGTCCTTTGTATCTGGCAATGTGTCTTGGAGTTCACTTTAGTAATGCGAGGTGATGTTGACGGCCCTCTTTGGATTGCATTTAGCTTCTCAAGGTTGATCCAGAGGAGCTTGCAGGCTGGAGTACAGCAGTAATGATGAAAAGTCCCCTTAGAGAAGTAAACTGCCAGGTTTTCAGTGATTTTTTTCAGCATTGCCAACCAATTGGGAGCTGGAAACTGCATGTCAGCTCTGCTGAGAGCAAGCCAGCCCTTTGTTCATATGTATCCTTGAAATGATATTGTGGTTTACTTAATTAAAAACACAGAGCACTATTATGGGAATGACAACAAATTAAAAAGATTAAATCTGGGAAAAGACCTATCTGGCCATCTAATCCAGCCCCAGCTCTGCTGTTCTGAGGTATCCTCCTTTTGTACAGTTTGAGATGCCTCAGGTGATGTTTGCTCTCTATTCCCTACAGAAATCTTTTCATGGTCTATTAGAGTTCCTTTTCTAGAAATGAGCAGGCTGGTTTCATCTGCAGCCTGCTGCTTAATTAATCTCCCAGCTGTGTTTCCACCCAGCAGTGAGTTTACTAACAAGCGTGGTCAGCCTTGGCTGAGGGCTCAGCTCCTCCTTGCTTAGACCTTGCTGTTGAACTGATGTGTGTGAGGATGGTGGGCCCTGGGAAATCTGAAAGTGGGGTCCTTTGCCTTCCTTTCATGGCTGTGTTTTCTGAAGCTTTTGTACTCAGTAGCCTTCTGAAGGAGCATCTGAAAACCGAGAGGCAGCAAGAGAAAATCCCCCAAACAACCTTCCCCTGTTTTGTCTGAGATGTTTTCCAGCTTTCCAATGTGTTTGCCTAACGCTGAGTCAGTCTGGTCTTTTTACAGCTGTCACTGCACGTTCCCTTCTTGCCCTCCCTCCCATCACAATCCCTTTGCAAACAGCTCCATCTCCGAAGCCGGGCTCTGCGTGCTGCGGCAAGCTCGGCAGGGCTGGGGAGCGACTCCAGCCTGCCCAGGGAGCAGAGACCTTGCATAGTCGTGCTACCAGGGCTCTGCTCCCAGCAGGGCACTTTCTAATCTCTGTTTAAGGAGGGAATGTCAGCCTCTTGAGCATCTTGGGCTGATTAGACTGCTTTTTGGGGAAACCTGCCTCTTCCTGTGGAAAAGTGAACCTCCAAGCCCTGTGGTTGGAGGAAGTGAGAGATCCACCCTTTTTGCAGCTGTTGTTGTTGCCTTGGGGAAGAGAGAAGCACCTAATTAACTTAGGGGACAGGGTTAGAAACCCTGCTGTTGATTCCTGCCTCCCTATAACCTAAGGTTAGGTCAAGTCAAATAGCCCGATGTGACTGAGGTAGACGATGGCTCTGGAGAATGATGCACATGCCAGTGGGGAGGCACTTGGTTTTCTGTCTTGGATCAGACCAGTGGGACCTCTCTTGTAATAACTGCTGTAGTAACAGAGCTTGTGGGATCCCTGCTGCACACCACGTAGGGGATTTCAGGGGTTTCATAGCTAACGCTGGTGATGTGGAAATGGAAGCTGAGCATGAACAGATGCTGCTTTGGGCAAAGCTGTCTGAGGGAAGTCCAATGGTTAAATGCTGAGGGGAAAGAAAACACCAGTGCTGGTGTTTCCTCTGCCCCAGGCTCCTGTTTGACCTTGGGCAAATCACGTTGTCTCTCTGGCCACATCCTGAAAGGACGTGTCTTGAGGAGAGTCCTGCCTGTGTGTCTGCAAGGTGAGTGAGGGTGGGAAATGTTCTTCCCCGCACTCGACACTCCATGCTGCTGCTAGTTAATGTGCTGTTAAGTCTGGCCTATGCAGTCCTGTTAGTTCCCATGCCTTGTCCCCATTAGCTGTTATTAATGAGCTGCCTGCTCTATCAGGTGGGCTTGGCGAAAGTGAGGATTTTTTCCCCTCTGTAAGTGCAGCTCTTGCTGCCTGTGTCTCCTAGCAGGTTTTGTGTGTTGCCCAGCGTTGTGACCTGCCAAAACACAAATCATTACCTGGTGCTACAAACTGAGGTTCGCACTTCACAGCCTCATCTGGTGAATGACATAAATCCTGTGGCAGTTTCTCCTGTGCTGCAGGAGCTGTCTCTGAGACAGGGAATGAATGTTTGCTCTGGTATAGGAAATCAGAACTTCCTACTTAAATTTTTTCCTTTGCAAATACCTTTGCTACTTGTGCTCGATGGGTGTTTGCTTGGCTGCGGGAGCAAGCATGACTTTCAGACAAAATATTCCAGCTCCACATATGCTAATGTATATGCAATAGACATAAAAGTGATGTACTTTTTTTTTTAAAGGAGACCTCCTGGGGGTTTTTGATTTGTCTTTAAATGTCCCCTTTGGGCTGTGTTCTAGTCATACAGAAAAAAATCTTCTTGGCCGCCTGCAGCTACAGAAATGTCATTTTAAAAATCTTTGAGTTGAGATTATTGCATATTCCCGTGGCTCCAGGAGCTGAGGCTTTAAGAGGAGCTGCTAGTTTCCAGGATCCTTGTATTAGCCATGGGAACTGGCAGGGGAGAACTGAAATTAATATTTGCAGAACCCCCCTCCCTACCCTGCTCTCTTGTTAATGCAAAGAAAACTCTCACCTCCAGACTGATTTCCAAGTACGTGATTGAGAACATGTGAATCCACAATGATTGAACTGTGAGTGACCTCCGGGGAGTAAGTGGGTTAATCAAAGCTGTACTCTTCCCTACACTTCAGTCACTAAAGCTCCTGCATTTCCTCCTGATGGCTGATAAGGAGGGATTGAATTTATGAAAGAGATGAAGATGTTTGGATAAGCTACAGTACCAAAGCAAGCCTGTCTGACAAGTTAGGGCCTGAAGGAAACCAACAGAGTTGGAGGGGTTTTGTTGTTTTTTTCTCATGCCCCTTCCCCCAGCTCGGATATTTTCCATGGGGAACCAGCTGAACGTGACGCTCTGCAGGTGTAGCTTTGCGGTTGCACACTGAGTAGCCCCTGCTGAAATGATGTGCTCGGAGTTTCGGCTTGGTGCTGGGCTTGGGTAGCTCTGTGGGCACAGCTGGCTGCCCGGTAGCTCCCAAAACCTCGGCCTCGCTTCGCTAGCCTCTGGTCGTGCTCGCCCACCGTGCCCCGGGGTGCAGCGGGCAGTCCCTGCCAGGGGCACGGTGGCCCGGCAAAAGCTGGTGAAAGCGCTGAACGTGCTGCTGCTGCGGTAGCTGGGGCGGTGGCAACTCCTGTCACTCGGGATTTCTCTGAGGCCACTGGCACAGGGCATGTTTCTTACCTGTTCCTCCCTCCTGGCTCAGATGCTTAGTTTCGATTCAAGCTCCTCTTGCCTGCTTGGTATAGTCTTGTCCACTACAACCAACCTCCTGTGACAGACCTGCTCGTGCAAGAGTCTTGGTGTGTCTGTAACTTTCTTTCCATGTTTTGGTCCTAAATCGTAAATGGAAATTAACATTATTGAGCAAAACATTAGGTTATTTCCCTGTTCTTCAGGACTTGTTTCGCTGTGCCAGAAAGGCCAACACCTATGTCTGAGATCACTATCTCCAAGTATATTTTTAGACCTGCCTTATCAATGCTGAAAGGATGTGAATCATGTTTACTAAATGGAACTGCTTCTGCTCCAAATATGTTTTGGAAAATAAGGCTGAGTTCCAGAGGGAGGGGGAAGGAAAGCAACAGCAGGAAAGTGAAGGGCTGAGGATGAATCGGAGATACTGGGGATCTCTTTGGATGCCTGAATGGTGTCTCAGTGAGGACAGGCTGTCCTGTTTGAGTCAAAGCACCTCCTCCTTGAACATGCTGGTTTCTTGCGGAGAGCTGGAGAGCCCTGTTCTTTCAGTGGGAAAGGAGTGTCAGTTGTAAGGGCTTTCCTGAAGTTTGGAAGTGTGGATGCCCTTCCCGGTTTTAGAGCTGGACCCTGGGAGAAGCTGGGAGGTGGGTAAGGAGTTGCTTGGAGTGGCACCTGAAGACTGTGGCTCTGCATCCAGGCTCCTTGTCTCTGCTCTGAGCTGGAAACTGCTCAGGGTTTGCTGAGCCCATCCTGTTGCCTCATCCATGGCAGCAGTGTCTTTAGCTTCCCTCCTGGAGCTACCCAAAGAGGTGTTTTCCACTTTGGAGAACTTTGATAGCCATCGTGTGCTTGGAGTGCCAAATTCACAGGCTGTGCTCTCCCAGAAGGACTTGGCTTTTGTTGCTTTCCAGGTTGCTTTTCTTTCTTCTAAAAGGCACTGGCTAAAGTTGGAAAACCTGGACTTGGCTGCCTGTGGACCTTGTAGGGAAAAGGTACCCCTGTGAGCGGCAATGAAAATTTTTGCCTTCGGGGGCTTGCAGGTGGGGTTAGGAAGGTAAGACTTTTGGAGCTCCAGGCATAGTTATTGTCCCCTCCTTTGATATCCCCCTACTTCCCCAGGAAAAGAAAGTAATTCACGTTGATGTCTCCATTAAAAAGCTGCAGCAGTAAAGTGGTTGTTTGTGCTGAAAGGGGAATGCCCACAGGTAATTTATCTTGACATTTATAGAAAGCATAAGGGTTTACTCATTCATAAAACGAAGGAACAGGGTGTTTTTCTGCATTGGCTGGGCTCTGGAGCTGCTCGAACATTATTGTAGCTGATGGTAATCGTTTCCGGACGTGCCCCAATATGCCTACGGGGGTTGCATGGGAACAGTAACAATGTGGGACAGGAGAGCAAACCTGTTGGACAGGAACGGGGCCCAACTGGAGCTAGCAAATCCTCTTCCTCCCTGTGTTTTTCTGAATGGCAGCCCAGGGAGGGAGCCAAGGGGAGGGCCTCCTGGAGCCCTGGCACTGAGCGGCTGAAACGCAGTAGGCTTTTAGCTTGTTTTAACTGGAGACGGTCCTCGTGCTGGGGCTCTCCGTGATCTGCAGCTTTGGCTGAGGGATGGTGAGGAATGCTTTGCTTTCAGAACAGGCTGTTTTTGAAAGTGAATTTTGTTGCTTATTTCTCAAGCACAGAGAAACCTGCTTTGTGCTGTACGGAGCAGAAATGGAGAGTTTGGCTCCAGCCTTGGAGCAGAGAGAGGGACTAGATGCTGCCTTGAGATGTTTTTACCAGCACTCATTTGTTGTCTGTTTGGGGCTTTTCTTGAGCTCAGACTTGCCTATTATGTGGACAGCAAACCTGAGCGTGGCTGGATCAGTAGGAGCATCCAGGTTTGCTCTGTCAGAGCACTTTGGAGAGGGGCAGATTTTCTGTACAAATGCAATGGCTTGCAGAGCTTTCCTCTTCCTAACAGTGCATCCAAATGCAGCTCTTGGCATTATTAGCAGATCAGAGGAGTGTTGAGGTGCTCTGCCCCATCAGTCTTTGCTGTTGAGATGTTAACATCTCTTCTTGGCAGAGAGCCAGGTATATTCATTTATCTGTTGAAGTCCATGGAGTTATTTCTACTCTTTACAGCTGACCTTATGGCACTGGGCTGCTGAACAGCCATGATCCTGGAAGTATTAGTGTCATTAGGCCCCCAATTATCCAACTCTTCCAGAAGCCCCAGTCTCCCTCCTGCCAGTTTAGCAGCTGTGGCAAGCAAAACCATCTGAAATATCAACAGGTGAGATGCATCAGAAAGGGCCTGGAGGTCTGGTCTTGGAGGGCAGGGGCACAAATTCTGCTGCAACTGCCTTGAGTCTTTGCCTTGCCATGGAGAATACTGCTGCGATGTTGAGTCTGGGTATTTTCAGCATATGCTTTGCATGTGTATGCAAAAAGAGAGGGGTTTGGATTTCCTTTCCTTGTTTGTAGAAAGGAGAGGAGGAGCAGTAAGCGGGGGAAGAGTTTAGTCCTGGGAGGGGAGAGCACAGCCTCTTCTGGGACTCTCCCAAGCAGGTGTGGGGAAAGCTTGGACCCATATGGCCATGGCTGTGCAGCACTGCTTGACCTAATAAATTCCTCAGCCCCATTTGGGGTCTTTGCCATCTGCCTTCCTCCTGTGCATAGCCAGCAATTTTCCCAGCTTTCCACCTCCCCAAGCAGTTTGAGTTTTGAGTCTTCAGGGCTTGAATGTGCCCTGGGGTGACTGTCCCTAGGGCATACAGGAGTGGTCTACAACTAGGACAGCAAGATGTTTCCCCAAAAGATCTGGTGTTTCTCATAGGGTGTTAAACATGTGCCAGGTCGCAGTAACCATGATGTGTGTCTCAGCTGGCTGGGAGAGGGAAGTGTGGTGTTGCCAGCAGTGCATTGCTTGTCCTGTGCTGTTTTCACATGGGAACCTGAGGACCAGGCAGCCTGAAGCCCTGGCTGTCTGGTTCCCAAAACTGTACTCTTGCCTTGAAATGGATTTCGTGCTCTCTGCTGGCTACCAGCAATAAATGTCCAATTTGGGACTGGTGCTTAGTCTTGGGCACCTAGTGCTTATTGGTCCACTGTAGCTGTGAGCCTGGAAACTGCAGAGCTCAGCAGAACGTGGTAGCTCTTTCCTCTAACGAGAAGCCAAGGGAGCGGCTCTGGCTGCGGCGGGTGCGTCCTGCCGGAGTGGCTGCTGCTCCTTGGGGCGCTGCTGGTGTCTTGCAGCTGGGGTGGCCCCAAAGCAGTCACCCAGTGCCCCAGGAACCAGAGCAAAGTGGACTCACCTGCGCTGCAGCTTGGCATGGGTGGCCTGCCTGAGTGTTTAATAAACAGTGGGACTAACGAGGAGAAACCTGCCTGGAGCTGTTGTAAGGTGACAAAACGTCTGCCCTGCAAGAGTGCAACCATTACTGTGTTTTTTCTGAGATGATGCTGGTTGTGTTGGGGTCTCTCTCCCCTTTCCTCAGCATGTTTCACCTGGGCACCTTGGGGAGCTTCCCAGCTATAAGCCTCGTTCCTCCAGGCGGTCATGCATTGCTGTCCTGCTTTGTAGCTTGGCTGAGGGACGCGGCACATCCCCTGCAAGAGGTTGCTCCAAGTCCCGCTGTTTTGTCCCACCAGGGTGGGTGAGGTGGGCACTGAAGCGGTGGGGTGGCGTGAGGGTGACTGGCTTTGGCACAGTGCACCCGTCCCTCCTCTGCCCTCCCTCCGCGGCTGCGTCCAGCCGTGTTTTCCTTCTGTCCCTCGGGAGTGGCCGAGCCTCAGTTTTGGCAACAGCGCGTTGCAGGGAGTGACGCACCTGAGTGTTTGAGCAGGTGAGCGGGGCACGGGGCTGTGACTCAGCCACCGAGCGCTGTGCAGTGCCGCGGGGAGCCGGCGGCTGCGGGGGGGCTGCTGAGTGGGGCGCAGCCCCTCTTCTCCACGCTGCTCTGAAAGAGCCGGGGTTAATTTCAATCTTGACTGAACAAAGTGCTAAATCACGGGCTTTGGTTTAGATGTGAGTCACCCGGTGAGTCACTCGCGTCCTGTGCCAGGTTGGGGACCGGCGAAGGGGACACTGCCGTTGGCCAGGCTGCTCAACCGAGACCTCTCCTTGCGCTGCTCTTGTGCTAAGCTTGTTCCCAGCGTGCTCCTGGCACTGTCGTCCGCACCGGCTGGCAGCGCGGTCCCTGCCTCCTCCTCCCCTATTTTCTTTATCAGGGATTTAGTTAGCAATAAATCAGAGCCCCGAAGACTTGGGGCAGACCCCCATCTCCAGCACCGCTGTGGCTGGTTCTTGCAGGGTCGCTGGGACTTCGACGCTCTTGCGAAGCTGCAGCTCATGGACTTGCTGCCTTGTCTGAGAATATCAGCTTGCATCAGGTTCCCAGCCTTGAGGGCTGACCAGAAAAGCCGCAGTCCAAGCTCAGCATAAAAATCTCAGCTAGAATCTGCATTTAATATTAACCCCCAACTCTCAAAATTATGAAGCTAATTTGAAGGTTTGTAGCAGGATCTCTGGCTGTGGAATGGGTGGGCTGGATGTAATCCCAAAGTTTGGGAAAGTTTGCCTCTCTGCAGCCCTCTGGGCAGCACGTTGTATCCCAGCTCCTGCCTCTGGCCGTGCTGACATTGAACGTGAATCACCCCCACCCCACGCCGGTCCCCAAACGCCTTTCTCCTTGCGCAGCGGGCAGAGCCAAGGCCGCTGACATCCTTACGGGGATGCCCCGGCGGAGATGGTCCCGGCTGGGAGGCTGCCGGAGGGGGCTTTTCCTCCCGGCTCGCCCCGCTGTCCTGGGCCGGGCCTGCCCCTGCGGCTGCGAATGGGAGCTGTGGGGCGGGGAGGGGGGGCCAGGGCATGACATCACCTCCCGGGGGGGCGAGGGCATGACATCACCGCTGCCGCTGCCCATTGGCTGCCCGCCCCTGGCGCTGACATCATCGCTGCCCTCTGCTTGATTCTGTGCCTTCCCCCTTCCCTGGGATGCAGCGTTGCCATGGAAACGCGGGGTTGCGCTGGCCCTGGTTATGGGTCCGGCAGGATGGGGGGGAGCGGTGAGAAATACATGGTTACCTCTGTTTTAACGCGGCTGGTGAAATGACGTGGGGGAGGTGAGAAATTACGGCCTTGGGAAGCTGGCTGACACTTTTTTAATTAGCAGGAAGTCTCAGCTTGGCGCTACCTGCGGCGGGACGGGGAGTGTGGGGCTGAAATTCCTGCTAACAAAAAAAGGGGGGGAACAGACCAGGCATTTAAAGGATGAGCTTGGTGCAAACACTGGTTTAAAAAGCGGGTTGAAAGCAGCTCCCTGCTCGGCTCGTTGGGCCGAAGCGGCACCGGGGGGTCGGTGGGCTGCGATGCCACTTGCACCCAGCCTGCTGCTGCCGCCGGTCAACCCTTGTCCTCTGCAGATGGTTTCAAGGGACAAAACAAAGCCCTTTACCCTGGCGTTCAACTTTGACCTTGCCTTGGCAGGATTAAAATCTCATGAAGATGGACAACGCGGTTCCAAAGAGTTAATTCCGCCCCCCGCCCCCCCATTCCTCCCCTCCGTGTTTTTTCCTTTTCTTTCCAACTGGCCTGGTTTGCTGCTGAGAAATTGGGAAAACAAACAGAAAATAGACCTTGTCCGTGTGGGTGCTGCTGGCGGGAGGATGACGCAGGCGCCCGAGCGCTGTCGCGGCCCATCGCGCCGGGGGGAAGGGGGCACAATCGGGGCTTTATCTTCCTCCCTCTCCAGTGCTTGTGTCTCCCCGCGGTTTGGCGGCGGGGCTCGCTTTTTGTTTTTGCAGCTTCTCTGGAGAGGCCGACGATCGGAAGCCGAGTGGGAAGCGAAGGGGTGGCTAGCGAGGATGCACCGCGCTGCTGACATGCTGCACGGGTGCTGGGAGATGGGCCACGGCTCTTTGGCCAGCTGCTCGGCCAGGGCAGCTCTCTGTGCCTGCCCCAACCGCCTTTCCACCTCTTGATAGTGATTATTGCTCTCTCCATCCTGTGTCGGGGCTGTTTTGGGCAGCAGGAGAGGGTTTCCGTAGGCATGGTGCTCCGCCTAAGGCAGGGTGGGCGTCCCTGTCCGCTGTCGGGCACAGGGATTGCTGGGGAAGCAGCATGTGATAAACATTAAAGCCAGTTTTCTTCTACGGGGGGAGTTTTTTCTTCAGTATAATCAAAAAAATTTGTCTTTTATTGCCTTTTGCTGTCCCAATTGGGATTTAGAAACATTTTTTGTGAAAAGCTGAATATTACAAATTAGGGTTGCTTTTCCATGTTTATGGAAAAAGAGCATGAGCTCCCAAAATTTCAAGTGACTTTAATAGTAGCTTTGTCTGCATCTACTGGTCTCCTTTCAAACGAAGACTTTGTTAGTGTTTTCTTCTGATAATTTCCAGCCAAACACTGGCTCGGTGAGTTAGGATTGCAGATGAGGTGATAAAGTCCTGGTGACCTCAGATGTCTTGCCCGTGTTGCAGCCCCCATTTTCTGCTCCAGCTGCCTGCCGGGTTGCTGCTGTGCTGGCAGAAGCCAGGTAGGAAGCACGGCTGGTCTAGATGACATGTCAAACACCTCTGCAAAGCAGCCTAGCGCCTGCCGGCCTTGGAGAGCAAGGTCTCTACCCTGGGCAAAGTAGCACATGGTCAAATTTTAAGTGGAGTTTTAAGAGGCTGAAATAAGTGAAAGCTTGCTTTGATCTTCTAAAATCTTGTCTGTGCTATGAGGCAACCACCTGTTAGCTAACAGATGGGGGGGGAAAGTGTACCTTTTCTCCAAGTGTGGTCTTACCCTTAAAGAAGCTGTGGGTGCAGCTTTCACTTCTCAAGCCCTGGCTCCTGGCAGGACCCTCTTGACAGCTGGGTGGTTGCAGTTTTCATTTATTATATAATGGTTGAGTATTATTAACAAATTAGTTGGAAGTTGGTGCAAACCTTTAACACAGATACTCCTCCACGCTCCCTGAGAGAGGCGGTGATGTAGCTACAGAGCTTTCTCTTTGCCAAACACGGGCTTGTTGGCCAAGAGGCGGTGAGATGGCGTCTGCTGACTTGCAGGAGCTGGGGGACCTGGTCACTGTGGGTGCCTGGGGAGTTAAAAGCACATTTATCAGGCTGGGGTGTAAGTGAAAGCAGATGCCTCTTTGGGAGGGACATGAGCATCCTCGGGGCTGCTGTGCAGTCGGGGCTAGATGTTCTCAGGTGCTGAACTCCTGTTCGTGCCAGTGGGCTCTGTGCTGCTGAGCTGCGGTGGTGTCAGGCCATGAGCTGAAAGGCTCCTGACCTCGTTATGGCTGTGCGAGGATTATTGCTCTCCTACCAGCATGCTGCCATGAGCAGTTTTGGCTGTGACGCCCATGCCAGCCCTCTCCTTGCAGGTGCTGATGGGTGGCAGCTCTGCACCAGGGCTGCGTGCGCAGACCCGGCTTGAGCACTGCAGCTCTCGGAGGGGCCTCCAGCCTGCAGCCCCCGGGCAAAGAGTGTCGACGCGTCGTTCTGGGCTCTGAACACTGTTGAGATCGTCCCTGAGATTTAAGCGAGCCAGGCAGGCAGAAGAGGGAGTATTTTTCTTGTCATTTTTATTGCTGGGAAAGCAAGACTTGTTCAAACCTGTGTTTCCTCGTGGTTGCACTAGGGAAGTTGCATCCCAGCACAGTGCCTTGGTGGCAAGGTGGCATCCCTGTCTCTCCCAGGTCTGTGGCTTTCCCGCAAGGAGCACGGCGGATGCTCTGGGGCACAGACAGCTCTTGTATGCCTCCTTCCTCTCCCGTCTTTGCCTGGTGCCCCAGCTCGCCCTCCCCGCTGTGGAACGGAGGTAGCGGGGGATCCTCGAGGGGGGATTGCTTCAGGGGAAGAGTTTGAGCTCTGACATTGTTTCGTGGCTGGCACCGTTCAGAGCACTTGGCTTTGAGGGAAAGAGTTTGGTAATCCTTGGGTGTGGAGGGTGTCAAGATAGCACAGATCACTCCAGGGAAAACGGAGATCATGGAAACAGAGCTGGAGAGGGTAGGGGAGAGCCCAGGGATTTTGTGCAGCATCACTCTTGCAGCAGGGTAGGGAGGTAGACGTGGTGGTGAAAGCTGCCAGTGCCTTGGTGAGCAGGGCCAGATATGTGCACAGTGGTCTGGAGAGGTGGCTGGGGGTGTGGAGCCTGTGTTTTGGGCCCTAACCCAGAGGTCAGGGTTTTCAGGTGCATCCCCAAGAGCCTCTCACCATTTGGAGAGGGGTTGTGCACCCCCGGGGCCAGGATGCCACGTGTGGTCACCACACCATCAGCATCACCATCCGGGTACGTTACAGGCCACCCTGGCTCCTGCTGATCTGGCATTATTTGCTGAGGGGAAGCTGGGATTATGGAGGGGGAAGCAGCACGCGCAAGGAAAGGAGCCGCAGTTGCTGCCCTGCTGATGCCGGCGTTGGTGCAGCTGCCTTGGGAAGGGGAGCCGCAAGCCTGGAGATGCGGAGGCCCTGCGATGGGAGGGCAGCGAGAGGCGCTTCGGGGCCGGGTTGCTTCGAGCATGAAGGGTTTGTCCGAAGCTGAGCTGCGGAGGAGGGAGATGTGGGAAAGGACAGGGGCCCCCGGGAGCCAAGACGGTGCGGGGAGGCAGGCGGTGCCGGGCTCCTGGGAGAAGATGGGGAGCGGCTCCGCTGCATGTGAATGCAGGTAATCGGGAGTGAAACTCCACTCGAGGCAGAAGCAATGCCAGTGTAAATCGGGTCTGCGTCCTGCCTTCAGATTTCAATAGCCTTTTAAGTTTTTTTAATAAACACTGTGTTATCCTTGGAGGAGCGAGCGAGGAGGGCGAAGGGGGAGGGCAAACCTCCTGGTTTTCAGCCTGGTATTACTAAGCAACCGTGTCCTGAAATTCACAGCCCAATGGAGAGAACTTTGTTTACCAGGAAGAAAACACTTGAAAAGGGGAATCTTTGGCGGAAGCATGACGGGATTAACGCTGGGGTTTCTTTAGGCAGTTTTGTTGTTTTTCAGGGCCTGACCTTAGTGCTCTGATTCGCTTTTGCCAAGCGACTCTTTCCCTGCCTAATTTAGGCTGTGGTATTGTGTTGGGGTGGGAAGGGGAGGCGGAGAGTGAGGTTTGGCAGTGCAAATAGGAGCCTGAGATTATCTGGTCTGAAGCAGAGGGAATCAATCGTTAGATGCTGTGCTTCTGAAAATCCCTCTGTAATTAATTTTCTCTTGCATTAATTAAAGGAGTCTTGGAGGCAGGCAGGGGAGGTAAGGTGCAGGGGAAGTTTTTCAGGCTGAAATATAGATGGTTGGCAGAGCAGGCATTGATCTCTTCCTCCCCGCTCCAAGGCTGGCATGTCAAAGAGCTGCTCCTGCCTTGCAGCTGAGGCTGATGTGGGCGAAGGGGTGCAAGGTCCTGTGCATTGTGTCTCGCTTCTCTAACGAAGCTGTCCTGAGGAGACGAGTGCCCGAGGGCCTCTGTAGCCCTCTCTGGGCATTTACCTTGTTTTTTGTGTGCTGTTGGCATTCAGGGGGGACAAACAGGGTCGATAACTATCTGGGGCCGGTGTGGTGAGGTGGGAACCAGCACTGGGCTTTACAAGGGACATTTGTCCCCAAACGGCCAAAACATGCTCCTTATCAAACTTGGCCAGATGAGCCAAATGCAGGGGAGGCATTCAGCCCCTTGGTTTCTGGCCTCAGAAGCAGAGGAGATGAGAGATGTTGGTTTGTTTTTGGCTGTGCCCTGTCTTTGCTGTTGGCAGTGTCAGTGAAATCGCTGTCTCACCACTTCTGCCCAGAAACTGGGGACAGCAGTTAGTGGTGCCAAGGACCTCTAGCACGTGATTGCTTGCACACGAGGGGCTGTAGTAGGAATTGGATGCTGCTGTGGCTGCAGCATCCGTGCTGGACACGGGTGTGCTTCATCCGCTGGGACCTCACCTGCTCCTGCACCACCGAGCCCAGGCCCTGCCTGCCCCGTTCCCCCACCTCCGGCGCGGCCGGGCCGTGTGGGTTTGCGGTTTGCAGCTAATCCTTCCTTCCCCGTTCCTCGGAAGGGAGGGGAGGGCCGGCTGACAAGCATGGGAATCTGGAAGGCTATTCAGCGGTAATTATCGGCCTCGAGGCTGAGCAAGAGGGAGAAGGGGGGAGCTGGGAAGACCAACACGGAGAGGCGGCGTGGCCAGGCCCGGGGAGGAGAGCCCCCTCCGCGTGGGTGATGAGGAGGCAGAGGGAACAGGCTGGGGGCAAGGGGAGGGATGGGAAGGGGTGAGATCTTCAGGCAAATCCTCCTCACCCTGCGCTGAGGAGGTGGCAGGCAGCGTGGCCATGCAGGCCAGCCGGTCCCTGGGGGCCGTGTCCCGGTGTCAGGGACCCCCAGGCAAGCTGGTCATGGCACGGTGCAGTGTGCTGCTGCACCTGAGTAGTGAACCCCCATCAGTCTGAGTGCAGCTGCTGCCTGAGGCTGTGGTACCTCCTGGGGCAGCAGGAGGGCAGGGGCAGAGGTCCTGCAGCCAGTGGGTCCTGGGCACGGAGTTCCTGAAGGCTCCTGTGGTGACATTTCAGATGCACTTGATTTAAAAAGGGGGCTGGAGTCTGCACAGGGGGTTGAGGTGTTTGCTTCTGAAAGTCACCCTGTGTCTCTGCATAAGCAGCGCACGGACTGCGGGAGCATCTGTGGTACAGGAGCTGGAAGAGATCACAGCAATCCGCAGGTCCTCCAACCCCTTTGGGAACTCCTGTCCTAAGGGGATTCATTTAACACCAGCTTTTCCAGTTTAGGATAATTTGAAGTATACATCAAGGATGCTGGATCTGATGTCTTGTGGGGGAAGGATCTGTGGTCCTGGCGTTTGAGTGCACTGCTGTTCGGTCCATAAGCTCTCTGCTTATTGTCCCCTCCCAAGGGGTTTGCTCCTAGCCTGGTGCCACCTTCCCAAATGATTGCCAAATGCCTTTTCCCCTTAAATAGAAGCTTAGATTTATTAGAGGTTTTGTGTGTCCTTCTTGCCAGATTGCCAGCAGAATGGCATGCTCCAAGGTTTAATCCAATCTCTAACAAGCTGTGGCACATCTTATTATTTGCCTTTGGCATGATCGTTCAAAGCATCTGAATTCAGTTGCCATCCCAGGGACCAGAGCTATTTTCTCCTGCCCAGTGCTGGAAGGGTTTTACCCTTTGGAAACCTGGCCTGAGAACACTGCTGCGGTGGTCCTGCGGCGTGGGGACGGACCTGCTGGCCGTGCTCCCGGTGACATGGACTGAACTGTGCTCGGTGTCTCGCCTCTGGGAAGCAAGCAGCTCTGAAACGGGTGCCTGCTCCCCTCCTGTTTTGCCCCAGATCTGGGAGGCTTGCGAGGCTGTGTGCAGCAGGCACTCGGGCTGCATTCGCCAGGGCTGGAGCCCACCAAGGCTTGTTGTCTCATCGACGGTGGCTTTGGAGCGGTCCTGTCAGCGGTGGCCGTGCTGTGGCTGTCCCAGCGGGCTGCTGCATCAGGTGTGTGCTGCCTCGGCTGCGCTGGGGAGGCAGAACCGGCTTCTCCCGCTGCTGCTGCTTCTTCAGAGCTAGTGATGAGGGTAATAAAACCCCTGAGGTCCCTCTTCGCTGCTCTGAATGGGAGCTTTGTCTCTGCAAAGAAATGACTTGAAACCGATCTGGGGAAAGGCGATTGTTATCTGAAGGCTCCTGAACTGTTTGGATCCTGACTTTGTTAGAGATCTTGTAATTTAAACTTCAACCTGCTTATTAGAAATTTGAGATAATAGTTTAATAATAAAAAGCAGATTTTTTTTCCCTGGTTCCTGTGTTCCTGTCCTCTTCTTTCTCTCAGCTGCTGTGGATATTTAATCATCTGATATGCCTCCCCCCTTCCTCTTTGCTTTTATTTTTTCTTTTAATGGTGGGATGAAGTGGCGAGATGTTTCTTTTTGCAGTCTGCCAAAGAAAGATCGTGTAGGCCCGTCTCTGAGGTCCTTGCGCGCATGCTTTGGAGCATGTCCGTGAGGAGCTGGCAGGGATTGCCCGCTTATGAACCGTCTCCATTCCTGTGGGCACCCTCTGCCCCGAGGGCACCTGCCTGCAAGTCCAGGGTTAAGCAGAGAAGCAAATTCACGCTGTGGGTCACCTTGCGCAGGCAGGAGGGACTTGGAGCCCCTGGCTTGTTGGTGGCCTGCTCCCAGCTTGCTGTGACCCCACGGGGGGTTTTGGGAAGGGATTTGGTGGCTCTTTCCAAGAAATCTCCTTGGCCAAATTCTCCCAGCCAGGCAGCAGCTCGCTGGCCCCAAAAGCGCACCGCGGAAACGTGTTTGGACATGTGCGGTGCGTATTAGCATTCCTGCCTCCGTCCCCTCTCCCTCCCCGTGCTCTGCTTTGCCCATGGGCCTGGAAATACAACTCGGGAGCCCCGGCCGGGTCTGAGCTTGGGGCTGGTGCAGAGAGGGGACGGGGTGGCATCTGCGTGTGGACCTGGCGTCCCGCCGGGCTCTCCGGGGGCTCGTGCATGATGTGGGTGGGCAGCGGCTGGGCTTGTTCTGCAGAAGGCAGTTGCGCTCTGTCCCGCTTCCCTGCGGCTCGCCCCGATTAACAAACTGCGTAGCACAAGCGGGGTTTGTTGCTGGGAGCGCGGTGCCAGGGGCTGCGTGCGGCCGGGCCGCGGCGCGGCGGCTCCCGGGGTGCAGGAATGCGGAGCCGCACGGCCGGAGGCGGAAGCGCTGCCGGGGCGGCCTGTGTGGGCGTGAGACCGGCCGCGGCGGAAGCCAGCCCAGCAGCCCCGCGTGCCTCCCTGCTCTCCTGCACCTTCGGCTCGCTGCCTTGGTCGCTCCCAGCAACGAGGAGGGTGTTTTTGGCTTCCACGGCCACCTCCTGCGGGAGCAGTGCAGATTATCGAGTTAGGTAGCGCGTGGCCCTGGGCGAGATGCTATGGCTTAGTCCTGTTTTGGAGGTGGCCGAAGGGCAGAAGCCACTGAGCAGGTGACTTACCTGTCACCTCAAATGCCGCTGCACATCCCGCTGCTGCGTGCGGCTGTGTCACGCTGCCTTGGTTGCTCAGCCCGCGTGCTCGCAGCCGAGTGCCCTGGGCAGTGAGGATCCACTTGCTGCCGGAGAAGATCGTGCTGGGACTTGCACCAAAAGCTTTCCAAAACCTCTGTTTTGCACATTGTGGACTGGGGTTGTGTTGGTCTATGCCTCAAAGGTCTAAGTTTAAAGCTGTAGTCTTAAAAGACATCAAGGGGAGACAGCCAATCTGGAGCCATTATTTAGAGGACCCAGTTTGCAAACTTGCTCTTTAAGAGAAACTGTAGTCAGGAAAGTGCTCTCATACAGAGGTGAGATACCAAACTTGTGGAGTTAAGCTGTCTGCAGTTGGGTTTGTGAGCTCGAGACCCAATGGAGCAGTGTGGTGGTGCCACCTGAGCCCGCTGTTTCTTCTCAGGCTCTTGCTGTGTTTGGAGCAGGCAGGGGGAAATGCATCCCCGTGTGTTTGCTGGCAGCGGGCAGCACTGGAGAAAGCTGCCGTTTTATTTGATGTTTCTGTGGGTGCTCCTGAGTGATTTCCTGTTGGGTTCAGGTTATGTTGGTTCATATTGGCTCCTGCTCTGGATGCCACTTCCATGACATCATTTGGCTCTTGAAGAGCTCAGGAGGTGAGACACTTCTGAGTGATTATCTAGTGCAAATAGCCCTTGGTAAATAGACTCAGCAGAGTATTGACACTGAGACTGTTTCTCTTCCTAATTTCCTGCTCTCAGTGAGTTTGTCTAGTAGCCAAAAATGGAAGGACCCCCCCACCCCAGCTCTTCGATCCCAGCGTCAAACCAAGACTCCAACTTTCAAGTCAGGGCACATAGCTACTGTCATCCTAGTAATTGTATTAGCAGTTAATGACATAACTTCCACTGAAGTCATTAGAGAGTGAGATCGAGGCCCTCGGTGATCAGAAAGCTGGTTGCCCTGCAGTGACGGGAGAGGGAGAGCGGGGTGAGAAGGGCTGGGCAGCGGGACGTGCTGCGGGAGCGAGCCGTGCTGCGGGAAAGCACTGCCAGCGGAGGGGCGAATGCCATGTAGGGCGCTGCCTTCAGCCCTGGGCTAATTTTGAGCTGATTCTCTCGTTAGCCTGTTTGTATTGGAGTGAGGAATCCTCCCTCCTGGACCTGTGCTCTGTTCCCCATCGTTGTGCTATCAAACCGATGATCCCTGCCTTGAAAAGAGCAGACCCTTTCCTAGGCCAGAAAGTGCCCTAAAGAGAAATTAAAACTTGTGCCCATTGATGTGTCCCGTCGTTACCTCATCACCAAGAGGCACCTGAGATGAGCTCTTCAGAGGGTGAGGGGTAAATGCAATATCTGTGTTTTTCAAGGAAGTAAAAATTCTCTAAGTTAACTGGAGGGCTTTGTGGAAGTACTGGCATGATTTGGGATGTGGGAGGCAGCGTAATCTGCTGCTGCCTTCCCAGTGAAGGCGGCAGCTCTGCATGAGCTTGTCCCCATCAGCTGCTGAATCCACACCTGGGTGTGTGGGGAGAGCAGCAAAACTTCCTGGCGGCTGGATTTTCATGGGCCTTCTGCATCCTTGAAGGCCGATGCATTTACACTGCAATAGCCAGCAACTGTCTCATCAGAAGAGCCGTGTACGCTCCTGTCTCTGCCCCGCGGAGCAGGCGGATGGAGCGCTCCGGGGCTCGCTGGCTGCTTTGTCCCATGTTTTTCCGGAGCGCTTCCCTGTCGGCCAGCTCGTGGAGCGTGCTCTGCTCCGCTGCGGGAGCCGCGGCTGTGTCGCAAGGCGCAGCTGATGCTCTGTGCTCTTTAAAAGCAAACTTTAACTAACAGAGTCCGTTTTTTATTAACCTGCATTTCCTCGTAGTTCTGCTATTACCTCTGCAGACAAGAATCTGACCCCTTGCTCAGCATCACCTTCACTGCTTTGCTGTCTCTCCCTCTCTCTCTCTCTTTTTTCTCCTCCCTCCTTTAAGCCACTGCTTTGTGGTTTGGGTGCAACGGTGCAGACCTCCTCGGGCTCCCCGTGCCGGCACGGCGATCTGTCCGATGTGTCACCGCGCGCTCCTGCCTTTGTGCAGAACTCCTGAAAGAGCTTTCGGCCTGGCACAGCGGTAGAGTTAAGCCCGTGATAGGTCCCTCTTAATTAAATTTGAAAACTGCTGGGATAAGAGGGCTTTTGGAGTGAGTCAGGTGCTGGGCCATGGGCCTGAACAACTGCCACAGACTAGCACTACCACCCACAGTCCTGATCCCCATGACATGTGTACAGATTATGGAGAAATCCCTCAGCAATGAGGCGGCTTTAACTCCTTCGCGCTCTAGGGCTTTTGAGTGCAGCTCCAGAGGGTCCCCAGGAGCTGGGCCCCGCTCCGGGGGTTGCTGCCGGGGGTCCCGCTGCAGGGACATGGCTGGGGACCCTGTGCCACCTTCCTGGGGCTGGATCAGCGAAGGGCACAGCCGGGCGGGTCGGAAGCACCTCTCCTCCCCAAAGCGCCGGGGTGGAGGTATGCCGCAGACCTTGCTGGGATACGCGTAACCTGTCCTGGGAAAGTGCAATCTAAATATTGGTTTTGGATGCAGCTCACAGCGAAGGAAGGAGCGTCTCCCCGGCCGGGAATGCTGGGCCAGCAGTAAAGGCGGTGGCACAGGGTCACCGCTTTGGCCAGCTGCGGTGGGGTCTGCAGCAGCCTGGGAGGGAGCTGGAGAAGGGGTGAGCGAAGGGGCGAAAGAGGACAGAGTCCTGCAGGGAAACCAGGGTGGATGTTTTGCATAATGCAGCGAGATGACCTGTTTTCTTCTGGGAAATGCCACACATTTCACCCGAGCCCAGCTGGGGGCTGCATGGGTCCAGCTTTGCAGTGAGTCATCCCCACCCGCCTGCAAACCAAGGCCAGGGTCACTGGTGAATACAGGAGGAAAAGGAGGCCAGGGCAGGGCTCTAACTCTCCTGGCTAGGAGCAGAGCTGGCTCCCAGCATCTCTGAGAAGTGTTTTACACTGCAGCTTTGAGCTCAATGGTGCACAGATGTGTGTTATACACTTTATTTGTTGCCATGCATATCCAGTGTGGAGCTGCCTGCATGCTCTTGGAGGCCTTGGGGTTTCTTTTTTTTAAAAAAAAAACAAAAACCCACGAAAAGACCTCTTCCCATCTCCACTTGCGAAGGGAGAAGCCCAAACAAGTTGGTCCACATCCTTCAGGCACCTGGTTTGTGCCGGGGAGGTGGTGTGGAGCGGTGCTCAGTGGTACTGAAGCTGTGCCCGGCTCCTGTTCCCAAGGCTGGCCCTGCGCACGCGTGCGTGTTCCCAAAGCTCAGTGCTGCTCCGGAATGGCGAGAGCCAAAAAGAGCCGTGCGGGGTTATGTGCATGTGGTGTGATGCATCACAGCTCCCTCTTCTCAACTGCTGCCTTGGTCTCATGGAAGTGGGCATTTGCAGCAGGAGGGAAAGGTGGTTTGGGAGGAATATTAAAAAGCAATAATGCAGCTTGTTGAAGTAAAGCGAAGCCTCCTTCCAGCCTGGAGTTTTGCTGGAGTCAGGGTTTTTTGTCTCCTATTAAATCACGCGTTCCTAAGGAGCCTCTGAGCCTGGCACACTGGGCACATTTCAGAGCCTGGCCAAAACCAACAATTATCTCCAGTTTCAGGAAATTTGAAGCTGTGGTTAACAGTGTCGTCTTGAGGACTGACAGGTGACACAGGTGGCTTAGCGTGCAGCCAGTGCTAACCCTGCGTGCTGATGGTGTTAATCATCTCGACAGCTTGCGGTGTGGCGGACTGTTCAAGGTGGGTCTCCTGTTTGGGAGGTCACAGGTTCAGATCTTCGCGGAGGCTTGCGTGAGCGCTGGCTTGCAGCCGGCCGTGCGTAAGGGATGAACTTGCCGCGCTGGACTGATGTGACCTGCAGTACTCGGTTCCTAGAGCGGCTCGCTCGTTATTTCCCCAGGCAGCGGATGCCTAGCAGAAATCGCAGTATTGCTTCCTGCAAAGAAGTGCCGGCGGAGCTTTTTATAGGCTGTTACGAGGTCTTTGCCATTAAGCATGGGCTGAGTGAACACGTCATTTGCTGAAAGGTTTGCTTTCGCGTTTTCTGGAACTCGTGACCAAACGTGGTGACAGTCAGAGGCTCTGGATGAGCAGCCCTCTGGAGACCGTCCCGCGCTGGTCTCCTCCCTCGTACTGACCCCAGCTTGCATTTTATTCAAACTCTGATGTTTCTGGTTCATGAGGAGGTAAAGGAGTTGGCTTAGCTCAGCGAGCCAAAAGCCAATAGTTTTCCGAGTCTATTGGTAGCTCCCAGAATCTGCCAGTCCAAAGGGATGTTTGGCATCTGTGTGCCTGGAAAGTCCCAGCCTCTCCTTCCCATTTTGGGGAAGTGCTGAGGGTCCGGGGACCATGAGCGAGCAGGAGCTCATACCCCAAGTGCCTGCCATAGAGAGGAAGGATATGTTTTATCAAAGTGAGTCCCTGCTGTTTGAGTTCCTGGTTAGGAGCTTGATATCATCTGAAAACCAACACAGGGAAGTAAACAGTGACTCTGGTTTTATTTGAGTCCTCCTTTTTTCTCCAATCATTTAACCTTTTCATTACTTGAAGAGTAGCTGAAACCTTAAATCCCAACAGATGTGGTAATTTGCTTGTTGGGGGATCTCTGCTGCTGCTCCCTTCTCGTAACCACATAAAAGTCGAGAAGGGGAGGAAATATTTTTCTGAAGGCAGCTGAAATGAGTCCTACTATTCACTCCAATAATATTAGTTGTGAAAAACCTTTTGGTATTAATGAGTAGAAAATATTGTGTAATAATAACTGAAGACCAGTCATAAGCTCATTCTGGATCAATGAATCTGGTGCCAGATATGGCAACTTTGCATATTGAGCCATACACCTAAACCTGCTGTGCTTCGTACGGCATTGCCAAGCAGCAGCGGGATTTATGGTCGCTGAGCAAGTCCAAACCATTTCCAAAGCTGAGCCACCGGCTGCTTTAGAGGGACTTCACCAGGAAAGAAACAAGACTCGACAGCAAATACCACTTACAGCTGTCTGCAGCCTTGAGGAAATTTATATTTCTGTTGAGCCGTGCAGAGAAAACAAATCTGCCCCCCGCCCCCGTCAGCTGCCCATCCCGGGGCGGGCTCTGCTCGGTGCGTTCATCCCTGGATTTCCTAGTTTGCAGCTTCTCGGGGTTGAGGGATTTGTATTCCTTCGCTGGTGCTGGCAGAGGGCCACCGAAAGGCGGTTACCTGGTCCGTCTTCGTTTTACCCACTGACGACTGACCGTGGGCTTGAGAAGGACCTTCTCTTACTGCTCCTCTCCCTTCCTGCTGTTCTCCTCTTCTGTCTTCCATGCTCTTGCTTGAAGCTCAGGGAAAATATGCACAGCCTTCCCAAGAGAGCGTTCTGGCATAGTCATAACTTGTTAAATACTGTAATTAAAATATTTTTGTCATTAACTTGGGAATAATGTTTCTTCCTAAATTACACCTCAGTTTTTTGGCTAATTAAATTGCCAGTTTCAGCAAAACTGCTTCAGAAAGTCCTGGAGTCAGGAGCTTGGCCTTGTACGGTCCCTGGTTCCTGCAATGAGTATATTCTGCAAAATGGAGGAGAAGTTGTCAAAAGTGGTGATTTTAGGAAGGAGTCTGCTCTGGTTGGGTGGTGGTGGCCCAGCCCTTAGGTCCATTGGGAGTAGACTCACCAGGCTGCATTTGATTAATGTCTTCTAGGGTTTTCTAAGTTTCTCAAAGCAGTGTGAATCCCTTGAGGGTCTCTGCTTTCTTGCTGGGAAACTAATAACTGCAAGAGTTCAAATGCAATTGTTCACATTCAAAAGTGCAATTCAAATTCACTGAAATCTGGGCTGCAGAGATGGATGGAGCAAACCAGCACAGGGGGGCAAAAAAAGGCCTGCAGAGGATTTACCCTGTGCCCTGTCCTCTGCGTCCTGCCTGGCACTTCTTCCGTTTTAAGCTAAAGCAGCAGCGGGACCAGCGTTCACAGCTGCTGGGACTTGCACACGAAACCAGGAGCAGCGCGGCAGGGTCTCCCGTGGAAGGTACCAAAGAGGTTTTTTGTGCTAAAGCCTGGCGCTAGTCTGGCTCAGGTGTGGTGGCTTTCAAAACCTGCTGCTTTAGACTCCGCGTCTCGTGGAGGTGTGGCTAGCTCCGGGGCCGGTGCGCGGGACTGTGCAGGCTGAGCTTAGCTGGGCGCAGCATGTGGGCTGGATTAATGGTGTTAACCTGGGCATCAAACTCAGGTATGTCCTCAGAGCTCTCTTTGGAGCTTTGCCCCAAATTCACCCCTTTTGCAGGAAAAGGGCTGTTGCTCCCATAGCAGTGGGTATGTGCTTGTCTTCCTGGGGTAATCCCCCCCTGCGAGCCCCTCCCCAGTTGGAGGGCCCCAAATCCCAGCTCTTGCTTGCTGGGAGTTGGGCAGATTTCTTGCTGGTTAAGCCTGGGAGAAGCTCCTGGGGAGATCCCTCTCCTCTCGAAAGAGCTTATTGTTTAACGTTGTTGTGAACTGTGTTTTAAGAAGGTCTCCTTTAAAAACAAAATCCCCAAACTTTGAGATTCCTTCCCTGCTCCTCTGTCCTCGCGCAGCCCCTGGAGCTGGTCTCCTCCCGAACTCAGGTGGGTCTGGGTCTGTGCGAAGCCCGCGGGTGTCAGCCCAGCCTCCCTGCGGGCTCCTCTCCCGAGGTTTCCAGTTTTGCTCCCGCGAAGAGGGAGGACCTGTAGCGCGGTGGGAGCTTCCCGCGACGGCTCCCGGGTTGCAGCCGGAGCACAACACCCTGCTGCGCCTGACAGCTCCCCGGCCGCGGCTCTCGCCTGGGTGTTTTCTGTCAAGCTGGTGATTGCAGTTCAGAGCAAGGACAGGCTTATGTACACATCACCCTGGCAACGTTTAGGTAAAAGCCTCTGAGCGGTGCTGGGGTGCGTATTACGGGCTATTGCCTTTTTTGTGTCTGTGCGTGCATGTTGTTTTTTTTCCCCTGACATTAGCCTGAGGTGCAGGAACACCTGAGCTGGTTTAATTGGCTTCTCTACCTTGTGTTTTTGAAAATATCTACCTTGTATGGCCTTTTTTTTTTTCCATGCTTATGTCTGCCCTTGCCTCGTGCAGGGAGGGCCTGGACCTTGCTGAGCAGGGCAGGCTGATGACAGGAGACGTGATTTGGGTTAGCCAACACAAACTGCCCCAGGCATTTTCTAATGGGAACAGATGGCCCTTGATTTACTGCGTGTATCACTGAGTTTAACGCAGCCTTCTGCATATGAGGCTTCTTGAACACAACTGGGGTCGAACTCATCACAACTAGTTTAGCCATCTAGAAATGAGCAGTCTGATCTAAGCTAGCCCGAAGAGCGTCCCGTGCGGTCAAAGACAAGAGTGAGGTAGGTCTAAGAGAGGACAACTCAGACCGCCAGCCTTGGACCTTTGTTTTGGGAAGGGAGGTATGTTCCTAGCACTCTCCATCAACTCCCAGGGGCACCAAGGTACCTGCCCTGCGCAGCTGGTCCAGGCGGTAACTTGAAGGGGATGACTCCCTGCTTAGTGAGGGTTGTCCCTCTCCAACGAGCTGATGTCCTTTGCTGAGACAATGGGGTGAAGTGATTACATTTATTCCTGCACTAGTTTTCAGTGAGGAGTTTCTGAAAATTCAGGTAGACTTTTCAAAAGCAAAGCAGAGGACTATATCGAACCACTTAAATGTCGGGCATGGTAAAACTGAGCTTATGGGCAACTTTGATTAGGTTGGAGAGGGTTTTTTAATGACCTGCTGTTATTTGAGAATTCTCAAATAATCTCCTTAAGAAACTTTAATCTTAGTGGACCGACGGGATCATTAACTTCAGGGATATCCATGTGTGCTGCTTTCCGAAGCTAATCTAAGTTTTGTAACATTCTCAAGCTTCTGTCTTAAAATATAATGCCTTGCTCCAGTTTAGCAGTGCTAGCTGGAGGTACCAGCAGACTAGAGAGCACTGGAATGCAGAAACTCCCCATTTTCGTTCCTCTTTTGCTACTGGTGGTCTCTGGAAGCCTTGGGCTAATCTCTTTGTATCTCAATTTCCCCTCGTGCACGAAGGGGAACAATGTGTCCCTCCTTCCAAAACAGGATGGGAAATGTGCTCAGTTCATATTAGTTTGTACCGTGGAAATGAGCAAACCCTTGTGCGTGCTGTGTTTGCAGTATAGCTGTCTTGGGCGGGTTGGATAAAGGCATTCTCCAAAGAAGTGCTTTTCGGTGCTAACACATTGCAAAGAGGAAGCAACATGTTCCTTCTTGTCTCATGCAAAGCATTTGCTCACCGCAACCAGTGCGTGGAAGAGAGCTCACCTGCTGCCGCTGGGGCCTGGAGGGGCTGTGGGCTGATCCTGCAAAGATGCTCGACACTGAGGAAGAGTATGGAGTGGTCCCTGGTGCAGTGTAATTCACGGCGAGATCCCTGATTCTTGAGGGGCATACTGCAAAAAAATGCATGTTCAGTGTTCGTCATTCCAAAGATGCAGAATCTTGGAGGCTATCACTTGAATTTTTCTCCCCTCCTCACTGATGTGCTTTGGGGCTTTTTCATCTGTATCCATGAGCAATATGTTTTGTGGGTGGCAATGTTGGATTAGTTGAACAAATTTATTAGCTCTTGTGGAACCATTTTTAGGCGAGATGTTTTTCCAAACAGTATTTCATCATAAAATACTGCTGTCAGTCACCTGTAAGCAAATGACTCTCCAAAACCCAACCCTAGATTGAAGGAAATGATAAGTAGTTCTGCTTGCCCTAAAAGCTTTTTTTTTTTTTGTATCTGTTTAATATTTTGCTGGGTAAATAATTACTGACCTCATATATTGCAAAATGGGTGTGGAGGGTCAGCAAGTGTCTTGAAAATGGCTTCAGTTCTGTGATAGCAAAGCCAGACATTTTCAAGAGCAAACAGGACTGACTGCGCTGCATTCTTCCAGCCCGGTCAGAGGGGTGGGTATTGAAAAGCAAAAATGCGCCTGAGCTGCTGTGCAAATGCTCGGGTGGATCAGCTGGGAGGCCGGGTGATCTCCGGGCCGGCCCTGTCCCGCCGGGACGGCAGTTGCTCGGGAGGAGGGAGAGCCTTGGTCGGTTCTCGGGGCTGCTCCGGGGCCGGTGATGGAGCGGTGCTGCCTGACCCCAGCTAGGGCTGTCGTCCTTCGGGGCCAGATCTAGGCGCAGAAAACCTGCAGATGCAGGAACCTGGGGTTTTCCTCTGTCTTCATGTGGGGAGGAACTCTGATTTTTCAGGAAGAATTAAAAAAAGGTGACTTTTCTGTAGCAGGGACTGACAGCGAATCGTAGCCTGGGAGTTGATGCTCCTCAGCAGTAATGTCCTGGCTGTGTGTTTGGAGATTTATGAAGTCATTAATTGGCTAAAAGGCATCAGAAACTTCACTGCTAATCTAAATACCTGAAATAGGTGGCAGATATTTTAAATACCGATGCAGTATAGAAGCAATGCCTAAATGGGGCTAGTGATAAGAGATGAGCTGATTCATCTTCCCAAGAAGTGGGGTTGATGGAGGAACACTCCCTGCGCCAGGAAACAGCGATGTCGAGACTGACTGCTGGAAACGGACATGAGCCAGTTTCAGACTGGAAAATATAGTATGTGGTTTTAACTTGGGGTCTAATTAAATACCAGATCGGCTTGTGGAGGGTAAATCCTCCATCCCTTGGAGTGGTTAACGAGAGCCGAGCAGCTCCGTGAACGACCCGCTGCTGTCCCAGCGTGGGCTGCGGCTCCGTGCGCGGGAACTCCCGGCGCCAGCTCCCTGGCCTGGGACGTTTGGGCTGCACGAGATGCTGCGCTGAGCCCTTCTGGCTGCGGCAGCTATGAAAATCATCTCCCAGGATGCCTGGTAGCATATCTAGAGGCCAAATCGTCCCCGGTGTACTCAACAGGACTGCACCGAGTCGCGCGACAGGCCGTTAACGGAGGCTGCGGTCTGTTCTCGAGGAACAAAGCTCATTAGAGTACTTGGCCGTTTGCAACCCACTGACAGCATCTGCTTGTCTCCAGCTACTTTCACCACCTCCATTGTTTAACTCTACTGTCACTTTCCTTGCCTGCTTGTTTTCAGTGTTTTCTCTGACGGTTTCTTTTTATACTTGTGATTTTTTTCCGCTCTCTGTTGCTACCTGTTCCAGCCCTCAGGCAGTGCGCTCGGAAATGCATTCGCTGGGGTTTGCCCTGGCCTGCCACATACATCATACTGCGGAGAATGGTGTGCATCTGTTTGGCATTTATTAATCATTGCAGCTTGACAGAGCTGCTTCTGCTTCTTGCGTTTTCTTTTACAAAATTATCTGCTTAAAATAGGGCAGCAACTGGAGGCGGAAAAATACCTTTCTCCTGTCTTTGTGTGGGCTTCCTTCCATGCTCAGCATCTTGTTTGGAAACTTTCTCTCTCCAGAAATTTGCACAGGCGCAGGAGATGCCAGTCCCCTGCCTTCTCTCCCAAAACAGCAAAGGAAGGGGCTGCCTGCAGGATTTGTGTGACCATGGCTTTTATCTTTAAGTGTCAGTTGAAAACCAGGCTAAGATTAGTAGGGGCCAAGAGCTGTCACTGTTTGATTGCTCCTTATATGTATTTTTTTTTTCCTTCCCTGTTAGCATTAAGAGAAAATCAATTTGGCCTGACCGCCTTCAGGTGACCGCTTGGGATGTCCCAGTTACTACTTTGTGAAGCTCTGGAGAAAATGATGCTCTGAGCTGGAGCTCTGCTCCCTGGGGCTGGCACACCAGCGGGCAGCAGATTTATTTCCATGGGCTCTTGGCTCATCTCTGTGGGCAGCTCGAGAGCTGGCTTCCCAAAGCTCTGCCTGTCCATCATGTCTCAGCAGTAGTGTGAATGCAAACAGTGGAGTCTCAAAGGTCTCCTGGTTCAGGTCCTTCCTTGCCCATGAGATGCTTTTGATTTCCCCAGCTTCCTCTTCCAAAGCCAGAGGTGTTGCGCAACTACTCTTGGTGTTTAAATGGAGAATTTCCACCTTTCCTCTGCTTTGGAAATATTCAGCTATCAGCCAGCTAAGGGCAGAGGGAACTTGTTTGGAATATGATGTTTTTTTCCATCTATGCGTAATAATGTCTTTAGCTATGTGTAATTAACTTGAAAGTGATAGGCTTGTAATTATCCAGCATAAGCCTGTGAAAAGGATTGCGTTAGTCTTTATCTCAAACTTTATTAACAAAGATATTGTGGGCCATTTCAGGATATGCCAAAATGTCTAAATCGGTGCTTGTGCTGCACAGAATCTTGGATGCAAGCAGTGACGCGGGGCTCTGGCTCAGGGCACGCGTGGGGCCGGGGTGTCCCTGGTGGCTGGGTTGTCATCGAGAGCGAGCCACTTGCTCGAGGCTGGCACAAATGGCTCCAGTCGGTTTGCTGGAGCATGCTTCTTTTTGGAGGCTCATCTGGAACAACAAAAACTTGCCCACTCTGGCCTGTGGTTGAAACTGTTGTTTTCCCTCGTTTCTGTCTTGTGGGTGTCTGTTGGAGGCATCGCAGTGTGGAAAGGGACTCATAAAATAACCGCATGACATGAAATGGCTGTATAGCTCTGGAAATGAAGACTTGAGCCTTCTGCTGTTGGAGTGTGAAGACACCACCACAAACTTAACATATGTATATTGTACATACCATAAGAATGCCATTAAATAATTGTGGTTTTCAGCTCATGGTTCCCCCAATGGGGGGTAAGACTGTGGTGTTTCTGTTTTTCGTGTACAACTCGTCAGTTTTTCTTGATTATCCTTCTGGCTGGAAGACACTAGTAGAGCTGGTCAAATGGAGATGACTTAAAGCTGAAGCCATATGCCTGAGACTTCTTCAGAAATTTTGAGTCAGATAAAATCACCCAATGTGCTCCTGGCAATTAGACCCTGGATTGACAGAGTTTGATGTTATCTGAGAGAAATCTGCCCTGATTTTGCTCTCTGTAGCTTTGGGTTTGTAAGTGAGCAGTGTTTCTCTTGAGTTTGTAACCCCTGCAAGATGGACATAACGCTGAGAATGGAGGCACACCCTGAATGCCGTCATGTTACTCATGAGCAACACCCTACAGCGGAGAAATGAGATTATTTAATTCTGTATCTTGGCTTCTTAGTATTTGCTAGGGGTAGCTCTTGTTTTTTCTCTAAAAGCAGAACCGACCTTTTGTCTAGTAAGTCTTGGCCGTTTCATGACCGTTCAGTGTTTCATACAATGTCTTTGTCTGCTTTTGAGTCCACAACCAGCTGGACACTTCATGGTGTCCTCCACTGCCGGCCGTTCTGCAGGTGCACATCAGCAAATAGTGTTGTGTGTGCCCTGGTGTGGGATGAGATGAGAATTGCCTTTTGGGTCCCACTAATGACCCACGTGTCCCACTTCTGATAGTGGTGGTGACTTCAAGCAGTGCTCAAGGACTAGTCCAGCGGTATGCCTGAAACGGTTGTCCTGTTAGCACCTTGGGAGCCCAAATATGTTCCTATGACTTTGAATAGCAAAGGTTAATATACTTGTAGGTGATTGGTGAAAAAGAAGAAGCTAGATAATTTATTTGCTAATTAATTGACACACACGCTCCCCCCTCCCCTGGTCATTTGAGGTATTAATACAGGAAGAATGGTTCATTGGTTGGGGCACAGGTCTACTACTTGGGAGAATGAGTTTGCATTGTACCCTGCCATGGTCGTCTTGTGTAAATTTGGGCAAGTCATGTCACCTCTTAATGTTCCTTGTGTTCTGAGTCTAATTATAAACTCAGTCATGTCTGTATCTTGGGGAAAAAGTATGCTGCATTACACCCAAAGCCAAATACTGTTCATACTAATAACGAATATGTAGCAGGAGTAGTGCTAACTAAAGTGAAAAGGTTCATGTTGAATAGATGGTTTGAATAATGATACTTAAGGCGCTTCAAGCATATATAAACTAATTTGTTGGATGCTTCTGTGCAGGAGGTGTGGGGACAGGCAGCATTATTTTCAATTTGCAAATAGAGAAGTTGAACGTGCACTATCTTAAGCTATCAGAACAGACCATAATGAGCATTAATAGCTCTGAGTTAGAAACAGACACAACAAGTTAGACACATGCTTTTACCAGAATGATTACTGTTTGGATGGCTCCTTGTCCCTCCTCGGTCTCTTGTCCATCAAGCCTAGGGCTGTCGTCTGTGGTGCTCAGACCAAGGTGCTGGGCTCCGTGCGGAGTTGCAGGACGCAGGTCTGCCTCTGCCGAGCTCAGAGGAGAGCCTGGGACAGGGCACACATGCTCCCTGGCTCAGGAAGCCCCATGTTAAAAGGCTATTAATGTCCCTGAAACCACAGGACTCATCCGATGAAGTCCATGGCCGTAATAGTCCACTATAAGATCCTGGTCCTTCCCAAATATCAGGACTTTGTGTCCTGTTGAATTGGCTGGGTGCTGCAGGATACCGAGGGGTTTCCTGGCTGCTGCCGGGGGGAAATTCCCGGAGCTGTGCCGGCTGCAAGCACCCAGCGAGCCTGCAGATAGCCAGGCAGCTGGGAGGCACGGTGAAGCCCTGAACTGCAAGGGAAATAAAGCAATAGGATCTTTTCGGATCACTCAGGATAAATGTTAGGAGGACCCTTTTTGATAATTTTACTCCCTTGTTGCCAGCATGGATTGGGTAAAATTCTTAACTTCTGCACCCTTTAATTTTAGCCTATCTCATTCTTTGTTTTAGGTCCTGGAATCGTGAGAACTTCCAATGATTTGGCAAATCTCTCTGAATCACTGACGTTTTGCTGCCACCTCCACCCATGCCTGTCCCTTCCCTGCTCCCTCGCCGGGTGTCAGTTCTCGAGCCTACGTGCTGAGAAGAAAAGTTAAAAAGGTAAAAGTCTGTAATCTGATTCCACAGTGACCTGTCTAATCCTGTTCCCTGGTACAGCGAGAGCTGAAATACTTGTACTGCAAAACAATGACTCGAGGAGGCTAGGGAAGGAAGATGAGAATCTGCAGGGATTTTTTTTCTCCATCTTCTTTCTCTTTCTGGCAGAAACCTGTCTGCTTGGAAGCAGGGAAGGCAGGAGGGAGCTGTGAGGCTTGGTACTGATAGTAATGCAGTGGGCCAAAGTGAAGTTAGCCCTGATCTGAGCCTCTCTGTATAGGAGAATATAAGTACGATTTCAGGCAGCGAACTGCATCTGTGCATGGTAATGGCTGCAGAGCGTTATCCTGGAGGCGAAAGGTTCGGATGAGACGAGGAGTAAAACGCTCCAACTCTGCAAAAAGCTCCTGACTAGTTGTGTTTCCTGCCTGTGAAGCTCCCAACAATTCCCAAATGATTCCAGTCCAAATCAGGCTTTTTATGTGGTTCGCCTCTGTTGGCATGCCCTGGAGCGGCCGAGCGTCCAGGGCTCCTCTGGGACACGTGATGGAAGTTCAAAGCTCTGCTGTGACCCTGCCTGGCTCAGACCAGGAGTCTGGAGCTGAGCTCTCCTCTAACATAAAGTGGTCAGAGCTGGTCTGCTGGTGTTTCGCTTCACCTCACCTGGGGTAGGATCAGGGAGAGGAGCCCAGGGCTCCAGGTCCAGAGCGCGTGCTCTAGCCGCTGGGCTCACCGGCTGTTGCTCGTGCAGTGAGTGTGTATTTGGACAAAATCCTTCCTTTCCACCAGAAGGTCAAGGGCAGATGAGGACAAGAATGACCCTGCTTAAAGCCCCAACAGTTCTCTCATTTCCTGACTACTGCTGCCCCAAGGATTTTCTGGGAGTATGTTTTTTGGTTTTTTGGAGGGGGGTGTTTCTTTTTCTCTAGCTTGTTATTGCCAAACAAGCTTCTCTGTACTGATCCTTGACGCAGGTTGCACTGAAACTATGTGCTTCTGCAAAAGGATGTTTCAGAAAAGCAGCATTTTCAGTTGAGAAATGGGATTGCTTCAATGGGCTCTGCTCTGCTGAAAATGCAATATGTTGTTTGAGCTGTGTGAGGTCTGGATTACAGATGTTATGTTTTGAGTTTGCTGTTGTATCAGAGAGGTGTCCTCATAAGCTGCTTTGTCCTCCTTCCTGGAGATTTTCCTCCTGTTGGGATGTTTTTTTTTCCTGTACCAAAACTCTGCTTTGCTGCTTCACTGAAGTGAACCATGCTCTAAGAACAATTTCCAGCTGGGAACCTGAGTGCGCAGTCTCTCCAACTTCATTTTTCTTAGGTCTTTGGCTGGGTTGCTTTATTATTTATTTAGGCACAGTACCCTTCAATCTATCCAGTATTGCTAATGTTGTTGGTGCAGCTAAGGTGTGTTGGCTATCATAATATTATAGAAAAAGGCTTGTAGAGGTATGAAATTAGTCTCGGGTCAGCTGCAGCAGTGCTGCCGGTGCACAGGTCGAGGTACCGCGGGGTGTTCTGCAGAAGCAGCCCTCCTGGAGGGGCCTGCAGACAGTGTGGAGGGCTGGCTTGGGTACTGAAAGCTTAGGCTAGAGTGTGGCTTTCTTCTGTGAAAACTGCATCCAGGAGAAAACATTTCTCAGGGAATTCATGCAACTAGGGACTCTGTAATGGAAAATCTGCCACACCTTAAATGCTATCGTATTACTCATGAATGCAACGGTGGTAATTAACTGAGTTAAAAACCAGATTTATTGCGTGTCAATTATCACCTAACTAGTTGGCATATCTGAGAGATGCATCAGAGGCTGGATGCACTGGGTTCCCACCTAAGGTAAGAGAGGTCACCTGCCTGGCCACCAATGGAGAGTTAATGGATCTTGCTATGTTTAAACCTACTCATGCTTGTGTACAAAAATGTGTTTAACACCAATGACTTGCAAGGTTACAAAGTGAAGTACTCCAGTGTAATGAGATGCAAAATATCTAATAGTTTCATTGCAATTTTTTGTGCCTTTGTGGAACATGCTTACATCTCCTGATCACGAGTGACATCAGAAATGTTCCCAGGCTTCACCTCTCCACCCGGATCCAAAACAGCGGTGCAAACGCTTTGCTGAATTCAAGTTCTTCATTGCTAACCTGCAACGAAGGCTGTGGGAACTGATAGAATTTGCTGATTCAGGTTCTTGAAAAGGAAACCTAAAGGCACTCTATGCAATGCAGCCAGTTAGCATGATTACTTTGGCTTAAACTTGCAAATCATCTATTGCTTTGAGTTTCAGTTCAAACCTTACTCTTAATTTTAGTGTCTGCCCTTAAATCTCCTATTGCAGGACATGTCTTATTTCCTCCTCAGTTTGGAGGCTGCTAGGGAGCTCAGGTGGCTGCGTGCTGCTGAAATGCCGCCCCTCGTGTAAGCGCAGGAGCTTGTCGAAAGCATTCCGAGAAGTGTGAATTTAGTGTGTCTGCAAAGTTCACTATTTAAATAGTAATGAAAATTTGGTATTTGGAATCCAAAAAGCACATAGCTTTAGGACTTCTGTGTGTATTAGGACAATTTTGACTTGTAAAATTCAGGTTTTCTAGTTATCTGCATGCAGAAAGGTGCTGGGGAGTGTGTGTTTGGTTTTATGCTTTCTCATACCTGCAATAAATCATCTGAGTTTGCTCAAACCTGAAAAATCTGGACAGAAATGTGACATCTCATGGATTAGCCTGACATCTTTGTTCTGAGACTTTCAAGGGGAGTAAGAGACCAAGCGCTAAGGAGAAGGTGTAGGAGTATGTAAAGGTGCTCTTCATAGCCAGCCCTTCCCCTCGGTGGGAGGCTTCCAGGCGCTCGGCTGCTCCCGCCTGCCGCGTCGGCGAGCGATGGCACATCTGCCCTCCGAGGGCAGTGGGGAGCAGGCACGCTCGTTCCAGCTGTTAGGGGCATGGAAGGAACCAAGTCTCCCTGAAACAAGTCTTTACCGGCCAGCAAGTGACACTTTGACATGTTGTGTTTGAATAAAGAGCAGGCTGCTGTGCTAAGCGTTCGCTGGCGATGCAGTAATCTCCGGAGGCCTGTCCGTCTGTCTTAGTGGTTTTAGTTCGCAGATGACATTTGGCACTGGGAGGCACTGGTAATGAGCAGACACTGAATTTGGAGAGAATCAGAAACTGGGTGTGTAAATACCGCATTGATTCAATGCGATAACACTGGGAGTGGGCTGGGGTGAGACCTGCTGGGGATTCTGCAAGGGTCCGAACGTGGAGGTCTGTGTTTTGCATCTGCTTCCATCCCATCAGAGAACGGAGTCTGCTTTTGCTAACAGTGCGTTCCAGCTGATGCAAGTCTCACCTTTCTGACCAGGAAGTCTGCTTGTCTGCCAGATAATCTCCCGATTGCACAGATCTGGCAAGGCGATGCGATGAGAGGAGGTGGGACAGGTCAAAGTTGGAGCCAGCCCAGCCTCTACTCTGGTGTCTCTCTTAAGCTGCTTTGCTATTTCACAATGCCAGGCTAAGCTTACCCAACGCCAAGCCCCAGCTGAAGTGCCAGGTGGGAAGGGAAGTTTCTTTGCTTTTTTTTAAGTCGATAATTGGCTTTCCGTTTGGGGAGTGTTTTTCAATTATTCTGTGGTGGATCATTCCCATGTGGAGGGTGGATCCCACACCTTCGTTTCCTGCTTGTTAGCAGGAGAGAAGGCAAAGCCTTCGCAGCACGGTGGCACCTGGGAGTCGATGAGAGGTCTCCCAGGTCGGCAGTGCAGGGAGGACTGATGCCCTCAGGCTGTTCAGATTCTCCCGTTTCACGTTTTGAGAGCAGGCCTGGAAGGTCGGCTGATGTGAGCTGAGCAAGAGCGGGGCTCTGCTCTCCAGTGCCCCAACCGCTGTGGTGGGGCAGTTTTAATACTTCCCACTTGATCAGCTGATTGAGCTGGCAAAATAATGCAACAGGGCAGAGGAGAGAGATCTCTAATTGTCACCTGTGTGACTTAGGCCATCAGATTCCCCTGAGGATGACACTTTTCCCCTTGGCATGTTCCACCCCAGGCCACTTTTTTCTGCTCCCCAGATGTTTGATCTGCTGTGCGGCTGCTTTGCCTTGTTCCTCTTTCCCTTTTTGTGTTGGGCAATAAATCAATGTTTTGCTTTCTTCGGATGTGTGGAGGAGATCCCAGCAAGACTGATGACAGAGAAGGATGGGTAATATTTCCCCTGTACAGAAAACGCGCTTGTTCTGTGCAAAGCACCGAAGCTACTTTCTTGCAGGATTATGCAGGTGGTGTCGAGCAACCGAGCGTCAGCGTGCGGCTGCTGGGAGCACCAGCGCGGCATCGAGCTCCTCTGGCTCGCTGCGTGCAGCACCTAGTACGCTAGCGGGGCTGGGACTGCTGCTGTCGTAGAAATATTGGTGGTGTTTCATGCTTTTCTCTGCTTCAGAAGGCAAGTGCATGCACTCGGTGGCCGCTGTTCCCATTCCTCAAACAGGCTCCGTTGTCAGTCTCTGCTTGGAAGGACGGAAAGAATAAATTCCCGTAAAGCCCCTCTCGCCCTCGCTCCCCGGCGCGGAGAGCTGGTCCCGCTGGAAGCGGTACAGTAGGCGATCCCGGCCCCATCCCCCTAGCCCGGCCGGCCCTGCGCTCCCCCCGCTCCCCCGCAGCCCTGCCTTGCCCTTTTGTGAGATTTATAGAGCCGAGTGGGCTGAGAACAAATGAGCAGACATCACGGCAATGTGCGCTGCATACTAATGACAAGACACTGCTTCTGTACCGCGGGGCAACGCTGGGTCAGGCCAGTTAGCTGTAAACTTTATTTATGTGCTTATTACGTTGCAGCTGCAGTTTGCTGGCCTGGACTGAGGGTTTAGAGATGTGTCCGGCAATAAATTTTGTTTGTTTATTTGAAATAAGGTGCCTCTTCCCCAACCCTCCCCCTTTTTCCCTCCCTGAAAAAAATCCCTTCTTTGCCATCACAGGCTTGTGAGCGAAGCTGGGAAGGTGGGATAAACCCCAGGAAAGGGGAGCTGAGGAAGTGGGATAGGGAGGGACGAATGATGGGTGGTTTCATGGAGAGGAGTTTGATTTATTTTAGTCTTGCTTCTGCAAGGAGGCTTTTGCCACCCTCACCAGGTTGCACCTGAGCAGCTTGCGTTCCCCATGGGCAGTCCCAGGTCACCTCTCGGGAGGAGAGGAAGGGGCTTGGATCAAAGGCTTGGAAGACCTGCCGTTCCTCACCCCGGCACCGAGCTCCCTGGCCAGGCATGATCAAGTCCCTTTGCCATCAGCCCCCTCTGTTCCCCAGGGATCAGGCACCCTTCTTTGCCCTTATTTAATCCAGGGCTGAGCCTTGCTTAGGGGGAGGCTCTGCTGCTGCAATACAGGCTGGGGAAGATGGGTTTGGTTCAATCGCATTAGGGAAGGAATTGTTCTGTATTCTTGAGATCGGCAAAGAGATCAGTGGTGATTTATGCCCACAGCAAAGATGTTCCAAACCACCCTATTTTTATGGCATCCCCTCCTGCCTCCAGCCTGTTTCCTCCTCGTGTTACATCTTGTCTCCTGGTTTATAAGCGTTCTGGGGGCAGGGCTTGTCATTCTCCCTTGTCCTTGCTCCTTGTTGCTTTCTGCCTTGCTCTGTCATTCAAAACAGTAAAGTATGTGTAAGACATGACCAGTCTGAAGCAGGAGCTTTGCCCCCCCGTTCTGCTCTAGTGCAGGGAAGGATTAGTTCCCGTGTGTTTGCAGACCCTCGTTCAGGACCCCCAGCCTGGCTGAGTCTCGGTAGCGTTGCTATGATCTACATGAAGGATGCCCTCTCTGGGCTGGTGCTGGGACTTTAAGCGGCGAGCTCTCATGAGGGTGACGCGCATGTCACTGGTCAGCCTGGATGGCCTCTGGTGCCCAGGGGTGGCCACATCTGGATGCGGCTACCCGGAGTGGGGAGACGGCTGCACCGGCTCGCGCAGCCCAGGTGGCTGGATCAAGGCACAGCAGCTCCTGGCAAGGCTCCCTGGGGAGATGGGGTGGAAGAGGCTTCGTAGACCCCATCATCTGCCTGGTAAATCCACCTCCTGCCGATGCTCAGCACCGGGATGTGGCTCGGTGGTGCCTGTGTGTCTCCTGGGCACTGCAGGCTGTGCGAGGCTTGCACGCTAGACAGGGCTCCCGGATAAGCCTGGCTGTGTGAAAATTCAGCCCTAAAGCAGGCAAAGGCTCTCTAGCTCTGTGTTTACAGAAATTTCAACAATAACCATTTTAAGCATCCAACCCAGCTCATTTCTCATTCGGGGGGTCAGAGAGAGTTTAGCTTGTGGTGGGACACCATATGCCTTGTACAGGACTAACAAATACTGCCAAAAAAAAAAAAAAAAAACCAAAAAAAAAACCACCCAAACCACCAACCTTTCTCCTTTCTTTGTTCCCTGGACAGAAATCTCTGTCCGCGCCGAGCCCTGGGAAGCTTTATTCCAGCCTCCCCGGTGGAAGCTGTCCCAGGACCGCCGCTCCCTGTTGCCATGCAGTAGACACAAGCTTTAATTGGGATGGACTTGATTTCCCAGGCCCTCTCGCCTGGCAAGGGGTCCCGATGTCCCCGCGGTGACGGACTGGCGTGGGGCGAGGCTGGACGCGGAGCGGGAGGAGGGTCCCGCTGCCCGGCGGGCTCCTGCGGTAGCCGTCGCCGCCGGGGTCGGGTCGGGGCCCTGGCAGGAGCTGCGCTGGAGCTGGCTCCTGGCTTGCAGCCTGCTCTCTCAGCCGGAGGTAACAGGCCAGCCGCGAACGCCGAAGAGGAGAGCAACGGGGGGTGGAGAAGGGATGAAAGAAAACAACCTTCAAAAGAACATGCCCTGTTTCTTTTTTTTTTATTGGGGGGAAAGGTACTGGACTGGTGAGGACTCCTAATGAGCCTTCCTCTGGGAAAGCCCTTTTACATTGAGTCCAGAAATGCCCTTGCTGTATGTATATGTGTGTGTGTTTGTATGCAGTTGTACGTTGTTTTCCCTTTTTTTCTAGTCCCTGCTCATTCCAACACCAAAAGACTTCGCAGCTCCTAGGTATGCTGTCTGTCTTCCAGGCTGGAAGGTTTTCTTCCCTTTTCACTCCCAGCTTGCTTCTGCTCCACCACTTCTCTACTGAAAAATAATTTTGCAGCTGGAACTGAGGATCTAAATATATATATAAAAATAATAGAAAAGAATCCCTCTGTGTTAAGAGCTTTCTGCATGTGTCATTTCAAGCAGCCACCCCTTCTGGAGAGCTCTGTTGCACGTTTTATCTTGTGGTTGGGCCTTGAAAGGAAGAGGACTTAATAAGGAGGCTTTGCATCATTGGCGCGGTGTCCTGGAGCAAAGATTGGTAGCATTGCTACTGAGTTTACTGAAAGATCAATCCTTCACCTTTTGGAGAGGGACTTACTAGACCATTACAGGGAACTATCTGACAAACCATTGGCTCAGACGGTCTGTTGACCTGCCATCAGCATGTTGGTATGAGCTTTGTAAGTCTGTCATCTTCCCCCTTATGGTGGCCTGCACCAGAAACTTCAGAGGAAACTATGTCCTGTGTAATACACGTGACTGTAGGATGTATTTTAATAGAGGGAGCATCTCCCTGCAATCTCAACTAAACATTGGCTTCTGTCATGAAGCCTGCGATTTGGTACCTTTTGGAAATGGGCTGTTTGATTTGAAGCCTTTCATCTTGACTGCTGCTCTATGTAATACCTAAAATCGGGTGGTTGGATGTCCAGGGTTGATGTCCTGTGCTTGGCTGCCTTCTCAAGTCCTGAGCTCCACTTATGCAGCCTGTCATTTACAAGTCATCCCCGTTGATTCAAAGAGAAACTTGGTAGGATTTGTTCTTAACAAGCCCTGGAGGTACCCTTCATTTATAGCTTTTGTTTGCTCTCAGCCAGCCTCTGAATGGGTTGATCCTCTAGGTGCTCTCAGAGCTTGTGGTGTTTCGAAAGGCCCCTGGAGGGTCGTTTTATTTCATTTGCAGACCTGCTTAGGGGCTGGCTGCGCATCTGCGGCCTCCACCTTGGTGACTCCTCTTTGGTCAGAGCAGCTCTTCTAATCTGGCCGATGCCTTTCAGGGAGTAAGGACCTGCCCCACTCCCCTCCTGCCAGCAGCAGCAGCAGCAGTCCCCTCTGAAAGCAAAGCAGTCCTGGGGCAAGTGCAGGGTGAGGAGAGCCGAGCGCTGCCCGTGCTCTGCAGCCGGGAGCAGCAGACGATCGGCCTGACTGCACCAGTGCGAGGCCAGAGCAATCATCTGTTTGCATTTCTGGGCTGCCATAGATTTGCTTGGAAAATTTATTTAAATGGGTTGGGAGGGAGTTGCTGACATGAGATGTCAGTGAGCTAACGGACCTCAGGCCCTGGCTGAGCTGTATTAAATGGTGATGAATAAAAGGCTGCAGCAGTAACCATTGAGCATGCCCGCATCAGAAGTACTCAGAGATGTCTTATGCAGTGTGATCGCAGCACTTCCTTGCTGTGGATGCAGCGTTGCCTGGTTGCCTGCCTTCAACTTGGCTCCAGGAGTGGCAATCCTGGCCTTGGCCGGCTGAACTGAGCCAAGGCTGCAGGGGAAGGAGCTCCATAGCTCTCCTCTACAGACCCCGGTGAACTCCAGGCAGGGGCTCAAGTCCAGTGGAGCAGCAGAAATCCTAGTGGCTTTATCGGTGAGACATCTAATCCATGCCACGTTGAGACTGGGTGCTTTGCCAGTTAAGGCCATAGGTGCTGCTGCTCGCAGGGGACGGGAATGGAGACGAGGCGGAGGAGTGCTGACATGCCGCTCCGAGGGTAGGATTGCAGTCGCGGCGATCTGAGGTGCTGGCAGATGAGGACAGCTAATGGGATTGTAATGGGGAAATGGTGATAGGAATACATGTGGGTGTGTACCTGGGTCCTTCCAGCCTTTGCAGGGGGGAGGGAGAGAAAGTGTGGTGGTGGTGGTGGCAAAAATACCTCTTGAGGTGGCAGTGGGCACCGGGGGAACACAGAAGGTGACTCACAAGAATGTGGACAAGCTGGAGGGGAAACAAGCCAGAGCAAGGGAGGGAAAAAAGCCTGAGCACTGGTGTAAGGGACTGAACCATCTCTCTTCAAAACACTTAAAATTTGATGCCTGAAGGATGTCACGTGCTTGCAGAGGTGCTGACAGTCCTCAAGCCCCACTGACTTTCTATAGATTCAACTCCTGTGGATAATGACCAAGGAGAGCAAAGCCCCGGTGCCTAGCAGCCTTGTGTTAGAGGTTTGCAAAGCTCCAACTCAGGTTTGCAGTTTACCTTTCCCAGCACTCTCCCTGCCCAAGGCTTTAGCTCAAAGCCTTCTGTCGGCTCATGTCTGGAGCATGACGCTGTGTTTTCAGGTGAAATGCTACTCTGGGTGATGCAAAGGCGTGCCTGCCTCTCCAGCTCCCCTCCCTCTTTGGCTGATCAGCTTAAGGCTTAGTTTACACTTTCAGAACGGATGTAGGAGTTTCCTCTTTATGGCCTTCAGGTAACTTGCCCACCTGCAGTCTCTGAATCAAACTCAAACCTGTTATTGCAACAGCTCTTGCAGAACTAGAATACGTTTTCTGGAACTCCACTTTCCAGCAAATCCACCCCGTTCTGAGAAACCTCCCCCTGCTCTAGGCACCCCCCTCCTCCGCAAAACCGCCGCAGTCTGTGCTGTGGATGGGGATGACTGAGCAGAGATTAACCCCGGCGGCTTTGGTTGGCTGGGAAGTTCAAGCGACGTGTCCCGGGGCCAAGTCCGGGACCGCCAGCGCAGGGTGCCGCGGGGTGTCTGCGCCGCTGCCGGCTCTGCACCCCGCGGGCCTTCGGGGTGCAAACCGAGACGGGGAAGTGACACCAGGGTTAATATTTCTTTGGAGGGGAAGTTATCTGCTTTGTTGTTGGATACAGGCTCTCAGCACTGCCGACGGGAGCTTTTAGCATGCAAATGCACTTTGTCTCATGCTTTTTAATGTTTTACTTCTCGTAATTGCCGAGACCGGTTGTAATTTTTGGACGTGGCCAGGTTTCTGAAAGCAGCTTCCCCTCAAAAGTGGTTCCCATTGTTTTTGTGTTGCGATTTGATTTCTGCCCCCTCCCTTCTTTTGGTCTATCGGATTGAACGAAGCAAACTAGTCGCCCCAGCTGAAGTTAGTGCTGGAAAGTCTCAAGATGCAATAGCAAAAAATAACACGTGTTAACCTTTGAATGACGTTGTATTTTATTTTGTTGTTGTGCTTATAGTACAATTTTGCTGGGAAACAATAAACATTTTGGGCCAGAACAGATCATGAGCTGTGTAAGCTGCTGGAGTTCCTCCAGCGGAGCTGTGTGGCTTTGCTCCGAGCCGAGACTCCTGCCCCTCCAGCCGCCTGTGGACCCGTGCACATAAGACATATCCGTTACACTTCTCATCAGAGATGAGCTTTCCAGAACCCCAGCTCTTAACCCTGAGCCTGGATTGCAACACTACTTCTCTTCAAAAAACCAGAAAAATATCGGTGCAAGCTGTCAAGATGTTATCATGGTTATTGCACAACATGATATTCCATAGAGGGCTTTCCTGGGGAAATGGGGTTTGAGACACGCTGTCCATCCGTCTGTCTGCTTCACCCTTAATAACTTTTAAACCTTCTTGGGCAGTGTCAACGACATTTACTGGTACATCAGATGTACAAAATATATCCAATTCCAGCAAGTTCTGTGTAGATAGGTGGCTGGGTAGAAGAGAAGGACCTACTCAAACCCTTGCCAAAGGGAGGGGTGCAGCCATATTTCAGCTCAACTGTACTGGACGTCAGAGAATCTAAGCGTGAGCTTGCCGTGCAGTCTTCACCAGTTGCACCGTTCACTTTCTGCTTTCTGAACGCTTTGGCTCCAGGATATTGGGAATCTCAGCTTTCATAAAAACTCAAGCGCTAGCTCTCAAGGTTACAGAGACAAGCCTGAAAATGTGACTCTCTGAGGACTTGAAGCTTGCAAAACTCAGCAATGCTTGCAGGAAATTTGGCTCAAATTTGGTCTTTGGCAGTCAGGCGAGATAGACGTGGTGTCGGAGTTTGTTGGGAAGTTTGCACTCGAGCGTAATGCAGATGGATAATTTGTCTGCCTTTGGTCTACGTGGGCTTGTGACAGGACAGGCGCTGTGCGAAGCTGGTCGCGTCAGGCAAGTGGCGATGGTTGACAGGGCAGGTGAAATTTTTGTTAACTGAAACGTGCCCTTTTTCAATTGTTCCTCTGAGTGGGGTTTCCCAGTCCCAGCAGAGATGCTCAGGTTTCTCCAGCTTCTTCCCCGTGATGTGTTTTGGGAAGCTAGAGAAGATGACGGCGCTTGCCCTGCAGAGCATGTGGTCTATATGGACAGAGAAGGGGGGAAACCAAGGCACGAGGTGGCCAAGTGACTTGCTCAGGGTCCTGCTGCTGCTCAGTAGCAGAGCCGAGGTTGGAGCGGGTCTCCAGGGCTCGGCTGCCTCCCGCGGCACGGCGCTGGCTGCGGGGGCCTGGCTGTAGGTGCCTGTGCTCTCGACTGCATAACCAATTTTCTCCTCTCTACCATTACTGGCTGCGCCATCGCGGTGCTGACCTTGCTCTTGTTTTCCTTGGCTTTCTCTGCGGCTGCTGCGTGTTCCAGAGCGGTGGATTTTACCTCCGTGCCAGTTGGTTTGGGGGAAAGGACGTAGCTTTGCTAACTTGAATGTTGTGGGTCTCCCTTCTCAGGCCCTGAAAAAAATCCCAGTGCTCTCACCCTATAAAACGTACACCTGGCAGATATCTGCTGGCCATGTCGGGAGCGCGCGCCAGCACTAAACAAGCTGGGATTCTGTGCAAGAAGGGTGATGTGGGTCCCAGCTTCTCTTTCTTAGCTTGGGCTCCTTAATCAGAGGTTTTCCTCTGTCGTACTCCCAGGGCAGCTCAGCCCAAAGTGGTCTGGGTTGCAGGTCTCTAAGGGCTGGCACCCATGAAGTGCTTGAAATGGCAAGGAACGGCCAGGGTTTGGGGATTGTGTGCATGCGCACGGGATTGTGTGCATGCACATGGGGCTGACAGTGGCAGCGGGGACCATGCTCGCTGGTTAAATAGCCGGCGCTTTGGAGCAAATGGCTTACGGCAGTTGAGTTCACGTGCACAAAGTGCAGAACAACCACCTAAAAACGACGGCCCGTTTGCACCCGTCGCTCCGTGCCGGGAGCCGTGCGTGCCGGTGCCTTGCAGAGCAGCCCAGGCGTGCGGGGCCGCGGCAGCACCGCGCTCCCCTCTGCTCCTTCCCCACCTTCTGCCCTGCCCAGCCGCTCGGGCTCCTTTCCTTTCCGCGGGGAAACGTGACTTCCCCATGGATGGAAGCGAGCGCCGGTACCGGCCGGCCCCGCTTGGAGCCATCTGCATGACAATGCCGCGGCCTGTGCTGCCATTAGCTGCCCTTTTGCTATTAGCACCTAATGAAAATGTAACCATATTTAACCCCCCACAGTCCCAGATTAGCGAGAAAGGGGCCTAAGTGGATTTAATTCTTTTGTAGGGCGAGCATGGGGCTCTCCGTTCGGATCGCTCCGCGCGGGCGGGCGGATGGCGGAGCCGGGCAGGGCTGACTCTGTCCTCTCAGCTGTCCCCGCACAATGGGCAAAGTATCTTTTGTGGCATTAACGGCTTTGCCGGGCGGCGGGGGGAGCCGGGCGGCAGAACAATGTGTGAGAAGCGGAGACTGCGGGTTTCCCACACGGCCCAATATGTCTCCCCGCACCCCCCTCTGGGACGGGCAGACCTGCAGCAGCCCGGCCCACAGCTGATCCCCGCTTGATTGGCCTCCCCCCCCCTTTTCCTCCCTTCCTTCCCCCCTCATTGTGCTCTCAAGAGATGAAAATCCTTTCCTGGCGTGAAAGGAGAGGCGTGCCTTCGCTCCCTCCTCGCGCCGCCTGGCCATGTCATATGATGGCCAAATCCGGCGGATTAGCGGGTGTGCCTGCGTGCGCGGGCTGCCGGGGGGCTGCCGGCCCGATATCTATATTCCTGCCCTTCCCCCCGGCCCGGATTGATTTCTGCCGGGATATTTATTCATTGCACCTGCCAGCCGCCCGCTGCCTGCAGGCATCTCGCCCGGCTCCGCGCCAGCCCCGGCAGCCGGGAAGGTCTGGCCCCGCGCAGCGGCTCGGGGCGGATTCGCGCCCTTTTCCCGTCTCTGACCCCGCTGCGTTTCACGATGAGATGACAGAGCCGTCGCTTTGGCTCTGCGCGATGGAAGTCTCTTTGCCCCAAGAAGATGGGACCTTTCCCCGGCAGGGCTGCGTGGCCGGGGTCAGGGGAACGGGTCTGGGTTGGGGTTGATGGTAGGGCCTACGTGCAGGTGTGGGGTTTGGGCCACCCTCCCACCTGCATCCCGGCCCGGCCGCCTTCCTCGGTCCACCCCGAACCTCAGCTCGGCGGTGCGCTGGGCTGTCTCGGCTCCGGAGGAGCCAACCATGGGGACAGGAGAGTCTAGCCATATTTCTTGTTGCTTGTGGGATCCCTGATGTTAAGGGTTTGCATTCCTGGGAAGTAACCGCTTACAGGGTCATCTCCTTCTTCCATATGGGAAGAATTGGGGCAGAGAGCCGTAAATCGGCAAAGCTCATGTCATGAGCAGAGTCAGAGTCAGAGCCAAGAACAGCATTTACTGCCCTGTAATTCCTGCCTCTGTGTTCTTACTGTCCCAAATTCACAACGATCTTGGTTTTCCTTTAGTTTTTTTGACTTGTGCTGTGTAGTTTTGTGCTGAAATGCTTGCTTTTTCCAAGAAAGCAATTTTGCAGACATCGCTGGCCAAACCAATGCCTCCCTCCCACCAGCAGTGTGAGAACATGAGTGCGCATGGAGAAAGATTGCCTCGGTTGAGATGAGCGTAGCAAGCAGATCTACGGCCTCTGTTCTTTTTCTGTGTGTATGAAATATTGGTTAGTAGGAAAGAAAATCTCAGGGCTTGGGGGCAGGTGATGCCCCAGGCCAGCGCAGAGGGACACTGGCAAAACGGAGTGAGGGTCCCAGGAACAAAAGGGCAGTGATTCCCCAGCCCAGGGCCAAACAGGGTGACTGGTCCTTGCAGGTAGAGTTGGGTCGTGTCGCAGGTGAGGTTTGCTGTACAACCTTGAAAGCACCTAACTTCTAAAGGAAAAGCGATCTGCTCGCAGCAGCCAGCCTGTCTGCTCAGGGACCTTGGGGCTGAGCTAGCACACGTTTCCCGCAGCAAACCTCCGGCTCCGTCGCACCAACCGTCCCTGGATGCAGGGAAGCAGCAGGCCCAGCTTGGAGATGTGGGTGAGCGTGGTGCTTTGCAGGCGGTGTGGTGGCACGGCGTGGCCGGTCATCCCTTGTACTCCCGGGGAGGGGGACGATGGTCCTGCGAGGTCAGGGTGGAGAAGGCCGGCTGCTGCCTGCCTTGCTCGCTACCATGGCCAGCGGCTGCTGGCCCTCATCTCCTTGAGGAGAGGTTGACGAGGGATCCTGCCCTGGCCGTTCAACCACGGCGTCTGCTCCCTTGGTTGGATGGGAGCATTGCTAGAAAATGGCACTGGCGTTACCTCCTCTGCAACCTCCGGGCCCCTCCGAGCGGCCCCGTGGCCTTGCCCGGAGAGGAAGGTGGGAGCCACAGAGCGCAGGGTCGATTGCTCTCCGGGCAAGAGGCCCCTGGCAAACGGCAGTGCTCCAGCTCGGGGAGCCAAGGGGTCCCCGTGGAGGGCGAGCGGGGCTGGGGAGCACCGTGCCGAAGCAGCAGGTGATGCGGCCACCACTTGAGGACCAGGGAGGCTGCAGTCCTTAATGGGGCTTAGAGGTGAAGTGCTGCTGAGGGCCCCGGTGGGAGGAGAAGCGTGTGAGGGGGTGGGGAGGGTGGCGGGGGGACGGCGGGGGCCGCTGGTTGTGTGAATGTGCCTGGCTCATTGTTCTGTAGCTTTATTCTTTGGGCCTCGATGGGACTGATTTAGAAATCCTAATCAGGGAGCAGTCTCCGCGCCTCCCGAGTGTGACACAACTCGAGCGGCTCCGGGGCGCCTTTGTTCTCTAATGACAGCTGACTTCATGCAGCAGTGGGAACAGTTTGAGCATAACTCCGCACCGCCGGGGCTGGCAGCTGCAGCCTTAACTCTTTCTTGCCCACCTGCACGGCGCAGCGGGACGGGGCGGTGGGACTGGGAGGAAGCGTAGCCCAAATGCCCGCTGTCCAGGCAAGGATGCTCGGGTTCAGCTCCAGCAGCTCTCCCGAGGACGGCTGTGCCCTGCTTGAGCAGGGGGGCTGGATTAGATGCTCTCCAGAGGTCCCTTCCAACCTCAACTGTTCTGCAAAGGGGGAAGGACCTAGAGAGAATAAGGCTGCAAACGCTCAGGTGTCATCACTGCTGCTACATGACTTTCACTGGTGTTTGCTGCAAGCATTCATGGGGAAAAAAATCAAACCTAAGCAAGGACAACAGTGGAAGAGGGAGGCTGAATTTCAGAAACAGCATGTCCAATTTTGTAGGTGCTTTGAGCATAAGTGTCTGCAGCGCTGGGTGAACATGAAGTGTTTCCGTGCTGACTTCAGGGCATTTACATCACTTGCACTGAAAGTAAAAGGCACTGAGTCACTCCAAGATATTCCCGGAAGAGGTGTCTGGCTCTGCCAGCAGAGAGCTCGAGAGCGAGCATCATTCTCCCGTTCTTGGCCTCGGTTTCTTCCCTGGTGAAGTGGGGCCCGTGATCCCGGTCCAGCACAGCGCGGTGTTACTTAGCATTTAAAATGTGCTCGGTGGTGCTTGATGGGAAGTCGCTGGGTCTGTGCTAGGGATGCTTAAAACCTTTTCCCCCTCTGTTTGGTGTCACCCTGCGACTGGGGAAACACCGCTAGCAGGATTTACCCCTGTGAAAGGGGGACGGCCGCTGCGGGCAGAGCTGGCTCGGCCTGGAGGCTCGCGGTCCTCTCCTGGCAGGACTGAGGCCTGGAGGAGGGGCACCGGCTCGGGAACGAGCGCTTCGGGAGCCGCTCACTGGCCCGTTCCCTCTGGCGCGGCATCGGTGCTCCCTCGGGGGCCCCGGCGGGCGCGATTAGCCTTCGGTCCGTATTGCCCTCCCAGCCCTGGTGTCCCCCGTGTCATCCCCGGATTGCTGCTGCCTGACGGCCGCCTGCGCTCGGCTGCCGTCCCCATGGCGACGGGGCCACGGGATGCTGTGCAGTCCATTTGTCACCAATTGTCACTGTTTTGTTCTGCCTTGTATGCGCACTCGATTGTGTCACGGGGGAGGCGAGGAGGAGCAATCGGGCCTTGTCTAATGGGCCGGGGCCTCCCGCTGCGGGGAAAAGCCGAGGATCTGCCTTCAGAGGGACAGCGAGAGCCGGGAGCACTGGGCTGCGGCGGGGCGTCCCGTGGGCATCACTGCGCTGGGAGGGTGCTGGTGGCGGCAGCCGTGGCCCTGTCCCCACCAGCCTCTTCCACGGTTGCGTTTGCCCCTGCCGTGCTCGGATTACGGCTTTTTGTATTCCTCTGCCAACCCATCTGCTTTTGGCTCAAGGTGGGATCCTATATGTTTTCTTCCCTGCACTCATTTCTCTTCCTCTCTGCCCCCCGTTGCTGTTATTCCAGCCTTTCCTGAAGTGCAATGATTCATCTCCCTCTGCTTGGCTCCGCTCCCCCCCTCCCCTTTTTTTTAATCGTCTTCTGACTTCAGGAACCACCAGAGCTAGCTCAAAGGAGAGCCGTGGCCAGCTCTGAGGCTCAGCACCCACATTCAGGTTTTTCTGTAAACCCTTAATCAGACCAGTCTGGCCAAAGCATTTACGGGAATTCAGGGAAGTTTTTCAGCATAGCTGTGAGGAGGCTGGGAAAACTTGAGCCGTGCAGTCAACCCCAAAGCAGGCAAGCTGAGACGGTTCCAGCTTGGCTTTCAGACCTTGAGCTCGCCTTGAAATACCACAGAGGGAAGGGAAAAGAGGGTGTCTTTGGCAAAGTGTCAGTCAAAGGAACCGAAACCACCAAGCTTTTCCAGCGTAAGGTATTTGGCAGGTTTCTTTCCCTCCTTGGTGGTCATTTGCCCATGTCTCCAAACCACAGTGTGATTCAGTGCGTTTGGCTGCATGGCTCGGGGGAGATGCAGAGCGCAGCTGCACGATGGCACCGTAGCTCTTGCTGCTTGCCCTTGTTGGGGTGTTGTGTTGGTTGCCCACCCAGACATTGCCATCGCTGAAGCTGCTATTTGAACGGGCCCTTCATGGTGGTTAGATCCAGCTGAAACGCGGCCAAGAGCAGGTTCTGGCCTGGAAAATCAACGTTAGTCAATGTTGATAGAGAAGAAGATACGTGGGTAGGAGTGGGTGGCTAAGGTGTGGTCAACTGAAGGATCTGGGGGAGGTTTATGAGATTTTCTGCGGTGCTGCTAACCTCACTACCCATCAGTGCTAGCACTGTTTACTGGTTAGAGGCCAGCGCAGTGTTTTGAGAGCACAGGGGAATGCATGGTGTCCCTGGCGTTGAGTGTGCAGCTGCTCATCGGCCAAGCCACGGGGTTCAGTAGGGTCCCCTGCGTCAGGGAAGGGCATTAGGGTCCAGGAGCTTTGCACAAAATGAATATTTTCTTATATTGTGTCTGTGCAATGCAGCAGAAGGGACGTGGGTTAGCAGAGCAAGAAAGGGCAGGACTTCCTTGCACAGCCTGGTACCAAGTAAGGAACACCAAAGAGGGCCCCAAGCGCCTGGATTTCTCCAGTCCTAGGCTTTTCCCTGAAGTAACTAGAGTGAAGTTGCTCCCCAGCCAAGCTGCGGGGGAGAGGTAGGCATCTGCCTGGCCACAGCAAAGGCTTTGGAGGCAGCTGCTGTGTAATATCAGGAGGAAGTTTCTAGGAGGCCACTTACGGCATACGAGAGGGCTTTGTCAGCTTGTTAGGGATGGGGGTCCACCATCCGTGCCAACGCACATGGACCCTCCCGTGCCCTCCTGTCTGCTCTCCAAAACTCACACCCACACTGCAGGGCTTTATCCTTAAAGCGCAAACCATGAGCCGTGGCACGTGCATCGTCTCAGGCTGGTTGTTCCTAGGATTTATTTCCTGCAGCAGCAACTCCCGTCTCCCCTCTCCAGCGCCGGGCCAGAGATGGACACCAGGAGCTTGCTTCTCCCTTCCTCCACATGCAGCTTCTGGCTGTGATGGAAGGGGAAAGGGCACGTAACTGCTCCAGCCTGGGGGGATTTTTATCTCCCTTTCGGTCTGGTGTGAGCGAAGTGTGGGGGAAGAGAGAAATCAGGCTCGAGAGCTCCTCTTGTATCTAAGTTATTCTTGAATGACGCAACTTGGGAACGTAAAAAATGAAGCTAAAGGTGTGACTTGTTATTGAGTGTATTGATGCCTCCAGGGTATCTGAATGGTGACCAGATCACTCCCTCACACCGTATGTCTGTTGTATTAACCGCATACTTCAGGGTTTCCTCTGGTTGGAAAGCCCCTCTTTCCCCCCCGATTCCCCTTGTGCTGCGGGGATCTGGGACCTTTCGCCCTGTGCCATGTTGCAGATGTGACCTTGCACCTTTCCCTACAAACCTCAAGGTTTTGGAAAGTGTCTCGTGGCCCATGGTGAGGGGATGCGGTCCGGGGACTCCTATGGCACGAGAACGCATTTGTGGCAGGGCAGGGCTGGTTCTGCGGACCCTGGAGCTGATGTCCGGGACCGTGGCGAGGGGCAGCGTGTGGTCAGGCGTGCAGCCCCGTCTCGGCTATTTCTGGGGGCAGGAGGCACACCGGGCACCGCGGAGGTGCGAGTGCGCGTGATGGGGGAGGCAGAATGGAGTTTGGATACGATTAAGTTCAAATAGAGGAAATTTTATTTTATTTTATTTTATTTTTTTAAGGAAACACTGATCGTGAGCAGTGCCAGCTTGGCAACCCAGGACGAAATTTATAGCAGTCAGCTCTGCTTTCTCAGCCCTGTTTTTCACCAGGTGCAGGACTGGGAAACTTGCTTTCTGCTGAGCCAAGCTGCTCCCATCCCGTGCTGCCAAGCCTGGTGCAGGCTGCCCAGGCTCATCGCTGCTTTTCAGGATCTCAGAAAGCCCTAGGTGTTACCTGCCCCGTTGCCGTAGGGGCGCTCAGCCCCTTCGGGCTTTCTATTTCTGCCAAAGGCTGCTGTTTCTTGAATTCCTTCACAAACTATGGGTGGATCCGTTCTCACAATCCCTCATGTCTGGAGGAGATGTCAGAGATAATGAAAATGGGTTTTGTCAAAATATTTTGGGGGGAACAAAAATAGCTCTGGGACCAAAGTGTCTATTTCTGTTCATGGGAAGGAATGCTTGTTTCAGCTGAGTATTTTTTACAGGTGCTGTCAGAACAAGACTTGAAACTGGAAATACTCTGTTACACCCCTGCCTTTTCAGATGAAAATCAATCGGTTTCCCACAAAGACAGGGGAAAGCAGGATGGTTTCCCTCTGCTAGCGTGGTTCCCTGGAACGCAGCTGACTCTTTGCCTCAGTTTCTGGCCAGCCTCCTTCCCCCCTCCAAGTGCAGAAAATGTAAAATAGTTTGTTTTCAGAATTGCTTCTGAAAAAACAAAGGAAAACCATCAATCCATAGTTATCCTAATCTTACAGACGGGGGGAACATATGTGCACAGGATGCCTGCAAGAGGCCAAGGAGTGGGACCGGTCTCCTAGGTCCCAACGTGGTGCCTGATGCGGACTGTCCCGCTGATGCGGGAGGTGGTGCTGCAGAAAAACCGGGAGGCTGAAATTGCTTCCGTGTGCTAAGCCCTGGCGCCTGTCCAGTGGGGAGCCAGTGACAAAAATACTTTTCTGTGAGGTCTCTTTATCCATTTTCCTTTTTTTGTTTAGTGGGTTTTTTTTTTTTGGATGGCTTATTTTTTATTCTGGGTGGAAATCAACAATTAGGAAGGAACCAGGTTCATCTTTCCCTAGCAGACTGCCTTTTCTTTTACTTGGGCTGTTTCTGTTGCCTACGATCGCTGACCACAGCCAGCTTCATGCACGCTGGCACGGCGAGTCTCTCCCTGCCCCGGGCTCGCGGCACGGCTTGCCGGGACTGTGCTGTGTCGGGCAGTTGTCTGCCGCAGACACAAAGGGATATTGCCCTGCCTCTGGTGCCAGGAGCTGTCCCGTGCCCTGCACACCGCATCCCTGTGACCGCCTTGGAGAGGGTCCCTGATGTACCTCCTCGTGCTGACGTATGGGCAGGCCGAGGGCAAATCCTGCAGCTCCGAAGAGCTGTCCGCATCTGCGGCTTTCCAACCCAAGTGAGCAGGAGCAATCTTTTCTTCCCCTTTTGCTTTTTATTTGGCTTCTGAATGTTGCTGTGCATCCTTAGCAGGCTCGTAAAAAGGGCTCCCGGTATGGATGGATTCAGAGGGAGCTGCAGCTTTGCAGCTGTCCAGAGCACGACTGTAGCCCCAGCTCTGCGATGTCTCAGGGCCCCGGGTCTGGCAGGGCCAAACAGGCTGTGATGTCTATTGGGGAGAGCAGGACAAGTGGCTTCCAGTGCACGTAGCTCAGTGGGGAAATGACGGTCAACAGCTGGCCTGGCCAGAGGTCTGAGGATGATTTTCACGCCACTGGTGTTTTGCCCTGAAATGCAGCTACTTTTGGGGTGGAATGCAGGCATTTTTTGCCGATTGCAGAGCACCTTTGGGTAGAAGTGGAGGAGCACGTCGCATTTAGCTGAAAAGGTTTGGGGAACTTGCAGTGGCCTGAAGCTGAAGTTACTCTTGCTGGCCTTTAGATTACCAGAAGTAATATTCCCATCTGATGCCATGGAGATTTGCAGCCGGGGCAGAGGGAGGCTGAAGGAGATTGATTTGCATTCGCAGCTGCGGGAGCGCGGGCCTGGCCCGGTCCTGCAGCTGCCTCGCTGAGGGGCTTGTGTGCAGCTCGGAGCCCTGCTCCCGACCACACGAGCGTGGCCAGAGCGAGCCTCTGGCTCGCGCACACGTGGCATACCGGGGGATGACGGCAAAGAGGAGGTCCTGAAGGACGTGGATTGCCAGCTTTGTTGTGCAGCTGCTCTCCCGAGAGCCGGCTCCAGGAATCTGTGTTTGCTTTGGCTGCGCGCTTCGCACAGAAATGGTAGTATTACAATGTTTGGAGACGAAGGAGGGGAGAGAAAGAGAGAGCAGGTCTTGTGCGTTTCCAAACACGATAAAGGTCCACGTCCACGGAACCGGAGCTTTTGGGCTGCCCTGCGGCGGGATTGCAGCTCGGGCGCGTGGCTATGGTTTGCAGGGCTTGCAGGAGTCCTCTGAGCAAGAGGCTCGCAAGTTATTTTAATTGGCCTAGTTAGAATTTTTCAGCCAAAGCTTCACTCCCTTGCTTCTCTTTCCTGACTCCTAACTACTAATTTCCACTTTTTTTGTGGAAAAGCAACCAGCTCGGGTTTGAATTTTCTGATTTTTTTCAGCTGTGAAAATGATTTCTCTTCCATTGTATCCCATTCCTTGTTGTTGTTTTGCCTTTTTCTTCTTCCTTCCTTTGTTTCAGTAAAAGAGAAGATTAATAAAGGAAAAGGGCAGGGGGTGAATAATCTCAAGAAATGAAAAAGCAAAAACAGAAACAAAAATCAGAAGCTGAAAAGGTTTTAGATTTTCTTTTATTTTTTTGTGGAAAATGAGAACCATTCCTTCACTTGGGGAGTTGGCAGAGGTTGGTTTCTTTTCAGAAGAACCAAAATGGCTTGTTTTTTTCTTTCCTGCTCAGCAGTCTTGAATATGGAGCAGGGTTAAGTCGTCCATTTTTAACAGGGATAGCTGGAAGTGAGTCTTGTTTGCCATTTCACCTCCCCTAAAGACTTTTGAGGAGAAAAGCATGCCATGTGGAGAAACCCATTAGGATCAGGACCTCCACTTTTCTGCTCGTGACATGGACCTCTCTCCATTGATGATTCAGGGGAACTGGGGCAGCTGAACTGCAGCAACACAAGACTGGGAGAAATCGGGTGTTAGGGAGTCATCACAAGGCTCTTAAAACTGGGAATTGAACACCAGTTTGTTTTCCTGAATTCCGGTCTCCTGACTTCTCTGTGGCTTCATTCTTCCCTTGGAAACACCCTGGGCTTAGGAGACTGCTGACCACTCCAGCCACTTTTCTTGTTTAGTGCCAGTCTCAGGGAGCAAGAAAGGCGCAGAAGCAGTAAATGAAAAAGGGGGAAGCTTTTGTTCCTCATTTTTCAATGGCATTTTTATGTCCGGCGCCCTGTATGAGCAAAAAAAACGGTGGCCCATCTGTTTCTAGCACCATTAAAGGCATTTGACTGCATGTGGCCCTCAAAAATAAAATAAAAATAGGACCCTTTGGTCTGAAAATGTCAAAGGCTCTTTCATCTAAGACAACCCCCAACCGTGACCATATCCTCCCAAAGTTGAGAAGCAGGAGTGGGTTCCCACCAGTATTCATCCCGGCAAAGGCATCTGCCCCCTTCCCCTCCCCAGATTTTGCGAACGAAGGAAGTCAGGCACTTGAGGCTCATGCTGGCAGCTGACCTCTGAGTGCTGCTCCCCTGGACCTCTTCCTTGGCTTCTTTCCTCCAGCTCAGCAGACTTCTTTGGGACTCGGGACTGAAGAGGTTAAAGCCTCTTTAACAAGTGTTTGGAGGAGGGAAGTGTGTTTGACATGCTTTAGGTCCAGATTGCAAAAGGGCTGTGCCAGCAGGATACAATTAATGACTGGGAAGAGAAGATTGCTACAATATGGGGTTGCTTTCTCCTCATCCCTACCTTTCCCTTAACTTGAAGTTGTGGTCTTCGTTATGTCCTGCTGAGAGCCCATGTAGACTCACGGAGACTCACCTCCTCGAGGATGTGCTGTGCAAAAAATCGCACTGGTGCTACCTCTGTTAATTTGGCAACGATACACCTGCGTGAAGAAAGTTTGGATGTAACTTCAGGCTTTGGAAACTTCTGCTAATTAAAAGAACATTTTAAAGTTTGCTTGAGATGCCTCTGTAATACATAGCCTTGTTGACATGAAAGCTTTTTTGATTTATCATTTTCAAGTAGAGTAGAAGTCCTGCTGGGTTCAGAAAGGGGAAGAAAAGGATTTTAATTTAGGAGAAAAGGCTCATTATTTCCTTCATAAAATCTTTGAAGTTTTTTCTATAACACATGCAGCATTTTTTTGCCATTATATAGGGGGGTTAATCTTGATATGAGGTACTTTGGCATGCGTTGCCTTTAGCGATAGCATGGAAGGAGTGTGGGGCTGGACTGCTGCGTGGTGTCTGCGTAACTGCACCTATTTCTGGGAAAGAAATGGGGCCAGATGAGCAAACCTATCAAAGCCCCTGAGGATAAGTGTGGACTGAGCCGCGATGGCTTGCAGACAGGATTCCTCTGCCAGGCGAGACAGGTCCAACGTCTCTCGGCAGATGTCCCAGGGAGAAGCAGGGGAAGAAAGGTGTCAAACGATGACTGTGTTGGTGGAAGTGCTTGTTGATAGTGTGTTGTAAATGTCTCTGTGCCTGATCTGCAGAGGATGTTGGTCCGTTACCCATGCCCAAGAGAGACCTATTTGGTAGTGCTCAGTGTCAGCTTTGGAGACACCCAGTCCATTACTTGATTTATTGACGAGAACAGCAGCCATGGCGTTATGGTGACTAGTAGTGTTCTTGCAAGGAGTGGGGATGCTTGCTGCTATGCCATCCCCTCTTGCCCAGAAAACCTTAAACCCAGAGTCTTTGCTGACACTTTTTCCATCAAGAAAGGAACCACCGCTGGGCGGACGGCCTTGCGGGAGCAGGGCTGGCTTGCTCACTGTCCGGAGCCGAGGGCTGGCCTGCTGGGGCTGTGAAGACCCTTTGTAGGCATGTTTGTAGGCAGCTGTGTTTCACCAGCCTAATTTGGAGGTAGGAGGTGAGTGTAATTGCTTCAAATACAAGAAAAATTGTTATAAATGAGATCTTCCCCCCAGTATTTGAAATGGAACTTTTTAAGGGCTCGAGCTTGATCTGACTTCTCATGTGTGCACGTTTCCCTATTGCTGGGCTCCTTCCAGGACTGAAGTGAGTCAAAACAAGTCCTCTTGGACTACAGGGCCTGGTTTAGCTGAGGATTTGCGCAGGACATGCACATGATCCAAGTGCTGCTTTCCCTGGGCTGTTCTGCCCCTTACCTCGCTCTTTGGTTTGGGCTCGGTGGCTTCCTGTGCCACCAGACAGAGAAGCTGGGGAAGCGGGAGCGTAGCTGGGAGTCCTGACGGCCAAGAGCTGCTCCTGCTGGATGTTCATTTTCGTTGGAAAGAGCCCTCTGAGCTGAGGAAGACCGTTGGTGTGCTCCAGGTGCTCGTCTGAGACTTTGGAAGAGTAGGTCCAGGCCTGGTCTGAGCCACTGCCACCCTATGTGGCACTGGACTCCTTTAACTTCCCCGTGCCTCAGGTCCCAGCCTGGGGACGATGGTCCCCCCTTCCTTCCCCATTCTCCAGCAGACCGCAGGCCCGTGGGGCAGGGTGGCTTCTCTCGGTGCAGGTGGTGCTGCTATGCTGAGGTCCTGATCCTGATAAGAAACCCTTGGCGCTACTGGTAATATAAATAAGTGAAAAAGCCACTTGGTCTCCCTGGAGATGTGCTTAGGGGTGGATTTTTTTTTTGTTTTTTAGGCTAACCAGGCCTACACAACAGCTGTTGAGCAATCATTCGTCCTCTAAAAACAAATAAGGAGCAAGTCTGGTGGCCAAATGTTGCAGGCACGTTGTAATGACTGTTAGCAAATTGCGTTTGCAGTGTGGGGCTGCCTAACAAAACAGCTGCTGGATTTGCCTCTCTTTCCCCTGTGTAACGTTAGTTGATCCGTATGGATTCACTGGTGCTGCTGAGCAGGGAAGAGGGATGACTTTTGTGGAGGGGGGCACAGAGGCAGGAGTCCCCATAGGACGGCTCTCGAGGTCCAAAGGCACTGTATTGGCTGTAGTGATCTTTAATATTAAAAGTTTGGGAATCTATCCTGTGAAAACAGGCTGCTTTTCTACAAGCTCGTCTTTGTGCTTGAGTGCTCCTTGGGGGTTTCCACATCTGGCTGGAAGAGAGAACTGGCGAGCGGCAGCACAGCACCGTGTCTGCGCCCCGGTCCCAGGGCTGGTGCTGGAAACGGTGCATGGGCAACGAGTGCTGCATCTGGTTTCCTCCTCAGCACCTACCTGAGTTAGGCTCTGAGCTTCGTATCCCAACTAACCTAACGTGTTTCCCATGTGAAAATCAGCCAAACATGGGCCATTGTTTAGTACTGCCGTAAATTGATAACTCTCTTGCTGGTTCACTCAAAAAAGTCCTGGAATTTTTGGTAAGCACTCTTGGTGGAACACCTGTAATTCTGACATCTGGGCTGAGAGGGAAAGTCTTTCCCAAGATAACTCTGATACATGTGGTTTTTGAAAAAGCCCTGATTATTGTCATTAATGTTTTTATATATTGGCATTTTTTCAGCCTGGATAATGGAAAAAAGCTGAGTTGATTTCACTTGTAATTTCCAGTCTGTTTTACTTTGTAAGTCCAGTGCACTAACAACTAGTTTGCAGATCTGCAGGAGATACTGGGTAGAGAAAATAATTTCTGGTATTTTAAAACTTCTGGAAACACTTTCAATTTTGAAAACTACCTGAAATGTTGAAGATCCAATTATGGCATTTATAAGCATTTTTGGTTTTCAGTTAAAAAAAAGGGGGAAATGAGCAATTTTTTGCATTTGGTTTTTGGGTTCAATTAGCTATTACTTCTGCGTATGAATGTATTGGTAGCTTTTTTCTGAAACTAGTATTTCAGTTGCTTTCTGATTAACCTTTTAGATGCCTAAAAAAAGGTCTAACTTCATGTTAGATTTAGGTGGAGAGCAATAGGGTCCACTGCTTTCAACCCTCGCATGTGCAGGCATAAGTGAGTCTGTTAGCCTTGGTGCAGATGCAAGGACAGTCCCCTTATTTCCCCACAGAAGAAATATCCAAATGAGTGAAGAAATAACCTCCATACATGCAGGATTTCACAAGTGCAAATGCTCCCTGAGCTGTAGATAACCTGGTTGGGCAAGACAGCGAGCGGGCACCCGAGTAAATTGGATCTGCTGAGAGGGAAACATTACTCGCCTCCTTGCAGAGCAAAAGGCATGTGCGAGCTGTGTTTACTTTATCCCAAGAACGGGTTTGGTAATTCTCCCCTCTGCCCGTTTCCCCGTGCGTCTGCATTGCTCTTTGTGCCGCGTGCAGTGAGATAATCGAGCACCCTCCCGACATTGCCGGGCACTTGGCGCCGGCCCAGCGCAGCTGCGCAAGACCGCGTGCCCTCGCGGCTGGCACGCGGTACGGCTCACGGGCGAGGGGGAGGACAGCGGCGACGAGGGGTGGTAATGGGAAGTGGGGGTGGCCTGGAGGGATTGGCCTTGTTTTAAGGGCTGCCTGGCGTGCTGCCCTGACGTCTTTCCATGCGACGAGCTCTGCTCCCTCTGTAAACGCCTTTGGAGGTGGAGAAAACGTATATGTAGCACTTCAAGGAGCTCCACTTGGACTCACTTGAGCTTGTTGAACAGCAAGAGCAGTGCAGTTTAAAAAAAATCCTGATTTATGGGAAACTATAAATGTTTGGTAGGTGATGGGACTCATTCTGCAGATGCTCCAGATCTCTCTTCATGGGGTGCAAATGGCACCCTGACTCTGAGATCCCTAAAGCTAGGGAATGCCAAGGGTGAGGTGTCTGTGTTGAGCCCCCGTAGCTGGTGGCCACTTGGAAAACTGCTCTCCGCTCTTTTATTCCTGACTCCTCCTGCAACTCGTGCAATCATCTTGATAAAGGGGATGATGTGTTTGAAGTTCTATTATTCTTTGTGTGCTTCAGTTGGGACACAGAAATTGTCCAATATATATTTTCTTTTGTTTCTGGATGCCAGATATCAGAATATTTGAATAATTTTAGCCTCCTAGTACATACATTTTTCATTTCTACTCTTATTCCACCATTTATATCATGTGATACAAGGTCCAGATGACTTGTCCTCCACTTCAGTACCCTCTTTCCTACCATCTGTAGGATGTCACAGAAATCTTGCAGTTCCCATGAGACACTTTCCTTCACACTTCCCTGGAAATCAATTTGTTTTCTCTTGTGCGGTTGGGTTCACAGCTACAGTGATGTGGAAGAGCAAAGATGGAATGGTAGTCGAGATTCCCCATAAATCCTTTATTTTGGCCAATAAACCCTGTCTGAACAGTGTTGCTGTCATCTCCAGGCGGGGCTTGGCTCCTGCTTGGAAGTGCCTCTTGGCTGAGTTCGCATATGCTCAGGATTGCCTTAGACTTGGTACAAAGCTCCTTGCACCCCTTCTTTGTGTGCCTGTCTTCATCCAAGGTGTTCATCCCCATCCAAGCTAGGAGATGTTTGTTGTTTTCTGACCTTTTGGATACTGTGGAGGGAAACAACCAGCACAGAATGGGGAAGGGGGGGGAGAACATCCGTGTATGGCTTTGATGAGCCTGATTTTATGTTAATTTGAATTAATTGAGGTGTTAGGAAAGGTGAGTTGCAACTTTAATATTAGGATTTCTGCACTTGGGTGGCAGTGAGGAAACAGCTGCAGGTAGCTGATTCATTACCCAAATCCTTGCAAAATGCTGAAGGGCCCCTTGCCAAAAAATGAGCAATGGCTTTTGGAGCTGGAAAGGACCTCTGAAGAAAGAGGGATGAAAGTAGGAAGAGAGGAGGGAATGGGAAAGCAGGAGAAAAGAGCTGGCTAACAGGACTGGGGGCGTATTTAATGCCCGCTGGTTTTGCGCCTGTTGTGACTTTAGCTTTGAAATATCTAATATGCAGGAGGTGCCTGATCCTGCATGGAGGCAAGAGGCTGACAGAGAAAAATAAACAGTCACTGAGGTCTCATCCAGACCTGGGACTTTGACAGACCCCGGGTGCTCCTCGCTCCTGCCCAGCCGCTTTGGCCGTAGCACTCGTCCCTTGCGTGTGCAGGCGGCCTCCTCCTCGCCGCGGTGGTTTTCCATGTCCTTGGTGATCTGGCTTGGCTGTTCCCTGTTTACGGGCTCTTGCTGGAGCCAGGCAGGGTGTTTTCCCTCTGCTAATCTCTGCTCTGTCCTGAGGGTATGTAGCTGCTCAGCATGTGAGAGCTTGGCTGCCAGGAAGGACGTGCTGGGCAGGAGGTCCCTGGCCCCGTGTTGCTTCTGGAAAGGCTCCCGTGTCCAAGTGGGACGGGACGAGCACCGTCGTGGCACGCTGCGCTGCCTCGCCGAGTTGCACACTGGCCCTGGGTGGCTGCTCGTAGGATGAGGGCCATGGGACAAGGTTCAGAGCCAGATCAAGAGCAGGAGGAAGTCCAGGGAATGGCAGGGATTAGATGGGGCAGGTGCAGGAGCTGGAGGGATCATAAGGTGTCTAGCCTTGAGTGATGAAAAGACAAGACATTAGCTGTGTGCTGTGGAGGGGGCTGAGGTGATGCAACGAGGGGCCCGGAGGACGTGAGAACAGAGCCTGAGCGGTGGGTTTTGCTTATAGTTTGCTTTCTGATTTTTACCCACGTATCCTGTTTTCCACTGAAACTGTGTGCGGAGCTTTCTGTCTCCTGGGCTTGGCTGCCCGGGAGATGGGATGCAATGGGGCTCCACAGGGAGCTCTGCCGGCGTCGGGGCTGTTAACTGGCCCCCACTGCGTTAGGGGCAGAGCCACGAGGGGCTGGGGCCGAGCCCAGGCATGCGCGGAGGTCGAGGGCGTGAGCTGGAGGCCAAGGGGGAAGGAGGGGAGCAGAGCAGAGCAGGCAACAGCACCGTATCCCCAAGATGAGGATGGCTGGGGTCTGTTGCGGGTCTCCAGCCCTGATGCCTGGGTGATGCCCGTGAACAACCTGCAGCAGAAGACCGTGCTGGAAAGCCTCCTGGGCAAGGCTGAGCTCTAAGTCTGCTCCTCTGCGATGGCCTTGTGTGAATCGCTGCCAGCTGACTAACAGCTCCGTTGACGTGGGCTAAGCTGCGTGTCCTGGCAGTGCCTGTTCCAGGGCCCAGACGCCTTTGGCTCCTTGTCTGCTGCAGTCGCGGTTGCTCCCCGGGGTGAGCTGAAGTGTTTGCAGTGTGCCCGCAACAGTGTTTGTGGTGATGTTTGTATAGTGGTTGTCTGGGGATCGATTAAAATTGTGGCTGGATTTACCTACATGTAGGAAGTGGCATGTGAAAGGGGTTTGGGATCAAACTGAGGTGGGATCCAGAAAATCCAGCTTTCAATCCCCACTCTGTGGCTTGGATAAAGCCCTTAAGCTCTCTCCGAGTTCTCAGTCTGCAGCACTTTCTCACAGGCTTCATCCATTTTGCTTATTTAGACTGGAAATAATTTAAGGTAAAAACCATTTGTTTTTTTCCTGTTCGTGTCTCCAGTACCCTGCAGAGGGGAGCCCGGATTTCAGCCTGCTCGTGCTGAGCGTCCTGATCCCTAGCATTGCCCATCGGGAGCAGAGGTGAAATGCAAAACACTCAGTGACCCTGTTCGCTGGAGTCGGTCGTGACGTTACCTCCGCCGGGGCGTTCGGCTCGTTGCACTGTCGTTCCTTGGCACCGTAGCCAGGCTGCCACGTCTCGGGCTTCAGATCGTAGCTCTGCAACGGCCTTGGCTGAGAAATGACCCTGTTTTGCTTGTGCTCCCCTGCACCAGGCGGTCCCGCTACTGCCACCGTTAGCAAAACAAATGACCTCACGCAGCAGAGGGGACTTTGGAGCCCTCCTGCTATCGGTCGCAGGAAGGCAAAGGGGAATCTCCCATCTTCCCAGAAGCACTGGGGGATACTTGGAAATTGGCCCATGCTGACGGAAGAGCTTTTAAAAGTCCCCAAAGAAGGATCCTGTGATTGTGTTTATGGAGCAGCCCGCAAGAGTGAAGGCGAGTCCTTTTTCTTTCCTCCACCCCCACTTTTCCCAGAGGGGCAAAACCTCATGCAGGACCTGACCCAAAGCCTGTTTGAAGCCTTCATGCTCACTGGGCAGATTTCGTATTATTTCCCTTCTTCCTTTGTGTTAGTTCCTGACACAAGTTCCTGGAAAAGAGGCTAAAGCCTCTTGAATAGAAGCACAAAGGTTCAGAGGAGCTGCAACAAGTTCCTCCCGTGCTCTGGGGAGATACAAAAGTCAAGTATGTCGGAGGGAGAGGATTTTTATTATAATATTAATAATTACTTGACTCACAGCCTGGAGCTGAGACAGGGCTCAGTGTGCAAGGCCCACAGAGACAGCCGGAGGGGAAGAGCCGATCTGTCCCCGCACATGGCCAAGAGCACGTGCAGGGCAGCGGGGACCACCTTCCCCTCCAGCCAGGTAGGTGAGAGCTGCTCTTCTGCAAAGTTTTGCAGCCAGATGGGAAAAGGCGACAGGATGAGAGGGGATGCCATCAAGCCTGAGCACAAAACCCAGTCCTGCTGACTGCGTTTCCACCTCCAGCTCCCAAATCTGGGACCTCACTGGCCTCCCTTCGGGAGGGGCACAGGCTCGGTCTCAACATCCCGTGGCAAGCAATTCATACTGCCCTGCTCCAGGGACCTTGGAAATCCATTGGGATCTGTGTAAATGTCACTAAAATAACTTAAACCCTTCATGCCACTAGAAAGAGTCTTCAGCCGTATACAAGAAATGTGATAATATAATGTTCAGTGAGTTCCTCAGCTGCTTGTCTTTCCCAAGTGCCGTGATATTTAGGTATCACTACAAGTGCTGAGCCTCCCTGCCCTCTAGGAAGAGCGAGTCACGAGGAACCAGCCTCGGTCTCATAGATATTCCTCTTCTGGACCGGAGCTAATTTCCTGCATAATAACGCTTTGCATGAACCTCCCATGTGATGCTCATTAGTGCCAAGCCCGTCTCCGTACAGGCAGCATTATCGGTAATGATGGCTGCAGCCGCTCGCTCTCCTAGCGTAATTACTGAGCCTTGAGCAGCAACCCGTTTCAGGGCCGTTCGCTGCTGGTACCTCGTTCAGGAGCTATCTGTCCTGCTCGTCTCCCCTCGGAAAGGGAGAGGGGAGCAATTGCAAAAGCACGGACTAGTGCTGGGCCTCCGCTTCTGAGCGGTGGTCGATCACCTGCAGAAACCTTGTGGAAATGCCTCCGCCGTTCAGTGACCGTTGTAAAATGGGGGTGGTGGTGTTGGCTTGCCGTGTAAGATGCTGAGGCCAAGGGCTTGCTGGATGCTGTAGAAGAGGACAGTGGCTCTAGCAGGTCCTACTTGAGGGCTAGGTGTCCCAAGTGGGGCATGCACTGCCCAGAGGTACTGTTTTGAGCTTGTTTCCGTCTCTATTTGAGTCTTGCGGCCTCTGTTCAAACAACTGTGATGCAGTCTCGTGTTTGCACTGTCAAACAGCACATCTCCTTCTCCAAACACGCGTCTTACGCAATCCACGCTCTCCGCCTTTCCGCCCCGAATCGGAGCAGCTCTGCCAAGCGGTGACCTAACTGCACCCCGGTCCTGGCAGTGGGGGGGACGTAGGAAGGTGTCGAGCGGAGCGGGGGCTCGTTAACGCTTTCAGCGCTGCCGCTGCCCGGCGCGGGGGCCCACGTGGGAGCAGAGCTGCTGGACACCGGCCGCCCGCCTTGTTCTGGAGGGGGTTGGAGGTGCGCTGGTTCATTGCTGCAGCCTTGCAGCTAAGGCGGCCGTTATTTAGGGTTGTGCTGCTAATGCTGATATTATAATGTTGATTTTAATGGGGAGGGGGGGAGAGCAGTTTGGAGTTTTGAAAAGTTGCTTGGATTCTTGCAAACTAAGGTGTTAAAAGCGGTAGAAGGTTGCGAGACATCTGTTGTTGGTTGTCTGACCTTACCTGGAGCATTCGGTGTCTGTGATGAGAAGCCACTTAGCCAGGTGTCCATCATTTCCAGGCTGATACGATTTTTTTTGAGCTCAACATGAGGCTTGCATAAGGCTCTTAAAATTAGTGTTGCCTTTCAAGCCAAAGGGCCGGAATAAGGTTTACAAGCCATAAAAGCCTCTTATCAAAGTTGATTTCCTCCAACGCACCTTTCATCTTTTATAGTATTTGCTTTTCAAATCCTTGAACTTAAAAGGATTAAACAGGTTAAAAAAAAAAAAAAAAAAGGAGGAGGAAAGAGAAAACAAATAAGACGGAAGATGGATTGGATATGAATTGTGAGAGGCCCATATAAAATGTGAATTAGGAGAAAGTCTAAACAAAGCTTTGTCATTTTCTAAACCACTGAAAGTATGTTGGAAGCTTCCTTTTTTCTTGAACTTTAAAGAATATTTATCTCCTCAGAGTTATTTCTTCTTTCCAAATGAATGGACAAGAGAGTAGCTGAGTAGGAGGATATGAGGAATGCACATTGCTCTACTCCAACTCTGTCCTGCGGAGGGACCAACACGTGTGATCTAGTGCAGAGAGCTCTTGTCCTGCTGCAGAAATATTTCCCAGGCAAGAAATCTTGCAGAAAATGAAACACAGATCTCACGAGCAAAGAGCTGCTAAAGTAACAGACCTGCTAAAGGGAACAGTGATCTCCCTTCTCAGGGGACTCAAAAAGTGTCCTGGGAAAAAGAGACGTGGGAGCTGGAGACGTTTTGCAGGATGCTGTCCCCGGCCCCTCCTGCCCCGCAGCGATGCCCGGCGGAGGGGTGCTGGGGGCAGGCAGAGCATCGCGCTGAGGCTTTCCCTCTCGCTCTGCCCGGCTCCCCTGCGATGCCTCGGCCGGCTTTGCAAGAGGCTCTTTCCAAGCAGTAGCCGATCCGGGATGGGAAGCACAGCTGGCGGCTCCATCCGATGCGCCTGCATTCAGGAGGATGGCGTTAACCGTGCTTCCCTGTCCAGAAGGTTGCAATCAGGGGCTTGGCCAGGCCGGTCACGGGTCAGCGGATGGGTCGGCCCCGGCCGCCGGCTCTGTCCTCCCTCTCCGTCCCGGGGTCCGCGGGGCAGGCAAAGCAAACCTGCCCGGAGCGCTGCGTGACCCCTGCCCGCGTGGCCGCTGGCGTGCTGCATGCTGCCCGGGGGATTTCGGTGGCCAGCCCGTGCGTGGGGAGCCAACGTGCAGCCCCCAAAGATGGCTGAGCACCGCCACCATCGCAGGGGACGCGGCTCGGTTTCGCTTGGCTGCACCGAGCAGTCTCGGTGTGTCCCCTCTGCCGAGCGCTCGTGACCGTGGACAGGGGGAGGACGTGGGAGGGAGACGCGGTGGCTCGTGCCCCCTCTGCTCCCGGCTAAGGAGCCAGTTCTTCGGCTGGAGTTTGCTCCTCTCCAAAAGGGAGCAGAGGGGAGCCCTGCATGGGCACCTCAGCCCTGTGGGACTCTTATTAAGTGTCCTTTAAGGTCCCTTTGATGTGTGGGGTGGCCCTTAGGGGCACAGCACGGGAACCATTAATGCCTGAATTCCCGGGGTTTCCGGCTGGCCGGCGGGGATGTGACGCCCAGGCCGGGGATGGACAGGGACGTCCCTTTGCTCCATGACACCCCCACCTAGAAAAGTGTGGGGTCTCAGGAGTCCTTGGCATCGTGAGGAGACCTGTGGAGAGCTCAGAGAGCGGGTGCTGTTCTCTGTGTGCTGGGAAACCTCCCCGGGTGTGTGCATGGGATGTCTGGAAAACTGTCCTTCGCTGGGCAGGGATGAATGTGAGAGAGAGCAAAGCACGGCAAAAATGAATAGTTGGAAGTCGTTCAAAGCAGACGCTGTCCTTCCCCAAAGGCTTTCTCTGACATTTATCAAAATCTTCTGATTTTGTTTTCTTGTTCCGGTGTTCTGTGTTCTCGAAATTGTTACAGAAAATGTTGGCAAAGCATGTCAAGGAGTATGAAAAGTTACTGAAAATCTTGGTGCCAAAATCCACATCAGCTGGTGGAGGAGCTGGTGTTTGGGGAGGAAAGTGTTTGCAGGGTGCTGGTTCTAGAAAGGCTGGACCCATCAGGCCCTTCGCAGCCTCTGACATTCCCAAGAGGTTCCCAGATTGTTTCAACACGTTGCAATTACCAAACTCTGCCGCACAGATCTGCTCTGAACTCAGCTCCTTCTTCACCTTTTAGTTTTCTTATTATGGGCTTCTAATTCCGTTTCAAGGAAGCAGATGGAAAACCGATCTGAGACGTATTTACCTGCCTCTCCATCCTCCGTCAGCACCTGCTGCAATAACCTGCCGGCAGTGGGGAACTCCTTCCCAGCCCGAGCCGAGCTGCCCCACTTGCTGCTCGAGCACGTCTGATGGCAGAGTCCTGCTCCTGGCTGTCTTCTCCAAGGCCGCTGGGAAAGGCAACGTGCTGCCGTTGTCCCCAGGGGGAAGGTCCCATCCCAGGGCGCTCTGGGCTGTGCCACGGCCTTGCCTGCAGAGGCAGGATTTAGGGTTTCCTTTGCTCTGTCCCACAGGCTGGGGGGACACCTGGCCTCTGGCACGTCGGGAGCTGCGGATCTCGCAGGGACGTGCGCGGGGACTGCTGGCAGGAGAGGGGACGCTCACCTGCCCCTGCTGCCACTGAAGAGGGGGCAGCTACGTTTTGCAGCTCGCCCTGAGGCACCAGGCGCGTGCAAAGCACCTGCCAAAACTGTGCAAGGCAAAGCAGGATGATGCACGTGTTGCTTGCCCCGCGTGGAGTGAGGCTGCCGGCAGGTTTGCGAGGCCAGCGAGGTGCAGGGCGTGGGGGTTAGACGAAGCAGGGCCAGGCCCGGGGATGCTCCGGCCGGGAGCCGTGCCGGGAGCGCTGCGGGGAGGCCCGGCACCGCTGTCCAAGGTGGCCCTCGGCTGCCGACGGGCTCTGGCCGAAAGCCGCCTCCTGCGAAATCAAACTCGGAGATGACAAAACTGGAAACTCAACAGCCACCGGCAGCTCGTTTTTGCCAGGGGAGTGCTAGAAGCAGACCTTTTCGGGGAGGTGTGGGGGAGAAGGGAGCAGGCGTGTTGTGTTTTCACAGTGAATGTCAGGTCTGGCGTTTTGGGGAGTTGCTGGTGATAAAGTGCTTCAAAATGTTTTCCCCTGGAGGCTCCTAAACTCTTTGCAAAAGTGACTGCTGCACATGGAGTGTAAATCCCACTGCAAGTCCTGGGGATGTCACCCCTCGGGAAGCTAACCCCCTTCTGAAGATGGGACTTTGGTGTTTGTTGGAACCTGCTCATAATTTTAGCGTTAGCCTCTCCTTTTGGAGCCCTTTTGTTACCTTGGCACGTGGCAAACGTGGCTGTTCTCAGCCGGGTGGATCGATAGGTTTTTTTTTCCTCTTGCTCTGCTCAGTGCTGAAGGTGTTTGAAAACCTGCTGCTTCTGATTTACAGTGTTTGTTACCCTTGGTAAAACGTGGCCACCGTACGCTTGTACCAAATTGCCCTGGGACGAGAACAGACTGCAACGGACCCAGGAACTCTGACAGCAGCCGAGTCCCCAGGTCAGAGCCTGTAGTCTCCCCCTTCGCAAATCAATGGTTTTCCAACCTGGATCCTGTTTCTTTCCTGCTGTATCCTGTAGAGTTTGATCTTCTGATCCTCCCCCAAAACCTCCCTGTCACTGCATATTTGACTTTGCTGCGAGTGCTTGGGAACGTAAATGTGCGTTGGAGCAGCTGTGCTCCCGGGGCTGCCCTGCCTCCTCCAAGTGCTCTCTAGTGTTTGCTCTGCTCTGTGCGCGCACCTGAAATGTGAGATTAAGGCTCAGATCCTGCCAGGGAGGCTTTCTCCTACTGCTGAGATGTCATTAGCCACTCTCGGTCAGCTCAGGTCCCAGTGATGGTCTCGTGCATTGCCTCAGATATAAGGGCTGACACAGGACCTTTTGCAGCACTGCAGGTTTTTGAGGCCAGCACAGTGCTCTTTCCAAGCAAAGCTTGTGTTTTTCCATGCAGATTTCCCATGGGAAGCATGTTGCTTGCCTCAGCCTGGTCATGCAGACCACTGTGAGTAGCAGCAAGGCCTGGGGCTGTGTTAGCTGCTGGGCCAGCACTCCCCCTTCTCCCTCGGATGAGCGTTATCCATCAGTATTTCTGCTGATGGCTGTAACCCATTGCTATTTCTTACTCCTTCCCTTCCTCCTTTTCCATCTCTCATACAACTCTCTTCTTGAGCAGGAATGGGGCAAAATCCAGGGCATCCAGACAGGAACTACGGGTGAGATCACCTGTTGCGTTGACCGGTGGTAGTGGTGGGAGGCGGGTGAGTGTATCGCCTCTTTCCTCCCCTCTTTTCCTTGGCGGTTCCACCTCAGAGAGAAAAACAGCCAAGGGTTTGAGACCCCTCTCCATTACACTGCATGACCTCTCCTGGGGGACTCCACCAATATCCAACTAGAACAAGCCAGATCTGCAAAGCCAGAAGATGACCCATTAGGACCTGGAGATGTTTACATGCGAGCAAAAAAGCTTTTTGAGCCTTTTTGGCTGTGCGCCAGCTGTTAGGGAGAACAGCGGAGACAGCGCGAGAGACTTATTGCTGCAATGGAAACACTGATTTAGCCGTGTTGTCCTTTGTGGGTGGTGGGAAATGATTCTGTGACCGTTTGGGGTGGAGTTTTTAATTTATTTTAATGAGCTGAAAGTATTAAACAAAAATGTGAAGCCCATGGTTACACTTGGGCAGGGGTGGACACGGGTGGCTGGGGCTCTTCCCTCGAGCCGTATGCAGCAGCTGAGCCGCGAGGGGAGCCCAGTGCCCATCAATTAATTAAAATCTCAAACCCGTGCACAGTCCAGTTTGCCTTGGCTAAAACCAGTGTGAGAAACTTCCTTGCAGCATTTCTGTGTTGTCCAGGATGAAGTGTTGTCATCCGAGGCTGCTTTGCATGACAATGCATTGGGCTCTAATTATGCACAAGGATGCTAATAGGCACAGAGCGTGCTGGATCTCCATGGGAAAACTATCTGTTTGCAAGGGGGCGGAGGGGGAGAAAAGAAAAAGAAAATCTACCCAAACAAAATAAACCATGACAGTTTGGGAAGGGAGGAGGAATGGGGGGAGGGAAGGGGATGAGAGGCAGCAGAGAGGTTGAGGAAGGCATGTGTGAGGCTAGTAAAACTTAATTTTGGCTTTTTATTGGGGTCTTTTTCTTGGTGGTAAGAGGTAGGCCTGTGATGGGCCTGCTCAGTGGCTCCTGCTGCACACAGGACTAAGGCAACTGAAATCATTTCTGCAGTTCTGATAATGTGCAATGATCTTGTTTTGGCTGAAATTGGGTTTCTCTGAATACAGAGCAGTAAACGCGAGTAGTTCTTGCAGCACTGCACAGCCAGCTCTTATGGGCAAGCTGGGAAAAACTGAGGCGTGGAAGAGCTGCGATTTGCCTGGATGCCAGACCCGGGCAGAGGGATGACTGGGGGACCCAGTCTGCCCAAGGCTTGCTTTTCTTGTGTTCCCAGTGCTTCACACTCCGGCACGCACTTGTCCTGCCTGTGTTATTGCTATAGCAGAGCTCTAAGTAGCAATTAGTTTCTGTAAACTGAAGAAAGGAGGCAGCTGGAGACTAGGGCCTAGATCCACAGATGCATTTAGAAGCTGATCCTCCCATTGAAAGTTGGGTTTTTTTCCGGGATTCCCTGTTTGCTTTTCCTTCCTATGTTAGATAAGAGCATTTTTGCAAAGAATAGGGTATGGGAGCAAGACAGCATTCTCCTCTGTGTCCTACAGGGTCTTCTGGACATCATTTGCCCGTTTTTCTTTTTTTCCCCTCCTACTTTGCGAAGATTGAGGTGGCTCTGGAACACACAATATTTGAAACTGCTCATGGCAGAAGGTGTCTGAGCCTGAGTTTCTAAGTCCATAAAGTGACAGAGATGGTAACGGTGAGACTGCAGACTCATCCAAGCGTTGCGGAGAATGGGACCTAGAAAGCCCTAAATTATACCAAGCTCTGTCACTGCCTGCTAGTAGGACAAACTGGGTCTCGAGGCCTCACGTTTGGCATCTTTAGAGAAGTGGACAAAGTTCCCGACTGTGTCTCGACAGTTGTGGAAGGTGCCTGATGACCACTCTCAATACCTGCCCTGGGTTGTGAGAAAATATGTGACAGGCACTTGGGTGAGAGTTGCCAAGTGTGTTGTGTTGTTATTAGAGCCCAGTAAAACGCTCTCCTGCTTAGTGAAAATGAAGAGCATTAAACAGCCAGGTGCAATAGTCTAAGGAGCTTAAACCTCTCACTCTCTGTTGCTGTTGAAGTAGTCATCTGGCTTTAATGATACTGGCATTACCCGCTCTGTCGGCGTTTAAAAGGGGATGTATTTTTAAAGTCCAGCTTAAAGGGATTACTTTGGCATCATTTCTGTCTAACCTCCTTGTGTGCTGTACAAGTCCTGGGCGCAGACAGTCCCTCCCGGCCACCACAAGCAGCTGCCACCAAAGAAAACACAGCTGAAAGCAGCACGTCTGTTTTTTTCCTGGTCAGGCCGTGGCCTAAGCAACCTTCACTCCCGCTGAGAGCAGCGGGGATGAACCGTGCTTGCTCTGGCAGGATGGGGCTCCGTGGGCTTTTCTGCGTGCAAAAGGGGAGTCCCTTCAAGGCAAGCTCTGCTCTGCAGGCAGTCACCCAGCCAAGCTGGGGACAGCAGTACGGGTGATGGAGCCAGCACTAATCTGGATGCTTTTCCCTGCGTTGGCGTGCAGGTACCGTGCATGGCCGGGGTGGAGGTGGTCAGTCTGCGCAGATTTTCTGCAGCAGAGCACCCACACCACCGTGCCCTGCCCGCACAGCTGGAAACCTCTGTCCTCGGTCTGCGTGAGCGCCTGCCTGGGCGGGAGGGGAGAGCAGCTCGGGTTCGGCCATCGCGTGCTTCCGCAGATGGGGCTCGTTGGCACTGTGCGAAATAGCTCAGCAGACAGCAGCTGCTCAGATATTTGTCTGTTATCATCTGGATAACAATTTGGAGAGTCCACCAGGCCTCCCGAGGTTCCTACTCGTGACAGCCAACCAGCCCAAAGCAGGACTGACCCTGGGTTATCTCCAGGGCCCTTTCTGAACAGAACAAATGGGTCATGGCTGAGCGTCTTGTGGTTCTGGTAACTTTACCTTGTGCCTTTTTGTGCCATTATTGCCCATTTTAGAAACACTGGGGCTTTGTCTTCCCTGTGCTTCAAGGTGCAGCAGAGTGTCCGAATGCTGTCCACGCTGGATGCTGCTTTCTTGGAAGTCCAGTTCTCGCAAGACACCTTGTCAGGTGATCAGATGCAGGGAAAGGGATGGAGTCACCGGTTGTCCAGCTGCTGGAGAGAGGTGGGAAGGGGCAGGTAGCTCCAGCGGGGGATGACCAGGAGCTGCATCTGCTCACCCTCACCCAGTTTGGACCAGTAGGATCTGCTGGGCTGGAAGTGATTCTGGGCCCTCAAGTCATCCTCCTGCCACCGGAGGGATGCTGGCCTGAGAGGAGCCACCTGCTCCCTTGGAATTGCTCTCCAGCTATCTCAGCAGCCCCTGCGTAATCCTTTCCCTCCCTAACTTTAGTGAATGCCACCTCAATGCTAATTAGCTTGATTGCTCCCACTTGTTTTATGTCATGTGACTGTGAGGGAAATCTGAGCCTGGTTTTCTCCAAGTTATGGGGACTGGGGGAGGGAGAGGGGGACATAAACATCCAGGGTGGAAAAATAATCATCCGCGAATGAAAAACTCTGGGTTTTACCCTGAGAAAGGAGGGATGGATAGACTGACAGACCTGATGACAGACCGAGTTTGAAAGCACCCTGGCCCCACAGTGTGGAGAGATGCCTTATTGTTTGATCTGGCTGTGAGACAGATTAGCAGCCCCAGGTGGAAAGTCATAATCTGCATTTAAATGGGCCGGTTATAAAAGGTATGGAGCCCAGGAGCCCGCAGCATTATGCTGTGTCTTTAGGACTCCGTAATCTCTCTTTATTTTCTCTGCAGTCTGACCTGGGGGCACAGTTTCTAATTACCAGGTCACCCTGCTAATATTGTCATTTCCAGCCAGTGGGTGTGAAACCATAGCAACGCCACATTTGGTTCCAAGTTTCCAGAGGAATAAAATTTGCCTTTTAATCACAGAAAATGACTGGGTGTCTCTCCTCCCCCTCTCCCCAAGTTTTCTCCCTTACCCCTCACTAACGGAATTTGCTGTCAGGGTTGGGTTTGGTTGGGTTTTAGAAATTTCAGATTGGCCCTTTTTGAAGCTTCACCTTGTGGCTGTGGCCAAAGACAAGGGACGAAAGTCCTAGTCTTTGATGGAGCTGCAGACTCCGGGGTTGCTTTGGATGCCAAAGCTTCACTAAATGCACGTGCTGTTGACCAGAGAAACCCTGTACTTTACTCCTAGCCTGCTTTTTGCCTTTATAAGAGTAGTGAGCGAGTCTGGAGCCGGTAGAAGAGGGAGAACAGGGTGCCGGACAGCACCGAGTCGCAGCGGCGTCCCGCGTTGCCCGCTGGCTCAGCGCCGTAGGCGCGTCCGCACGGAGCTGGCTACCTCGGCTCCGTCGAGGGCTCGAGCAAGTGGGTTTCACTTGCAGCACAGACGGGCTCGGAAAAGGCTTTGGTTGGCCAGGAGGCTGCAGGGCCGACGTGCCCGGGCAGCCCGTGCTCCGTGGCGTTGGGTTGCGTGGCCACCGCTGAATCCCAGGGGCTTTCAGCCGCGTTTTTTGGTCCCTTTGGGACAGATGGCAAAAACTTGACCGGGATGAATCCAAAGAGCTTCAAAATTTGGGAGGGTTGGTCTCTAGCTTGCAGCCCTGTGAATGCCCCACCTGAAGAGCAGAAGTGCAGGTGGGGTCTGGGCTGAAACCGGCCCCTCGGCCCTTCCCGGGAGTGCGCGGGCGCCCTGCGGGTCTGCGCTCCGCATTTCCGGGGTTTCACGAGCAGTTTCTAGCTCGAAGTGAGTCAGACGTGAATGGGAATCGCTTTGTAAGGTGATTTTCCAGCTGACAGGAGTAGGTTAATTGTAAACTGTCTACTGAAGCTTTAAAACTCCTGTCCAGCCCTATTATTAGCAGTTTAAAATTTATGGAGTGAGACTTTGCTTGGCGATGGTTGGTTTGTGCCCAGACAACGCGTGTAATTAATCCCCACGCTGGGGGAAGGCAAATCAAATTTAGGAGGTCTTTGCTTTCCCCGACTCATCTCGCGGCGTGCGGGACGTCGGGGGGGGGGCAGGACCGCTGTGCCCGAGCTCACGCAGCGGAGCGTGCTGGGGCGAAGTTGGTCCTCTCCTCAAGCGGCGAGGGTTAAGTTGTGTTTGTCAGCGAGGAACTTCCCCTCCTACGGATGAGGACTCCAGGCTGGGGACTGAAATGGCCCCTCTAAAACGCTGGGAAATCAGAGCTGGGGTTTTGATTCGGACCCTGCTCTGTCCCTCTGTGGGGTGCCGGTGCCTGAGCTGGTGGCATTTCTGAAGAGGGTGGTGGAGGTCTGGCCTGACCCGGGAACCCTGGCACCTCTGAGGCTCAGCCTTGGGGCAGACGTCTTCCGAGCCCCGAGGCGGGCGGTGGGCGATGCCGGGCGACCCTTTCTGCACGTGACCATCTCAGGATGGCCTCGCCTTACCCGGCCGGTGGCTTTCCTCAAGTCACGACCGCGGGACCTCGTTAAAGATTTACTGTTGTGTCCGGGCTGAGTTGGCCTGGCTTCGGCAGCCCGCGGTCCTGCTTGTGCCTTTCTCGGCGGGGTTGAAGGGCTCTGTTGCGGCGTTTCTGCTGCTCCCAGGCAGGTAATTAATTAGAAACGTGAATTTGGAGGCTGGCTTCCCTCCCCCCTGTTTAGCTGCTGTTTTTTCTTATTCCAAACAATTTTTATTGAACCTCTTATAAACGTGACCCTGTTTTAATGGAGAAATAGCTCCTTTCCCCAGCCCTGGTTTTACAACAACGTCGTCTCAAAGCTGCAGCCGCTCGCCGTCGGTGGACCCAGCTGCTACGTGTACACACGCACGAAAGCATGCACACACATATATGCAGAATTAAAAGGTGAATTTTGCAGCCGCGGGGTTTGCCGTGCGGCACCGCTCGCGCGGGCCGGGCTCCCGCTGCCTCCAGCAGCGCCGTGCCGCTTTACGAGCCCCGGGCACGCGGCCCCGCGCCGTGGCTATTGCACCATGAGTATCTGCATTGCGGCAGCACCCTGGGACCCCAGCTGCGGCTCAGCGCCCCGTTAGACTAGTCCTTGTACAAACACGCAGTAAAGGCACGGGCTCTGGCCCAAGCACTAGCAGCTCAAGTCTTTACAGCCCCCGAGGCACCTTTGGATCAATTATTTATGTTACGGTAGCACTTACGGCATGTCTGTGCCGGTGCGGGGGTGCCCGGCCGCGGTCCTAAGCTGCCGCCGTCCCCCTGCGCCCGCGATGCGCCCGCTCTCCCCGACCCGCCGCCCGCGTCGCCGGCCACCACCGCGAGAGGCAGGAGGACTTTGCGGGAGAACATCTAAATTTTGGGTTTTTTTTTCTTTTTCCCCTTTGTTTCCTTGGACCCGTTCATGCTTTGTATCTTTGAGCTCTCCCCAACCCGTTTCAGGTGGGTTTTTCGTTGTGGCAGCGAGTCCAGGCATCTCCGGCAGCTTTTGCTGGGGGCAGCAGAGGAGGCGGCACCTGAGACACCTCTCCGAGTGGCAGAGAGCCCTCGCGGAGGTCGGGGGTCCCCGGCATCAACCGGGTGCCTAACGCTGAGATTTGCTCACTTTGATGCATAAATCTCCCTCTCTTTTAATCACCTGACTGCTAGAACTAGGACCTGGGAAAGGAAAGGGAAACCCTGGCTTGACTTGCACCGAGCGCCGGCACCTCCTGGCCGCCGGGTCCCGGCAAACAGCTGGCCGCGGTCTCGTGTCCCCTCCCGGAGAAAGCCCCAGTTTTAGTGGGTATCAGCATGAACAGCTGGATGCAGGAATGCAGACTGAAGCTATGTTTCTGAGCAGCTGATGCTGCGGCTGGGGAGTCTGCGTGTGGCGTGACGGGGCCTCGTAGGGCCCCGAGTGTCGCGGGAGCTCCTAAGCACTGCTTGGAAACTTTTTCCCATTCTTTTCTTAAAAAAGAAGAAAAAAGGAAAAAAAAAAAAACCCTGCTATTTTTTTTCTGAGCTGATGAAAAGAGAAATAGCACAAAGTCAAATGCAGCCGGGAGGGGAGGAGGGGAAGCACGCTGGCACGCTGCTCCTCGTCGTCCTGCCCGCCAAGCCCTTGCGGCTTTCAGCGGCGGCTCGGCCGGTGCCCCCAGCCCGGCCCCGGCCCCCGGCGCTCCCTGCCTTGCCGGCCCTCTGCCGCTTCCCAAACCAGCCGCGCAGCATTGCAGGAGCTCCCGGCTCGCGCCTGTCCCTGCGCCCGGCTCGGTTATCTGCTCTGCGGCTCAAACCTGCCCTGCAGCATTGCGAGAGGTCCCCTGCCCGGTTCCTTCCCCGTCCCGCCTCCCGCTCCGCTTCCAGCGCCTGCAGCTCCCGGTGCAGTGCACGGCCCCGGGGCGCGGGCGGGCAGGGAGCCTGCTGCTTCCCGGAGACCCGCGTCCAGCGTGGCTCCTCCAGCGGAGGCCAAGTGCGTTCAAGCCCACACCATGAGCAAACAGGGCAGAAATCGGTCCAGGGCTGGGTCGTGAGCTTTGCTCCTTGGGCTCCTTGCGAGAAGCACAGCCCCGAGACGTTTCCCGTGGAAGGTGGAGCTGGGCACGGCTGCGCCGGGGCGTAAATGACCCCGGGGGCTTGGGGACCAGCGTGGGGGGCCCTGGATTCTGCCTCCCCGAGGAGACGAGCGCCAAAGCCACCGCGGTGCTCCAGGAAAGTCCCGGCTGGCCCTGCCCGGCTCCTGCCACCCGGTCCTCATGGAGCCGGCGCATGGTGGGAGCCGGGGGGGGATGCTCACGGCCCCCCGGCCAAGACCCACAGCAGCTCCGCAGAGGCTGTCCCGCTTTTGGGAAGTTTTCCAGCTTGTTGCTGGGTACCAGCCCAACCCACGCGAGCATCAGCCGGACGTTAGCCGGTTTGCTGAGCTGCTAGAGCCTGCAGCAGCTCGCTCTTCGTGCAGCGCCGGGGCTCCGAGGAGCTTCCATGCCGTAACGCCGGTAGCTGCATTTGTTCCCCTTTCCGAGGGTGCAGCAAAGCCGAAAATTGCAGAGGGCAGGGAAAACCCGCCACGTGCTGCGGAAAAAGGGCTGCGACCAAAGCTGTGACCGGTCGCAGCGGCTGGTCGCACAGGCAAACGGTGACCCCAACCCTCACTAATGCACAGAGCGAATGCACCCCTTGCAGTGAACTGGGCTAAGAGTTGCTTGTAGCGAGACCACACACTTTACACCAGCACAAGGCCGCTGCGTCGCGGGCGTGAGCTGCTGAGGCTCCACGCTCTGGGCTGGCTCTGCAGCGGGGACAGTCCCTGCCCGCGGGAGCGCTGGAGGGGGGTGAGCGTGCTGCCGTGGTCCCGTGGAGATTTTTAGGCAGGCGAAAGAGATTGGAGAGAACAAGCTATTTGCCCCAAGGCCTGAGATAACGTTTTATCCGCTCCTTCCGGCGGGGTTTATTGCGTTAGTCCCCACGCCGCCCTGGTCCCCGGCGTCCGGTGACGTGCTGGCTCGCGGCACGGGGCTGTCGCGCGGCAACGTGCATCTTCCCGGCGGATCCTGGGTCAAGTTATGTTTGTGCAGGAGCCGGTTTCCATGAGGGAATGACCGGGAGGGATGGGGACTTGCGCAAATCGGTGCCCCGCGCGGCGACCTCTGCGAGGAAGCCCGGGTTAAGTGCGTGCTGCCCCGTGTCCTCGAGCCGGCGGGGCGGGTGACTCGCCGGGCTCAGCTCTGCCCCGGGGCAGGGGATGCTGCGGGCTGGGCCGAGGCGAGGTGGCAAAACGCCGGGGCTCGGCCTGGGTGGCGGCAGGGAGGGCGAAGCCCGGGGCCGGGAGCTGCTCCCGCGTGCGGCTGGGGAACGGGCGCGTTGGGAGCAGGAGCTGGTGCGCGGCTGGGGCTGGGTCGGGTAGGGGAGGCGATGGCTGGCCCCGGCGTGGTTTGGGCTGAGAGAGAGCAGGGACCCGAGGAAAACACTAATGATGAGGCACCCTTAAAAAAAATAATAATAATAATAAAAAATACATGTTTAAAAATCCAAGCGAGCTGGTGTCCCTGCTCGCACGGTGGCAATCGGTGGCGGGGTGCTGGAGGAGGCGATGCTCACTCTGCCCCGAAGCGCGAGACCCCGCTGGTACCCAGCGGGATTCAGGGAAGGCTGGAGCTTATTCATCCCTTTTTGGGTTAGCGCGCTTGATTTTCTGGGTCTGGTTTTGTCTGCGTTTTAACTGCACCGGGGCTTTGCGCCTCTGCTCCCTCCCTGGCGGCTCGTGCTCATCTCTCCTTGCTTTCCGCGTCTGAAGGGCACCAGAGGGGAGAGGAAAAGCCCTGGATGGGTTTTTCCCAGCTCTTTGGAGCCCCTGTGCGTGTTCGGGACCCCCGGCTTCCTGGGGGACCCTGCAGTCCCCAGCCTTCCTCCTCCTCCTCCTCCTCCTCCTCCTCGTTGCAGCCAGGCGTTTGCACCTCTTCCAGCCCTTTCCCCGTCCCGCGCCGGTCGGCTTCGTGGCCCCATCGCCGCGGCCCCTCGTCGAATGCAAGAGCCTCGGGGGCTTCAGCGCGGCCCGGCTTTGCTTGCAGGCTGCTAATAAACTGGACGCCGCCGGGGTTTTTAACTTTTAATACAATGTATATTTATTGCAAACAATAATATACAAAAAAGGTAAGTTTCACAAAGAGAAGGATCTTGCAAACAAAACAAAAAAACTTACCTAAAGACAAAATATGATTTAAATGACAGGTCTTTTAAGTTACAGAAATACTTTAAAAAGATCTGCTTTTATACAGAAATAGAGAGATGCCATATTATAAGAGTGCTTTAAGATTTTTTCTTCTACTGAATCCCTAAAAAAAAAATGTTAACAAATATATCATTTTTTTTAAATAAAAAAAGTTTGCTGTCTTTTTTAAAAAGCAATCCTTAACTGTTCAGCCACAGCTTCACCAAAGTCAGTGTCCCCACCTCAAGACAGTATTGGGGGTGGAAGGCTAAAACGGTGCCCCCCGCGCGCGGGCCTCACCGCCGGGTCTCGTCCTCGCGCGAGCTCGCGTGTCCCGGGGAGCCGAGGCAGGAAACAAGGCAACTGGTTCAGTGATACGCTACATTTGCAATCTTCAGTTTGTACAAATTCTGTTTTTTTTTTCCAGTTTATCCTTAGACCAAAGAAAAAAGGAAGAGCACAAGTTTGTACAAACCCAGGACACAGATTCCAAAAAGAATAATAATAATAATAATAAAAAAAAGAATTAAAGAGATAAATAAAGAACTGGCTACGGTTTAGACCATAATTTAACAGGCACGGTCACCTCCCAAAGAACGCTCCAGCAAACGCAATCGCTTTCAAAAGGGGTTAAAAGAGAAGGGGGATGAGAGAAAAGGAAAGCTGTGATTCAAAAACTGCTCTGAGCTCAAAATAAATAATTTAAAGGCTCTCTGATGTCTCCAGCGTGCTCCGGCAGCCGAAGCGGGGGAGCCCCGGCGGCCCCCCGGCTGCGTTTAAGGCTTCTCAGCACTTTCTGCTGTATCTTTTTTTTTTTTTTCTTAAGGCTCATGGTCATGAAAAAATAAAATCTCCTCCTGGCTTGCTTTGCTATTTTGGAGTTAGAAAAATAAAGCCTCTTCTGCTCCGCTCGCACCTCCCCGGCCGCGGAGCCGAGCGCAGCCGAGCCCGGCGATGCCGCTTCGCGAGAGCTCGGTCCGAGTCAAACGCACGCGCTTTCGCTTCTTTATTTTTATTTTTTTCCTTTTTTAGAGAAAGAGACACTCATCTATACAAAAATACCTCTGACCGCAAGAAAACCTAGGGCTGCTCCACTAAGTGTCATTTTTAGCTGTTGGAAAAATAAGAGCATTTTAAAAATCTCTAAAAAATATGTATAAATCCCCTCAAATTGGTAACGAATCATACACAGTACATACTAAAAAATATTTAAAATAGAGAATATTCCTCACAGAGGACTCTGAGTTTTTTTTACTTTTTATTCCCCCCCTTTTTTTTCGCTTTTTTAATTACTGCTAAAAAAAAAAAAAAAATTGTTACAGAAGTCCAGACAGCAGACGGGTGAGCTGGGTGGTTAGAGGTCTCGTGTCCCCGCTGCGTGCTTGAAGGGACGTTAGAGTCCGGTGCTCGGGAAGCGTGCGGCGAGTTGTGCCGGGTCTCGGCGCGGCCTCGCCCCTCCCCGGAGGATGCTGTAGTGCAGAAGGCTCCCGGCGTCCCCCCCTCCCCGCCGGCCTCGCCGCAGCGTCTGCTGCCTGTCTTTTTTCGTTCCAAATGTCAAAGAGGAAAAGTCTGAGGAAGTTCTGCGTTGCCGCTGCTGCCTTCGCGCCTTTGTTTACTTCTTCGACGCGCCGGCCCGGCCCTAGGGCCTGGTGAGCTGCGTGTAGACGGGCTGCTCCCAGTGCTGCGGGCTGTGGGTCTGGGGGATGGAGGGCACCCCCGAGGGGTCTGCGATGGGCGTGTACATGGGCCGCTGCGTGGGGCTCATGTAGGCGAAGGTGGAGTAGAGGCCGCCGCTCTGGCCGCCGGCGTGGCTGTAGTAGGAGCCCGAGGTCTGGTGGTCGCCGTAGTCGTACTGGGGGCGGGTGGCGGGCGGGTAGGACGAGCCGTAGTGCTGCAGGCCGAAGGAGCCGTAGCCCAGCTGCTGCGGCGAGTGCTGCTGCTGCTCGCTGTAGTGGCTGGGGCTCAGCTGCTCCGTCTTGATGTGCGTCCGCTGCTGCGCCGGGCCCTGCTCGCCGCTCAGCGGGGCCAGCGCGTGCGGTGCCGCCGGGGCCTGCGGCTGCGGCGGCTGCTGGGCCGCCGGCGCCGGCTGCGGCGGCTGCTTGGCCATCCAGGCGCCGGCGGGGCTGCCGGCCGCGCTGCCCACGCCGTAGCCGCCCGCGTAGGGCACCTGGCCGTGGGCGGCCGGGGCGCCGGGGTGGCCGTTGGGCGGCAGGTACTGGTCGAACTCGTTGACGTCGAAGGTCTCGATGTTGGAGATGACGTCGCTGCTGAGCTCGCCGATGTCCACGTCGCGGAAGTCGATGTGGGGCGGCTGCCGGCCCCCCTCGGGCAGGGGGCGGCCCTCCCGCTTCAGGTCCTGCTTGCCCGGCGGCGCGTCCGTCTTGGGGGTGGTGGGCGGCGTGGGGGGCCCCTGCGACTGCCCTGCGGGGGCAAAGCCAGAGCGCGGCGACGCCGTTAGCCGTGAGCTCGGGGGCTGCGGGGCCACCGCAAAGCAACGCGCCGCTTTGGAGAGCGGTTGCACAGGGCAACGCGAACACCCCCGGCGCTGGGGACACCGGCCACCTCGGGTGACGTTACCAAGCCCTCGGAGATGGCCGCGAGAGCGTCTTTCCGTTTCCCTTTTCTTAAGTATGGGTTCAAGTTTCTCACGGGCTGGAAGCGGCCCCAAGGGTCGGGCGTGCAAGTGCCCGGGCCACATGCAAGGCCATTTTCCCCATGCATCTCTCCCCGTGCAGCCACCCCACCCGTGCTGCGTTTGTGGGTCTGTCCCCCTCTTTTTTCCCCCTCAATCCCACCCCAATTTCAGCCCGGGGACACGACCACGCTGCGGCGGGGGCACCTACCCGAGTGCTCCCCGGGCGAGTGCACCTCGCTGATGCTGGAGGACGACTGCGGCGAGTCTGCCTGCAGGGCCTTGAAGATGGCGTTGGGGGAGATGTGGGTCTGCTCGGCGCCCTCCTCCTGCTCCGCCTGCCCGTTCTTCACCGACTTCCTCCTGCGCGGCTGGTACTTGTAGTCGGGGTGGTCCTTCTTGTGCTGCACCCGCAGCCGCTCGGCCTCCTCCACGAAGGGGCGCTTCTCGCTCTCGTTGAGCAGCCTGCGGGGCGGCGGAGGTCAGCTCGGCGGCCCCCTTCCTCCTCCTCCTCCTCCTCCCCGCGTTTCGTCCCCCCGTCCCGGGCGCTTTCCAGCCCCCCGCGGCAGGACGCACCGGTGGCAGTGGGGCAGAAGCGCCGCGGCAGGGATCCGGCCCTCCCGGCGCGGGCGCGAGGCGACAGCTCCCGGCCTGCACCCGCATCCCGTGCTGCCCCCTCTTCCCGCTGGAAGGACCCGGCCCGGGCAGGGTCCCCCCCTTCTCCGCAGCCACCAACTTAGGAGGTGGCCAGGTGACTCACTCCCTCTCCGGTTTTCTTATTTTGGCAGCTGGAGGGCACCGGGCCACCCAGCGCTCGCCCGGCTTTCGTCCCCCCCCCCTCCGCTCGCCCCCGACAGCCGCTGCTCCCGGCGCAGCTGATGCAATCCAGGAGAACCGTCGTCTCCTCCGGACGGCGGCACGGACACGCTGCCACCACCGCCGGCCCCACTTAACGCCCGGGCCCCCCGGCACCCGCAGGGGCAGCCGCCACACCGGGGCATCGCCCGGGCAGAGAAACACCCGGCGAGATCAGGAGGCCGCCGCAGGGAGCTGCCTCCTCCGCTCTTCCCCTGCTATTCCGGCTTCTCCCATGCCAAAGGAGTTTGCCAGCGCATGCAAAGGTCTTCAGCCAGTTTTCCAGGCTTGAACCCATCCTTCTCCCTCCCTCCCAGCTCCTCCTGGTGCTCTTGCAGGACGGAGCCGACTGTGCGAGCTGCAGACTCGCTCCCCCCGGCCAGCCCAGGCTGCGGAGCCCCGCACTCACCTCCAGAGCTTGCCCAGGGTTTTGCTGAGCTCGGCGTTGTGCAGATGCGGATACTGGTCCGCCAGCTTCCTCCGGGCGGCCTGTGCCCACACCATGAAGGCGTTCATGGGTCTCTTCACGTGCGGCTTGTTCTTGCTGGATCCGTTCACCCGCACCGGCATGGGCACCAGGGTCCAGTCGTAGCCCTTGAGCACCTGGCTGACGGCCTCGCGGATGCACACGGGGAACTTGTCCTCGTCGCTCTCCTTCTTCAGGTCCGGGTCACCCTTGGGGAAGGTGTTTTCTTGGGGGCGGGTGTTCTCCGTGTCCGAGCCGGATCCCGAGGGGCAGGGAGAGCCGGCGGAGTCATCCGACATGGTGGGGCTGGGGGCGTCGGAGATGCATTTGTCCTGTTCTTCTGTCATTTTCATGAAGGGGTCTAGGAGATTCATGCGAGAAAGTGGCAGAGGGGGAAACGGGGTGGAAAAAAAAAAACAATCAGGTGGCTGCAGGGCAGGGAAGAGTTAAAAAAGTAAAACTAGCAGAGGCGAAGTTCTCCACCGGCGCGAAGCCCGGCTGGGGAGGGAAGAGCGGCAAGGCTGGAAAAGTTTGCAAAAGTTGCTTTTTTTTTTTTTTTTTTCCTCTCCTCTCTCCCTCCAACCGTTTTAAGTCAAAAAAGAGAAAAAGACGGTGCGCGGCGGGGAGACTCGGGGGAGACCCGCGGAGCGGCCGGCCGGGCCGGGCCGGGGTGGCAGCGTGCGGCCGGGCGCGCCCCGCCGGTCTCCAGCGCGGCTCCGCAGCGCGGCTCTGCGGCCCGCGCCGCCGCGCGGGAATAAATACTCTGCGCGGCGATTTCGGCTCGGCAGCGCTCCGCCAATGGGCGGGCTGCCCCCGGGGGCTGGCGCGCACGCCATTGGCTGCCGCCGCGGGGCGGGGCCGCGCAGCGCCGCGCAGAGCCGCGCAGGGGGCCGGCGGCGGGGCGGGCGCCGCGCAAAAGCCCCGCGGAGGCGGCGGCGCCCTGCGCTGGGGCGGCCGGGGAGGGCGCGGGCAGCGCGGCGGCGGCGCAGCCGCAGGGGCGGAGGCGGCTGCGCCGCGGCCGGGAGTTTTCTGGGCATTTAGTTGTTTTATGTGCGTTAAAAAGGGGGGGGAAAGGAAAAAAATCCCTGTGGGCTCGTACGCCGGGGCCGCTCGCGGCGGGGGCCGCGCTGCGCTGCGCGGGGCGGCCGGGGCTGCGCGGAGGCGGCTCCGCGGCGGTGCGCGCCGCCGTCCGGAGGGGGCGCCAAAAGCCCAGGAACGGCGCGGCCGGCGCGGGGGGGCGGGGAGCGCTGCGCGGGGCGGGGGGGCTGCGCGGCCCCTCTGCCGCCGGGCAGCGCGTGCGTTTACGTGCATATATATTTGCTCGAATTTATGGTTTTTAGGTGCTTTGGGGGGGTGTTGCGCGAACCCCCCAAATACCCCAAACCCCCTTTTTTCGGGGGGGGGGGGCGCAGCTCCTGCTGGCGCCCCGCGCGGTGCCCACGCCCCCCCCCGCTGCCCGCAGAGCGCGTTTAACAGTCTTTTGGGAGCTTTTGCTCCCGGCTGTTACAAACGCCTGGTCCGAAGTACAGTATTTTGGTCACGCTGTAAAATCACCCCCCCACACCCTTTTTCTTCTTTTTTCTACTTTTTTTGGAGCCCAGCAGCACTGTCCCTTGCTGCAGACGCGGGCGGCAGCCTGGGCTGCCGGGGCTTTGCCCTCCAGCTGGGCGATGCTGCGCTGGACCTCGGCCGGGGGGGGAAGGTTGTCCCCCCTCGCTTCTTCCGCCCCCAGATTATTGCTAAGTCCACCAACATTATCATCAGAAAAAAAAACAAATACAAAGCAAATAAATAAGTGCTAGGAGCTCTGGGGGTATGTCTCTGAGTATGCAGAGGTGGGTGTATAAATGCAAAGGTTTCCTCTTTATAGCGAATCCTGCAGTATCTGCATTTTTAATAGCAAGCTGCTTTTCTACGTGCGTAAGAACTGAGCGTCGGGGATGCTGACAAGCGACCAGGCGTCGCCTGGGTGGAGAGTAACTCACAGCTCGGCTTCGGGGTTTGCCGGAGAGGGGGGTCTCCGGGGGGGCCGCGTTTCAGAGCGGCGGGGGGCGAGGACGGCTGGGACCCCCCCTTGGCCGCCTCCCCCGCCCGCGCCCCGGCGAGCCTTGGGGACGCGCCGGCTGGCAGTCCTCCCGCGCCACGGACGCGCTCAGTCATTTTCCACTGCGGCTCCAGCCTCAACGTTGGGGCTTGACTGAAACTGCTAAAATTCGCCGCCTTTGTCCCGTTAAGCAGTTCCCCGAGCGGTGTCCGGCTCGGTGACGGCACGGTGGTGCGGATGCCTTATCGTCGTTGTCGTGATTGCGCTATTACGTTAATAAGCGTGTTTTAAAGGTATTGGAAATGGCACACGCAAAAAAGTAAAAAAAGTAGAAAAAAGGCAGAAGGGGGAAGGAGCTCTGAATAAATGCATTTGAAAGCAATCGCCCTGTTAGACCCTGCTTTGCTTTCCCTGAGGTTTTTTTGCTTGCAAACGTTTGGGGAGTAGTTATCTCTGGGCGAGTTTAGAGGTAAGTGTCTGTCCTGTTTGCAGAGCCGGTGTCCGACGAGCAGGGCGACTGCGAGCAGAGGTTGTTTTTCCTTCGTGAGGATTTCGGTTTTCTTATTCTTGTCTGCAATGCTAAAGACCATTTCTACACTGTTATATATATTTACTAAATGTTTAGCAGTGCAAGATATGCTGAATTTTGCATTGTTACTTGCAGTGAAAAAAAAGGGAAAAAAGTAAACTTACAATTAATACAGCAGCGGACAATTTTGAAGTATTTTCCCTTGGCAGTTTCAGCCTCAGATTAGATAGTGCACGAGCTGAATTTAGCTCAACAAATCTCTGCTAATATATGTATTTGTTACGGGGACATCAAAGAAGGCTCAGCCAGAGGATTGGGCTTATCTCAGCTGGAGCTGCTGCAGCAAAACTCTGCACGAATGTACCTGGAGGAGAAAAATATGGTGGCAGCAGATTGCTCCCTGGCTTCACTGCTGATTGGCAGAGATAAACACGAGAATAATTTGGGGGGATAATTGATTTAATGAAAAGTGTAATAATTAGAACATTTTTCATCCTGCAAGTCCGTCTGTTGAAAGGGGACGCTGCCTTCTCGTTACAAAAGAGTCTGTTTTAACAAAAGAAAGTGGTTTGACAAGTTTGAACAATAAACAAAGGGGGGACGTGAGACAGCTCTCCAGTTGTGTTATCGCCTGTAATTTTATAATTTCTGAATTATTATTTTTAATTCCTCTTCTATGGACTATTTAGACAATATGGACAAGTTGATTAATCACAGTCGTTTTGTAAGGTTAGAAGTTTCCTTTAAAGTGACAAGCTGTTGCTGTTTTTATGTCAGGATGGAAGTTTTCTTTTCTTTTTAGAGAATTAACATTGTTTTATCCTAAGTGGCCAGCTCGGGTATCAGGAAAGATTTTCAGCAGTACGCGGATGCCGTATAATCCTCGTTTGATGTTTTTTTCTTCCTCCCGCTAAATCAAACTGCTGTTTTTCAGGGAACGATCTGCCGAAGGCTCTGAACGGCTCGCTGCTGTTCCCGGGGCCGACGCTCCCGTGCCCAGGGCTGCTGCGGTGGAGGCGTTCCGGGGCAAAACTGCCAGATTTTAGGCTATAGCAGAATTCTCTAAAAACAGACGTTCACGTGCAAGGAGGCCGTTGCAATGATCTCTCTGCATGTTGATATTAAAACGTATCAACGGTTGATACCTGATGCGGATAAGATGCCTTCGTAGCCAGCCGGGATAGCTCCGTGCCGGCGGAGCGAGCCCTTCGGCTGCTTTTCCCCGCCGGCATTTCAGCATCCTGACGCGCCGGGCCGGGACCTCCCGCCTTTCCGAAGGGGCTGTTGCCGCTTCCCGGGGATGAGCACGTGCCCCGGTGCGGCAGCGCTCGAGGCCGCGGCGCGGCGGAGCCCGCTCGAGGGGTTCGTCCCCCGTCCGGCCGAGCAGGCTGCCGTGCCCGGGATGCGCTAACGTCCCCTTTTGTACCCTATATATTGATTTTTCGAAAGCCCGAGCGTTTCTCGGGCGCGCTCTGACGTGTCCTTATCGGAAGGTCATCGTACAGTTTAAAGAGAGAAAAAAAAAAAAAAAAAGGAAGAAGGGTGGCTAAGCGGTGACGTATTCAGGGCAAAATTCTCATTTTGCAGCTTTAGCTAAGAATCCCTTGATGTTGTGCATTTACATTATTCATTTTTCAGAATCTACCTATTTATCTGGCCTGTCGTGATAATACACAGCCCCAAACAGCTGCAGGGGGCTGAGCTGGAGACGACGCTGTGTGTTGATTTAGGCTCTGCAAATAATGAACCAGGAATGGGAGGGAAAGCTGGAGCACTGGCATTTTTTCCCCCTTTCTCGGCTTGTAAGGTAATAGGGAGCCTGAAGACCCTATGCCCGAAAGATATTTGCTTTTATGACATTTTAATTCGTGCCTAGAAATACTGTCTTGCCAGATTCGCTGCACAGAATAAAGTGAAAGAACTTCAAAAGCCGACAGTCAGGAATCTCGGCGCTGCAGTAAAAATACGCCGATTATTTAGAAGGCCTGAATGGGGTGGCAGGGTTAATTTGGCCACGTCTCTCTGTTTTAGCTATTAAATAACTGCACGCTCATTGTGGCTGGTGAAACAGCATCACCTTAAATAGCGTTGAGATTTACCACTTAAAAAATAATCCTGGGAACACGAATCCACTGGGGGCCAGATCCTGCCTGCGGTGATCCGAATTAGGCTGCACCTTGGAGACAGTGGGAAAGGCATTGTGGTCTTTTGAACCCGAGAAACTCTTTTTTCCCTAGTAAAAGTTTTTGAAATGCTAAGAAAAGAAAAAAGAGAAAGAGCGAAGCTGGAAAAAAGGAGGGGGAAAGATGGGGATTTTAACATACCGGCTGCTAATAAGAAATACCGGAGCTGATCAGAAGCTCCCTGGTTTGCTGGGCTGTTTAACGCCCAGGAAAGTCCCGAGCCCGATTCACTCCGCCGCGTGCCCCCGAGCTGCCGCGCTGCCGGGCTCCGGCGCGGGCTCCGCCGGAGAGCAGAGGCGTAACCTCCCCGGTATTTTCTGCACTTTCTCCCGCGGCTGGAAAGCGCTGCGTGCACAGATCTGTGCCTCGCAAATGCTCTTTTTCTGCAGATTAAAGTGATGCATTGTAGTTTGTTTATTTATTTATTTATCTGTAGCCCTGGCTTGAAGCTCTGCAAGCGTGATAGATGGAAAATTTGTTGGGCTCAGTGTAAGTGCAATGGAAATACCCTCACAAAAGCGCAGAGCTTTTCTGCTGATGGAGAAAGAGGAGGTTTGGGGTTTCTTTTTTTTTTTTTTTTTTTTTTTTTGCAAGATGCAACTTTAACTTATGCAAAAGCTTTTGGCCTGATCGAACATCCTTGCTGTTGGCTGTGGGCTTTGCCGTGTTTTGACGAAGACCCGAGGAGCCGCGCGGCTTTGTGGCCCGGCGGCGGGACGGGTCCCGCGGCGCTCGCTGCGGCTCCGAGAGCTGGCAATGCTTCTCCATCAGATGCTGAGATAAATGAATCTGCTTCGAATCCTTTACGGTAAACCGATCAAAGCAAGGGCAAAGCTCGGGTAATGAGGACAAAAGACGTGGTTTTCACTCATAACAATACCAAGATCCCTGGAAGAGGAGAAATGCCCTGGAGCAAATACGACTTAGGAGGAACCAGCCTTGTCCTGTCCCTGGTTTTTCCCATTTTTTCCTGTAAAGGAGCAGTGCCCCGCTGCCGTATCGCTACCCGGCCCCATCCGCCCGCGGTGTCTTCCCCAGGTGGGGACGTGACCTGCGGGACCCGGTGGCTTTGGCCGCGGGGACGCCCGTGGCATTGCGGAGGCCCTCTCTGTCCTAAGAGGTTGAAAGGAAGGAGAATTGTTTCCAAAGACGTAAAACTTGACTTAAATTAAAAAAAAAAAAAAATCCATCAGCCCAATTATCAGTCCTGCTGGATTCGAGTTACTTTTCGCTTTTTGGGTGTATTTTGGTCTGGCGCGCTCGCGGCGGTTGCAGCCAGCGCCCCGTGGAAGTCGTACATGACGTTTCGTAGTCACATACAGATAAATAAATGGCAGTAATTTTAAACCGGCCCTATTATGTTTTGCAAGCGATAGTTCAAATTACCCGGCCCAGCAACAGCTTACAAGAAATCCATCAGAACTGGAAGGGGGAATAAAACTGCCATTCTCTCTACCTGTTTGTGCAGCTCCTCGCTAATGCCGGGAGAGCCCGACTGTTTATTTGGAGAAGTAAAGTTGTGGAAATATACTTGGAGGGTGTAATGTGGCCAGCACGTGTTTCTGGGAGCTACCTGAAGTCTGCGTCCTAATCGCTTGCAGATGTCCCCGGGTCACTGCTTTCCTATGGGCCAGCGCGCGGCAGCGCCCACCCCTCCGCGCCTCAAATTAAAAAGGAAAAAAAAAGCAAAAAAAAGCGGGGCTGGGGGGGGCTCAACCTCTGCAGCTTGTAAAATTGTTTGTTTGGGCTGTTTCCAGCTCCCGGCGCGAGTCCCGGATGGTTTGGGAATTCTGCCTGCCAGGCCCACGTTCGTTTGGGACCGTGATTTATTTGAAAAATAGAGAAATCTGCTACGGGATCGCTTTTGGTTTGCTCAGGGTGGGGAATTTATTTACTCTAGGATTATTTATGTAAAAAAACCCTGCAGTTTTCTCTACTGAGCAATAAACAGGGATTTGTTTTATATATGTATGTATATCTATATATACCTAAACACAGACTCACGTATGCATGCGCCCATATATACCGAAAATATGTATGTCTCGGGCTGTTCCTCGCTCTCTTACGCCAAGTACACAGCTATGCGCACAAGCGCTATATAAATATTTTATTTTACATACAACGTAAATCTAAGACAAGTGGAAGGATTCAGATAGACAGTTTTCTCCGCTGGCAGCCAGCGCTGCGTTTCCTCCGCTGATGGGAGCGGGAGAAGCGAGGAGCGCGTTCGGGGCCGCCCGCTCCCATCTCTGCCGGTACCCGGCTGGTTCGTGCAGGGCTCGGTGCCTCCTTGCACCTCCTCCCTGCTCGGGCACGCTGCGTTTTTGCAAACCCTCCGCAGGTGTCCGTGACCCCGCGTCCGTCCGGAGGCCTGATGCCACGGGGATGGGCGCATAACGCTGTGCGGCACCTCCCGTCTTGGCACCGCGCGGCATCGGGCCGGTGCCGGGGCTGCTCGCCCGTACGGCACCAAAGCTTGGTTCACTTTTTCCACCATTCACATCTTTTCACTGTCTACGCTGCAGGATACAATGCTAGAAATCGATTTTATTCCTTTGTTTAACAATGCAGAGGAGGATCATTTATTCCATTTTTCTTCCATTTTCATTTGCTGTATTTACGTTTCAGAAGCGAAGGGATTGCTGTTGCGGGAACAGCATACTTAGTTAAAAGAAAGCATAACATAACACTCACCACATTAAAATTAGTATAGCAAAGCACAGGATGATAGAAAAACAGAGAGGGAGGGAGCACTTTTTTTCTTGTCTGTCTGTCTGCCTACCTGTGTATCCTATCTGTGACAGATTAGAAATATGCACTAGCCATTTATCTTGGCAAAAATCATGCCTTTTTTGCATGAGCATTACAAAAAATCGTTCTGCTAAGTGGGAAAAGCTTATTCTGAGAAGAACACCATCCAGCTCCCGTTTTTTTACCCAGAAATGTTTGCTATGTCTTAATAATAACATAGAAAGTCTCAGACTCCATGACAGAATATCATTATATTTTCTGGTTTTAGGAAAAAACCCATTATAAGTATGTCTCCGAATGGTGTGTATATACCTTGGCGTGCAGTTTAATTTGCTGTCAGTCTGAAACCGCTCTTTATCGTAGTCCTGGGTTCCTGCTCATAATGTACAGGATGGGTTTTGACTTTGAGGAAGAGGATGGAGACAGGTGCTCCCCCCGTGCAGCGGCAGACGGAAGCGCAGCCGGGGCCGAGCTCGAGCGGCAGCGGGCAGCTATCGCCGAGGGCAGCAAAAAAGACCCCCCCCCCCTTTTTATTTTTTACACTGCAATTCTGAAACCTGCAGTTGGGAATTTCGGGATACGAATTCTACTCGCCGCACTTATCCAAAACAAACTCTGGCTGAGGGATAATATTTTAGCGGAGCAAACGGAGCGGCCGCAGAAGCGGCGCCGGGAGAACGTACCTTCGCGCGGAGCGTGACCGGCGGCTCAGCTCTGCCTTTTGCAGCCGCCTTCGCTGCGGAGACTTTGCTGGGGGATCCAGGGAGCAGGGTGACTTTTAATGTGGTGTTTTCAAACATAGCCCAGGTGCTCGCAACCGCCGGTGGTGATCCCCCACCCAGCCTGTCCTCAGGTAGTTAACATTCACCAAAATATTGATGGCAGTTACCTTTCCTGCCAGCTCTTATCTGAGTGGGCTTGAGTAGGGCTTTGGCAGCGCCTGAAAGGAGGTATTGTTACCTTAAAAAAGCAGAGGGGGGAGAAAAAGCAAGGAAAACTCAAACTGCCAAGCGCAGAAACAAAGGAGGATTTTGGATCTGCTCTGCCCGGACAGCGTGCCTTGGCAGCCGCGCGGAGGACTGTCCTCTGCCGCCGGCCGACGCGGCAGCGGCCGAAACGGGCGATCCCGATGGCCAGGCCTCGCGGATCGTCCCGCCGGCACGCCTGGACTCGCTCCCTGCGCAGCACGCGTGGTGCCTCCGCGCGTCCATCGCCTTTTCCCTCGGCAGCGCCCGCAACTTCTGAACGCCTGGTCCCATTTCAGTCAAGTTTGACAAAGAGGGGGGATCTCAAAGATATCAGGTTTTGAGTAATTTGTGGAGATATAATAAAATTCTTTGCCGAGAAAAAGACCGGTAAAATGAGCCTCACCTATACTAGACCTCAGAGAATCCACAGGCGCTGCAGGCAGATCCGTGGAAAGCCACTTCCTACCTTCTGCTGCCTATTCAGCTCTGCGCTGACTTTTTAGTAATTTAGTTGTACATCCATGGGCTTATCGTTTGTCCTTTGTAGCCTCAAAGACTTTGGCTTTCAGGTCAGGAATCAGCTGAGTCTAAATCTTTCCGGCTCCAACAGTAGTTGTGGTTTTGGTGGCCAAACGGAATCATTTCAGAGAGGTCTGTTTTTCAGGGACAAGCCGTCCCTGAGAAGGTGGACAAATCCGAGGACTCGGATCTTTCTGTGTTACTGGGGTAGGAAGGGTATATTTGGGGACGGGAAAAAATCCCCCAATGAAAATCAAATTCAGTCTTACTGGTTTTGTAGCATATGTGGACAAAAAAGCCAGGAGTTTAGCTGGGTAACTATGGAAAATATCCGTGTGTGTGAGAGAGAGAGAGGAGGCTGCTCTGGCTGGCTAACAGTCTTAAGTCAAATATCAAAAGTTATTGAAATATTTCAGGAGAACTTGATGTTACGGGCTGATGAAACTAATGCTTTGACACATTAACTTCCTGCCTGGAGCTGTCACCCTCAATCTGAGTCCTCCCAGGGCATCAGCTATTCCCTCCCACGCAGGGCTAAATCCTTGCAATCAATAGGATTAGCCGTGTAAGGCAATCAGCACTTGGAGTTTGACCCTGCAAGATGCTGAGTGCTTTCAGCTGACTCCGTGGTGGAGCTGCGACTGTCCAGGGCTTTATGGGAGCTTTCTCCTGGCAGTGGCTTTTGGTGGCCCCAGGACTTTTTAGCAAAGAGCATTAGTGCTCATCTCTCCAGCTGAGAAAGTGGGGCTGTTTACTCCAGCTGCATGTCATTTCCCCAATTAAACAGTTCCCTATCTGATTAATTTTCAACATCTTGTGCCTGACTTACTGATCTAAGATCATTGACTCAGAAAACAGGAAAGGTCAGTTTGACTAACATCTAACCCACCGTGCCAGGTTTTGCATCCAAAACAAACAGGCATCGAGAGGGACGCGGACTCGCTGAAGATGACTCCCGGGGATCTGCCGTGGCTTCCTCGTGGGCTGGCCTCGGAGGGCTGTCCCTCCCTCGGACCGCAGGAGGGAGAAGGTGAGGAAACCAGCCGGGGCTGGAAAGCCAAAGCACTTTTGCAGGATTGTTTCGATAAATTAAAAAGCGGGAGGGAAGCATGGAGAGCAATGCTCTGCTGAAATCCAGGAGGAAAGAAAGCATCGTTGTTTGTAGCATAGATCCTGGTTTCTAATCTCTTTTGCACAATATGGGATAACACCCACCTCTATGGGCTCGGGGGATCTCTTCCGTCCCAGCACGGCGTGGCTGGGTGGCGAGCAGACAGCCCTTCAGCAGGAAGGGAGAGCGTTCCCAGGTTAACATCAGCCTTCTGCTGAATTTTTCTGGCAAGCAAACAGAGAGCTTGACCGAGGAGATTCACAGCTCTGTGCTGAAGCGCAGTGCCTTTGCTGTGCCGCGAGGTAGCTTGTTTAGTGGAAAGATGTTCTCGGGGATAAGGAGGGCGTGTGTGATGGAGGGATGTGAGGTTTTAGGCGTGCTGTAAGCCATTCTTTAGAGCTGCCTAATTCTGCCAAGGTCTGCGGTGAACTCCAGGTGCCTGAGTTTCAATAAACTGCTGGTACTTCCTCAGCCTCCTCAAAACCCAATCAGCCGGATGGTTCCTCGTGTTCCCCAGCTTCTTAAAATGGGCTCCCAAACGTTAGTATTGCCCATCCACGAGACAGCACGCTTATAAAATGCCTCATGCGCGAGCCCTGCGGCTTGGTTTGCACACGATTTTTAAGCCACTGTGTTGCTGTGGGAGTTTTGCAGGTAATGCAGTCCTAGTAATGTGTCACTTTAATGACCTTCCAAAGTCTACAGTCAGTAATTGGTGATAAAGAAGTCTCCAGACCACAGCGTATCCTCCTCGCTGCCCTGTGCTAGAGCCGTGCCAGCCGAGCGGCCTCGGTTTGGCTGTACACCCGCAGCCGGGCGGGCCAGCATCGAAAGGAGGTGGCAGAATAAAAGATCTGCGTATTATAGCTCAGGCGAGGCAACGGTGTTGAACTGGCACCCAAGTTTTTTCCCGGATCCAGCTGCTCCTACAGTACCCTGGGAAGGATCACAGTATTGCAGAGCTGCATTTGGTCTGGTGCAAGAAGGGGCTGAAGGAAAAGGTATGTTCAGGTTCCTCAGCCTGGGAGCTTGGCTCTGGCCTGATGAATGAGCAGGTAACCAAGTCCCTGGCCTAATTGTGCAGTGTTTAGCCTTGGAAAGGGATACTGCATTTCCACAATAATTCCAGCCAGCGCTCCCCTATCCCTCCCACCACCTCCAGATTAGATTTCTAAATGATCGAGGACATTAGAGCAAAATCAGTAGCTGATTAGCCAGCCTGCTTGGCTGCAATCACACCTTTCAATATTAATTATCTCCTCCTTGAATCTGATGACATTGAGCATCTGCAGTGAGAGCTGCTCGGTGTTTCGTACCGTTGGCCCAAGACAATGATTTAAAGGGACAAAGTGCCCGTGCTGCAGCCTGGCAAGCAGGAAACGAGTGCTCATTTGCGAATGTGATTGAGGAACACGATCGGTTCTTCCCGCGGTCTTAGCCTGAAGGCAGCCAGTCTGATAACACCGACCTGTTTACGTATATAGAACAGTGGGGAAGGCGGTGGGGAGAGAGAGAGGAAAAGCAGAGCTGTCCACCAAGGGCTTTGGGCCAGGTTCTGGGCTGGTGGTGCTCCGTGAACGTTGAGGGAGCCGTGGCAGTTTGTGTCGGCAGAAGCACTGCTTGTCTGGATGTGTTTTGAGGGAACACAGAGGGTTTTGCTGGCTCCATTTGGCTTGATGTGAAGGTATGCAGCAGCTTAGCCTGAACTCTTGGAAATTATTTTGAAGTAAGGCTGGAAGGAGATGGTCCAGTGTGTTCCCTCCAGGGAGGGAGCTAGTCCTCCCTCATTTTTTCATAGGTGGGAACAACCTTTTTTGCGATTTTGATGCTTTTTGCTACTAAACAAACTCCAAAAGTACTGCGACATAGGAAGAATAATTGTAAATCCATATTTTTTTTTAAAAAAAACAATTTTTCCCCAAAGCCTAGCAGAACTGCTGTATACAGACTTGAGCAAGCTTGGGTTGCACCTAATCAATTTGGTGTCTGACCTTGCCTCTGGTTGGTGAGATTTTTTTTCCCTGGCAGAAGGCCAAAAGCCATTCCTGGGCTGGTGGCCGTCACATGGGACAGGCCATGGCGGTGGTGCTCGTGGCACCTGGTGCCCTCCACTTCCATCCCAGTGAGGACTGGGCACCCAGGACCTGGAGGAGGTGGTGCACGAGGCCAAATTGCTGCTTTTGTGCAGTCAGGGGTGAGGACTCGAGGTGAGTTGCTGCAGAAACGCACTGAGGGCTGGAGTGGAGCTCAGGTGGTGACGTGACCCGCACGTGGCGAGCTCCCTTCGAGTTCAGGGGAGCTCGTCTCAGCTGGTGGAAGCCACTGAAGATGATGCAGATCACACCTGCTTCTGCCAGCTGCAAATTTAGCCCCTGGTCTAACCGCTTGTCTGCATATCACAATGAACCTCAAAGCGCCTGCATAAAATAACACTTTATTATTATTAATAATAATAATAAGTAGAGGTAATTTGTGATTCTTGAAACTGGCCCAAGCCACCAAATTCAGATCGAGATCTGACTTCAGCCTCCTGAATGTGGGGGTTTGGGCCAGTCTGTGTTTATACGTGGGACCAGTTGTGAAATTCGGAGTTCAGATCCTAAGTCCCTTCCTCCTGCCCCTGAGCTTTCAGAGCTGCGGTTTGGCTTGAGGCCAACGTTTAACCATTATGAAAACCTCTCTGTTTAAGGGTGTCCCACCTGTCTTTTAAAACTAAGATCTTCAGGAAGGTGAATTGCATGAGTGAGATCTGCCCGTCACTGCTGGGTGATCAGTGGGGTTTGCTCGCCGTGGTGGGGCTCGCTGGGGAGGAGGCAACCGGCAGAGGGTCTTGGGGCTGGCGAGCCGGTGCAGAGGACACGCTGCGACCTCGTGGGGCGATAGCACCGGGTTTGTCACCTTGGCCTGGTGCAGAGGGCAGTCCCAGCCTTCGCAGTGGTATCACTCTTCCCATCACAAAGGCATCCATGAATGTCTTCTCCCAGGTTCTTATCTAGCCCCGCATGGCCCAAAATGTGGACCTTGCTCAGTCACCACATCCCTTCCTCACCTGATCATCTTCTGCCACCAAGCTTTTGGGAGCTCCATCCTCTATCAAGCGGGCTTGAAACTGGCCAAACGGTGAATTTCTCTGAATAACCTTTGAAGTTAACGGGCTGATGGGTCCACAGACTCAGAGAAGGGCAACTGCACAACTGCCCTTTCCTTAGGGGAAAAAAAGCAAAAAAGAGAGGTGGGTTGTGTTTTTTTGTGTCAGCTATCAGGCTGGGTACCTAACACGCTTCTTGGCTCATCTTGTTTCAGGTCTGGGAAATGGGGTGGGAGTGTTTGGAAGTCAGGAGCTGCGGGAGAGTTGCTCTGTCTGTAAGGTGGGAACGGGGCAGTGTCCGCCTTGACCGGCTCGTTGCTTCAGGTTTGCTCTGTGTACTGAGATGGCATTGCTAGGGACCATGAGGAACCAGCTGGGTAGATGCAGGCATCTAGCGTGAGTCTCTCCCCACCTTCAACAGGCAAAACAAGCTATCAGAGAGAGAAGAAATGAACTTTTGGGGTCACGTAGCAAGCCCACGGCAGAGGCAGCCTAGCGCAGCCGAATCCGTCTCCTCTGAGCTGGCTCCTCAAGCACAGCGTCTGGCCGGAGCAGAGAGCATTGCTGCGGAGAGCAACCTCTGCCATTTGCAAAGCTGACCTACATTAGACAAGTTTGCGCAATACACAGGGATCTGTGTCATTAAAAAAAAAAAAATCTCTGACCAACTGATCGGCACTTTTATTAATAATTTTCAGAGTTTTGAGCGCACAGCCCGTCTCTTGTTCGGGTGGGAGAGGGCTTGCGACGGAGCCTCCGCGCCCTGGCGTGGCGGTGGGTAGGCGCCCGGGCTGGCTCCGGCAGCGCTTGGCTGCAGTGCCGCCCTGCTCCCTGCGCCAGGGAGAAGCCAAGCCAGCGGGAACGTTCGCTAGCATCGTTTTCTGCCATTCACAGCAATTTTTATTTATATGTTTGCTTTTTCGCATGCAGATGGCCAGCATCAATGGCTTGGCTTGTGGTTTGAGCCCCGGAGCCAAGCGAGTCCTCTTGTCTTGGCTCAGCCTTCAAGCGTGCTGGCTTGCCCACGTCTACCTGGGCTGCTGCTATCTCTGCAAAGTGGGCAGCTCCTTCCACACGCTTCCAGCAGGAGCTTGCTGGCTGTTTGCATCAGAAACTACTGTTTAAAGTGTGGTTATGGTTAGAAAAGAGCCAGAGAGCAACTGTAAAAATGACATACTAGGGCTTTTTTTTAATATATTTATTCCGTGTCACTGACCCTCCCTATCAAATCTGTTCCATTTTGGAGCTGTGGTGAGACTTCTCGCTCCCAAACTCGGCGTGGCACCTTGCTTTGCATGACAGCACCGCTAGCAAACGCTGCTGGGGGAGGAGGGACGTGCGGCTGTCATTGCTCCGAGTGGCTCCCCGTGCGAGTGCCGGCCGCGGCGCAGGCTCGTGCACGCTCAGCCTTGCCCGTTCTCCGTTTGGGTGGACCGTGCGCCCGGGGAGATGCTGCGGTGCGTCCCTCCGTCTTGGTCGGTAGCCTCCTGAGAGGGTCACGAGCTTGGCGGTAGGGCCCCGAAAGGAGGCTGAAACCCACGCCGAGCTGGCGAGGGCAGCCGGCCCCTCGCGTTTCCAGAGAGGTGGCATTTCCCCGGGAGGAGCCCAGCCCGGCGCCCGGGCGGTTGGGATGGAGCGGGCTCTGCTGTGGAAGCTCTGGCTCGGCGTGGTGGAGACTCGAATTCCACTCTGCCCGTCAATGGATTTTATTGTCCTGCGGGGTTTCGCTCCAACACTTAATTCAGCAGCTCCATTCATTTGGATCAGTACGTACATATATACCTTGGCACCTGGCTGCCAGGACGGGCCAAGCTGCGCCAGGCAGCCGCGGCCAAAAAGCACAGGGCGAGGTGGGGAGGTTGCCGAGAAATTCCTGCGCCGCTCCGGCGAAGTTCCTAGAATCGGCGGGGAGGTCGCGCGCGAGGGCTGGGGGGGCCCCGCGCCCGCCCCGGCGCTTGAGAAACTTCTCAGCTTGACTTCGAGCCGCTCCGTAAAAATTCAGGACAAACGTTGGAGGTAAACTGCTAAATCACGTCTGCGGTCCCTTCCTCCGGAGTCGGATTCCACGCGCAGCCGCGTCCCCGGCACATCTGGAGCGGGGGTGCGAAAAGGCAGCGGCCGTGCGGCCCCTCGCCCGCAGCAGGGCCGGGGGACGGGGACCGGCCGGTGTCCCCCCCGGGGCCATGCCACGGCCGCCCGGCGCGCAGGCGTGGTGTTGTGTGCCGAGCCTCGGCTGTGTACACTGCTCCTTCCTCACCGAGGTGAGACATCCCGGTTCTGGAGGTGGAAAAAGCCCTAGCCCGGCTCCTTAAGTCCTTCTTTGCTTTTCCCTGAGCTTTTTATTCCATCGCCCGGAGGGGCTCGTGCACGGGGAGCGCCGAGCCGGCTGCAGCCCCATCCCGCCTGCCGCGGGAAGGCCGGGGAGCCCGCGGGCAGCTTCGTGTCTGTGTATGGGGACAGTGATGTCCCAAAAAGCCACCACGAACAAAGGAGCTTGCCATTTGGTGCTGAGCAGGGCAGAAATCGTGGCAGAGATGCTGTAGCTGGGAAAACTTGGTCCATGGTGCAAGAGCAGATAGTTTTGATTTTTTTTTTTCTTTTTTTTTTTTCTTTTTTTCAATTTAATGTAGTGCTAAACGTTTGGACATCCAAACACCTGCTTTTCCACATGCTTTTCGGTTGGTACCTAAGCTTGGAGGACATAAGTAGCCCGCTCGAGTGGCAGTGGTGGCAGATGCAGGTGAAACCCCGTGTCCCTCCGACGCACTGAGCCGGGCAGCAGCGCGTCTTCAGCGGGGCCAGAGCAGCCCCTCTCTGCCAAGATTGCTGGGTTTATTATTTTTTCAGTCACTTACAAAGGAGAAGAGACTAAGGGCAACCTTGAGGGAAAAGCAGCTCTCAGATCTGAAGCTGCTTCGATTCAAGGTATTCAGAAATCCTAGGAGTCTGTTATTTTCTGTCCCTTTAGAAACTGGAAGTTTTTTGCACTGTTGCCTGTGCTGCTTTCATGCACATAACAGTGAAATGAAATTTCCAAGGACCCCGTCATGGACGGAAAAGGAGGTCCAAGGGTTGCATCTCTGCACAGGGAGAGAGCAGATGGGCAAAGCATTTTCTGCAGGTTTCTGTCTGGGATTGTGAAGAGAAAGTGGTTGCCTATTGTAGGTCTGCAAAAAATTAAATCAATCATATTTCCTCGTCTGCTTGAAGTTCTGAAGTCGCAAATTAATTTTGCTTTGGCAGGGGTCAAACCGTTGGCCTCCTGGGGCTAGCTTTGGACAGGCTACTGATGGGGACAGTAACCAAATATGACAGGCTTGCATGTTGCATTTCCACTTTCTTTACAGAGACCCACTTCCTTAAAATTATATAAGATTTATGGCTTTTTCCTTTGTATAGTGTTGCTATCCCAAAGAGGGTGTTTAGGCTGGAATAGGCCAGGCCTGGGAGGATCAGGTCATGAAGTGAAGAAAGGCTTTTTCTTGAAAACCTGCATCCTACTGATCCTCCTCTCTCCGGCTTTGATGAAGAAGAGTGGTTTTTTGCCAGTGGTGGGTTTCTCATTGTGCCATTTGCTGTGATTTGTAAAAACGGGTGCCTTGCGTTATGTGGCAGAATAAGTGGCTCTACTCCTTGGAAGCAGTCCTGCCTAGTAAAGAAATATTATGGGGAGATGAGACCCCAGTGTAGAGTTATTCAGGACTGTTGAGCAAAGAGGCATCTTCCAAATAGCTCAAGTCCTATGTTCAAAAAGCACCTGAGCTGCGTTGCGTTGGTTGCTTGAAATTTCAGCTTTTAGGTTTCATTTCAAAGCAATGTTGCTATGTCGCAACCTCGGGCTCTGATGTCTTTATTGCACGTGGGGTTTTGGCTGTGTCGTTGCGGAGTCCCGTTTTGAAAATATCCTCTCAAATATGAACTTTTATCCAAATCATGAACAATAATCACATTAAAAAAAAAAAAAAACACAACCCACAGAGATGATCTGATGTTTCCCATCGATTTGGCCCAGGGTTGTTCAGCACTGGAAGTGGATGGGCCAAAATACCCAGAAAAAGACAATTCTCACAGTACCAGGTTTCCGGCCTGACCATAAATAGGAAGTGATGGAAATCTCCTGAGAAATCCTGTTCTCTTCTCATAGGATTCCTGGCCCAGTTTTCCACTTAGACTGAAGTTCTGTGGGAAAAATTTATATATATACAAATATATGTGTGTGCACATACACGTTGCCTCTACAGACTTTACTGTGTTACCGGAACTGGCCAATTTTCACGAGGTATAGGCGAAACCTCAGTTTGGTACTTACTGCCTTTTGCTTTGCTAGTGCCTTAAAATAAATATTGCAAATATTTTAGTGCTGTTTCTTGCATTCTTTTTTGCCTTTGCTTTCTGTGTGTCTTAAATGCGTTTTAGGAAGTGCAATAGGAAAAATTGCTCTCTCTTTGTCTGCTCCCTGTTGTGTCCGTGTCCTGGGACTTCTTTAGGGGACCAGGGTAAAGAGCAGGCCGTTAGCGGTGGGTGCATGGAGGGTGCTGGCTGTTGGACGTGTCCGTCTGTGCCTTGGGCTCCGCAGCAGGGAGCTGAACTGGCAGAGGAGAGGCAGCGATGGGCACATGGCTCCCCAAGCCGGTCACCCTCGTCCCTCCAAGCAGAGCCCTCCCTGTAACCCTTGACCGTCCCGAGCTGCCGCCTCCGCCGGGTGCTGGGCTTTGACTCGCTGAGCAACAAACATGTTTTCCTTAAAAACCCGCTACGGAAAGCTGGAAATCCCCTGGGAACAGCACGGAGGTTTTCCTCGGGGTCAGGTCCGCGGTATCGCGGTGGGAAGGCCGATGCTCCGCGCTGGCCGTGCCGCCCCGGGCCGGGAGGGCACCTCTGGCACCGTGAGCAGGTCCTTGACATCTCAGGTCAAAACGGTGATAAAACCGGCCGCGGAAAGCGTGGGAAAGTCTGCCGGATTGATCGAGCTGGCCTCCTCTGCCCCGCGCCCGCGCCGCGGGCCCGGCAGCGTCGCTGCCGTGTTTGGTTTGAGCGGTTAAAGTCCTTGGGAAGAATGAGAGGAATCTGCCGGGACGAGGGGGCCGGGGAGGCCAGTCCTGCCTCCTCCGTTTGCCCAGCTGAAAGCTCGGTTTTGGCTGAGGGGAGCCGCTTCTCTGGACGAGGTGAAAGCCAGGGGACCTCTGCAGTCGTTTATTTCAATTTAATGAGTGATTTAATGATATTTTGAGGTTTGGGGGCCGCCTCTGGGTTGCAGTGCCCATGCACGGCACTGCGGGACGTGGTGGGGACGGAGCCCGTGTCCCGGGGCGGTTTGCACACCTGCATCCCACGCCGGGGCTCCAGGGGATGCTGGATGGGTCGAGTCATGTGGGGCCGTGGCCTGTTGTGTCAAAAAAGGTGAAATCCTTCCCCAAAACACGTGCTGTGGGTATCCTGGGGGTATTTCCAACAGCAGATAGACGTGGTTGGGCTTCATCCAGGCAGAAGGGTTCGCGGGCACCAAGAAGAGCTGGTGGGTGCTGGGGAGCACTTGGCTGCCCAGGCTCGTTCTCCTCATTCCTGGCCGGACTTGGCTGTTTTCTCCGGCTCCTCCGGGAGCGGCGGATTAGGGGCCGGGGTGTTTGGTTTGGAGGGTGCAGCTGTGCATGGCAGTACGTTAGAACGGGATATTTGGAGACGCCCAAGCGAGCGCGGGTCCCCTGTCCTCGAGTCGCTCGGGTGCTGGGAGATGTCCATGTTAACCGTGACGTGGCTCCTCCGGGCTCAGGTTGCTCTTGGGAGGTCACTTTTTTAATTTCTCTTTGCCAGAGAGGTTGCTTTAAATGTTCACGCGCCCCCGCCGCCTTCCCCGGGTTTTGTGAACGCGCCTGCAGCACAGCTGGGCGCTGCTGATAAACCTGGAATAAATGAATTACGTTATTAAGAAAAAACACTTGGGGCAGACAGCTCCCGATGTGCTTTTGGGCATTTCCCTTCAGCTCGGGCTTTGCTGCCCGTCTCGGGGCTGTTTCGGAGCAGTTTGGTGCCGGGGAGCAGCTGGGCTGGGGTGGGAGGCGAGGTGCGAACACGGGATTTCTTCCCCCTGATTTTACCGAAGTTGTTCCTGGCCGGAGTCTCTCAGCTCTGCACCGCGGCGAGTCTGCATGCACGTACAAACCTGCTCTCGTTTAATTAAAGCAGCCAAGTGGGTACAACCTCCTGAGCCGCTCGCTCTCGAGAGCAGCTTATTTCGGTTTCGATTAAACCCGTCCCTAACCGAGCAAGAGCATCACCGGAGCTGCCAGCGGCAGGGACCTGGCAGGGATTAAAGTCGCAGGTGAATTTAAAGTGCTCTGAGCCATCAGACTTTAGGATATGCCTAAATCGGAGCCCTGTCCGCGTGCCGCGCTTCGGGGCCCGTGTCCGGTTTCCATCCGGGACGCCCGGCCGGCTACGGCAGCCCCACTTGCCCCGTCCTCCCCGCCGAGCCGCTCGGCTCCTCCTTGCCTGCTCCCTCTGAGCCGGGCTCACGAGGAAATCTTCAAAGGCTCACTCCTATCAATTTTCCCCACCATATGTTCTCATTAAAAAATTTATTGTGCACTTTATCTTAGCATTATTTGCCATCAATTAATAAAACATGTTGCAAGCTTCAAATGAACATTCTCCCCTTCCCTTTAACGAGGCAAGGAAAGAGAAATACGAAAAAAAATTACCATGACAGATGGTGTTTTTTAACCTTTCTTTTGCCCAATCTGTGGGGGGAAAAAAACTTCTCAGAATATCGACATGGGGGTTTAATTATACGTTGCATCCCTTGGAGGGCTGATCTGGCACGTGGTGAGCTCGGGGAGCAGCCCGCCCACCCGAAACACGTCTGCGCTGTGCCGGGCGCGGATGCGGGCGCGATGCAGAGCGGGGACGGCTGCCGTTGCAGACCGCAATGCACTTGCTGTTGACACCTGAAATGTTGTACCGTCTTTGGCAAGAGGCACCCGGTCTGGTGCCGGGGGGCAGGTTGTGGTGATGGGTTGTGTTTTGGGGGTTTTAACATGCAGCCTGCGAGTCCCCTGGTGTGGGGGCAAGCCCTGGGATGGAGGATGAGGATGATGTGGTTGGAGCTCCGGGCACCGCTGATGCTCATCCCTCCAGCTCCCGGCTCCGTCCCCCCGGCTGAGACGGGGGGGCCGTGCTTTTCCCCCTTCCTAGGCACGTTCGGGCTGGCTGGCAGGAGCCAGCTTGCAGGGCTGGAGGGCTCATAGGGAGGGAGACAGAGCAGCAGGAAAGCAAATAACGTGTCCTGCATCAGCAGCCACCGCAGATGCTATTGCTCGAGTGCGTGACGTACTCTGCAGCGCATTTGCATTGTCTCTGTGCCTACCGGGGGAAATAAATACAAGAATAATGCATACAGACAGGTTTCTTGTATAAATAAATGTCTGGGGAGAGCCCTGGCTGCGGGTAACCTGCTGGGAAACTCCTGGTCCGGTGGGAATTGTAGACTTAAACACTCCAGCCTCGCTTGGATGTGTCTCAGCTTTGATTTATACTTCTGATTGGATGTTTGCCTGGCCTGATCAGAGAGTTTGGGCAGGAGCTCGTGTTGACACTTGGTATTTAGCTCTGGGTAAAGTTTAAACAAGACTTATCATGGCTCTGACACCTCGGGAAGGCTTCCCTGGTTTAATAGCGTGTTTCATGCCATCTCTTGCATGGGTTTTTCACTGCGTTACTGTACTAGATATTAAAAAAAACACCTAGCCCATAGACTTGCAAAGCATATTCTTGGCTTATTCAAACCCTCTTCTAATTTTAAAATAACCCCGATGCCCTCCAACCATGTGGCCACCTCTCCGCTCGCTTGCACCGGTGTAGTATGAGGTCGGGAGAGCCCATCTCCAGTCGGCGAAGCTGCGGGAATGAGGCTGACGGAGCCTCTCGGAAGCTGTTAACTGCCTCGACCGTGTTGTTGCAGCTTGTACAGCAGCCCTTTAGACCAGGCTTGCGCTGAATAACATCGAACTAATTTAATTTTATGCTTCACTTTTTATGGGTAACAATTAAGGAAAAAAAATCAGTGGAACATAATTACAGCACCTTGAAGTGTAGTGTTACCGGGCCAAAGACTGGAATGAGGTTATGATATGACAGCCTTTTATCTTGGATCTGATAGGGGTGTTATTCATTGTATTAAAAGTTTGCCAACAGAGGCTTCACTGAAAATTAACCCGTGTTATCACAGTGAGTAATATCCTGGTTTTATCATGTGGAATAAACAAATAACACTGAGTTTATGCTTTTGCTTAATGAGGTTACACTGAGTGCAAAGCAATGAAATGGTGTTAACTCCAATGCAAACCCCCCCCGGTGATCGTGGCGATGAAACTGGAACAAAAAGTGCCCCCAGTTTTCTTGCGTAACGCGGAGCTTGTGTTGCCACCCGCTACGTTATGCAACGGGAGCAGAGCGGAGTTTGGCTCTGCTTGGCAGCAGAGCAGGGTGAAAAACTTTGCAAACTTCCCTGGGAATTTTTAGGGAAAGGCGACTTCTGCGATGCTGGCGACAGCAGTGCTGGGCGCGGAGCGGCCGAAGCGGAGGCGCTGGACCGCTTCTCCCCGCCGCAGAGGAGGGATGAGCAGCCGATTCTGGACTCCGCTAGCCGAGGGCCTGGAATCGCTTCATGGGAACAAGAGGATCACCGGGAAGTTAACCCTCTGCTCCTGCACCCGTGGGCCAGGTCCAGCCGCCCGCGGCCGTGACGATGCTCTCGGCTCCATGAGCCGCGCCGTGCTGGACCGGGTGGGAGCCCGGCAAAGCGGCTCGGCTGCGGGAACTTTCTCCTCTCCCTCCAAAATAATTTCACTGAAGAGCTTTAAAAAAACCAAACAAAACGCTTGTCCTTTCGTGCCAGTGGATGTTAATAATACCAGGGGTACTATTATCCCCTGGGCGCTCTATCATCATCTCTAATACCTCCAGAAATGGCTTGGCTAGTTTTAATTATGTTCGTGCCTGTGCTTTCAGCCCTCGTTATCTCCCGTGCCGGGGGGGTCACGGTTTTCCCTCCCCAGGTATCCAGCCGGTGGCACAAGCGTCCCCGGTGCGTTGGCTCCGCTCGCCTGCCCTCCCCGGCCTGGACGCAGCGCTTGTGCCCGGCCGGGGCTGCGGGAATGCGTCGGCACGGAGCCAAGCTGCTCCTGCTGCGGAAGAGGGGATGAGGAGGAGGAGGAGAGGAGGAAGAACCTGGCCGGGGGGAATCCCGGTCTGCGCACGGTGGAATTTCTCCGGAGATACTTGCAGGATAGTGCGGTTGGAAAAAAAAAAGGCTTAGAAAAGTAATAAAGACGCCTCCCTCCCACGCTCGCCCCTAAGAGGAGGTTTTGTCTGCGCGGTGGCCCAGGCGGGACGGTGACATCTGAGAGGACAATTGCCGGCTGTTGCAGCGGGCCTGCCGCTATGAATGGGCCTTCAGAGAAGGTGTCCTTGGCCTCTTGCTAAAACCCGTCGTCCTCCCCAGTCCCTGCGTGTCCTCCCTCGCTGCTGCTGCCTCCCGAAACGGGCCGGCAGCTTATAAGCGAAGCGGTCTAAAAGGTGAGACGGGAGCGTGCCGCAGCGGGGCTGGCGGGACGGCGGGGCGGGGAGCCTAGCCGAGGCCGGCAGCCTCCCGTGGGGGCTGGCGGGATGCTGCCCCCCCAGCCGGAGTATTCCCAGGCGAGGGGCGGGTGGACGCAGCCGGCACCCCCCAGGCTCGGCGGGCTCTCTGAGGGGACGCGAGCTCCCCGGGGGGCTCCGCAGCTGGTGCCGCGGTGGCTCGGCCCCCGGGATGCCACCGTCTCCTCCGGGGAGCTTGGACACCCCAGGGCTGCAGAGGACCGGTGGGTTCGTAGCTGCAGCTGGCGAGGATGAAAATGAAGCAGCTGAGACTTCTGGAGTGGCTTCACGTAACCCCCCCGGATGCACAGGTGTGTGTACGCCTCTACGTGCGTGTCTATATGTGCACACCTACAGCATGCACTCATTTCTTCTCCTCCTGGCCTGGCTGTGCTGTGTCCAGCCCACGAGAAGTCTCTTAGCAGCTTCTTCAACCTGAAATGGGCAATAAATCAGGATTTTAGCTGCTGAGAGCTTAACTTGTTTGAAGGTAAGGAGCACGTACAGCTATATAGGGTCCTAGCAGCATTGCCGCAGCACGCGCTCTTGGACGTGTCTGCTGGTGGGGCAGGAGCGGGCCGTGGGGGGCGAGTGACGGTGGCTCGATGTGACCTTGCAGTTTGCCACCCTGACTCTCTGTCTTGCTCTGCTTTATTGAAACCTTTGGCTCATTTCTTGAGGTTTAGCAGACGTTCACGAAGGATATGAATGAAGTATTAACTGCATAATTAACATAAAATAGAGATCTGTGTTGTCCATATGCAGGTACATAATAGAATAGGCTATACAACATGCACATAAGCATAGAGCATCGATGTAATATCAAAACCAGCATTTATGGTGACTGTACATTTTGTTTGTAAGTATGTTTTCAGCTAAGAAGACTTTAAATTGCGATGAGCATCTAGAACATTAGGAATTTTGATTCTGTGTATTTTTAAATACTCCCTGTAGATTTTGAATACTTTTTTCTTTGTCTGACGTGTTGCTTAGCATTTCACCAGTGCCGATGCCTGTCAGTGCTAGACGTCGTTGTGGTATCTGTGTCTGCGCGGTGGAGTCAGGTGAGGGTGGTTAGCAGCATAGGTCCCCGTTTGTGCGACGAAGGGGCGACTAAGGGCACCCAGGAAAGTGTCGTCTGGGGTCAAAGAGGGACTCGGTTCAGAACAAGCCTATTCCAGTTCTGCCTGTACTTTTTGCCTTTTAAAACTATTTAACGTGGCTCTCTGCCTCAGTTTCCCGTTTACACAACAAGAATGATGCTATCTATGAGCACTTCCAGTACTGGGGAGCTTGCGAGGGACGTCAGAGTCTGTGCGGTGAAGCGTTGACATGTTCACTTAAGTGCTAGCAATGCAAATCGCACTGACTGAGGTGTCCCAGGGACCGCACTGGATATGCACCACGCTGCGTGTCGAGACTGTCCTGAGCGCTGAAGTGGACAGAAATTAGTGGTGAAAGAGCCAGAGGTGGAGGAAGAAAACGATTTCCCTTGATTTTGTTGTTGGTAGGTGTCAGGGGAAAGTCTCCTGTTGGCTGTATTAGAAGAAGAAGCAAGAAGCAGAAGTAAAGGATGTATCTGACACCGTAGCTGATTAAATATTGCATGCAGCACTAAGCTGAGAAATAATCTGTCATCACACTCGCAGACATAAAATCCACTCAGGCCATAAGCTCTTCAGGGCAGGAACATGTTATCTCTCTGGCTCTGCTTCCTGAGCGTAATGCATCACAACTGTTTAGTGTATTACATATAGGAAAAATAGCACTGTAATCTCAGGCTAATCTTACCGGATAACGCAGCCTTCAGTTGTGTTCAGCGCGTTCTGCCTCCCGCCGCGGTGGTTGCGGAGGGTGGGCAATAGCATCTCTGCTCCAGGAAGCAAAGATGCTGGCAGGCGTCTACTCCTCTCTATGCAATAGCGGCTTTCCCTCCCCTGACACTTTGCAATCGCAAGTGGGTTTTCTTCTCGCAACTCACAATAAAGTCAAAACAACTTTTTTTTCCCCTTTTGTTTTTTTCAGAAAGGCAGCTGAGGCAGAGGATTGGTTACGGACTTGCGCACAGCCCTGTGGAAAACGGGCAAGACCCTCTCCATGGATGGGACAAAACCCACTGAGCTCAAGTCCAGTCCTGGCTTTTGGCCTTTATAGCCCGCGGGATGAAGATGGGCACAAACTCTGGAGATATCCTGGTGCGAGGCCTGATGACGTTCCTAATCAGCTTTATTTGACCCTCGGCAGCTACGCTGGCTGAAGCAGGTGGGATGCTTGTCTGGTGCGTGGGGTGGGCATGGTGTGGAGCTGGCTTGCTGCCATTTGCTGTCGGCAGACAACTCCTTTTTCTACAGTGAGTGTTTTGGGTTTTTTTTGTTATGTTTTGGTTTTTCCATTGGAGAACAGGCAAGTTATGTGTTTGGGCAGCACTGTAAGACGGTTCAGGGAGCTGCTACTGAGTGGGTTGGGTGGCTAGGGGAACCTAATTGGCAGTAGCCCTAGGCTATCATAAAAGAAACTGAAACCAGAGTGTTAATGCTTTGGCCAAGTTATGGAGAAATGGTTTTACTGTTTGAAAAGAAATTGCAATAGTAGTAAGTCTGGGAGCATCTGGGAGCATGTTGCCCCCCATTTAGAGACTTGGGAACAAGTGCAAGGCTTGAAGGGCATTTGGGAGCACCAGAAACCACTTGAATGTACGTGTTATGTGTGTGTGTGTGTACATGCAGAGAGGTGTAGAAGTGTAGAATGATTCCATCAGAAGGGACCTCTGCAGGTCTCTAAACCCCGCTCGAAACAGGACCAACTACCTGAGGTTGCTCAGGGCCGTGTCCTGTTGAGGTTTGAAATCTCCAAGGATGGATGGAGATCCAACAACCTCTCTGGGCCCCTGTTCCAGTGTCTGACCACCCTCATGGTGAAAACAACTCAGTGCCCTGTGTTCCAACATGTGATCCTTGTCCTGCGCCGCTCCAAGTATGGCCTGGCTCCATCTTCTCTGTATTCTCAAATAAGACCCTCACATGTCAGTGCTCCAGCCTTCCACCATCTTGGTGGCTTCTGCTGGACCCAATCCAGTAAGTCCGTGTCTTTCTTGTACCGGGGACCTCAAGCCTGGACTTGGTGCTGCAGATGCAATCTCACACGTAGTGAACCCACTTGGGTGGGCTGCACAGGGCTCTGTCCTTCTCTCCCTTTCAGGTCATCCTCGCACTGGCATTCTGGTCTTTTAGTGATTAAATTAAGTGCTGGCAAAGGCAGCCCCTGTGTGTACTTGTGTCTGTGATGCACGACAGCATTGCCCCAACTCAAGGAGGAGGAAAGGAGGTGTCCTCTAGGTCAGGTTTCTCAGTCCACATCACCTTTCAGCTAGTGTCTGCTTGCACGAGATGGACTTGGGATATTTGGCTATGGTGGTCTGGTCTTGCCCAGGCCTGATCTTGCCTTCAGAAGACACCTTTCGGTCAGCAAGGTCCTCGGCTGGCACAAGTCAGCTTAGCTGCTCTGAAGTCAAAAGCACCTAGAACAACAGTCTGCTGGGATTATTAATAAATGCACATCCTGCCTGTGTGATTTACTTCTCAGGTCTGGCCAGAAACCCTTCATGTAGCAGCACTTTCCCTTTTAAGCAAGTAAGTGCTTTCTTAAAACGTACATGGGAAGGTCTGTGTTTCTCTGTTTATCTCTATAAATCTTTCTGTGCCCAAACTTTTAAATAATGATTTGCACGATAATTTCATGCTAATGAAATTCATGACTGCGAGTAGGTGATGGACTGAGCTGCTGCAGCGCATCAGGGGACGCTCGTGCGGAACAGGAGCGGGGGGAGAGAAATGGTGGGTGACGAAGGAAGTGGAGTCGTGGGGGGAAGAGGAAAACGGGGTCAGAAAAGGCCTGGACTGGCCGTGGTAGCTCGTGGTCAGGTCTCTAGGAGATGGGGAGATGGTTCACAGGGGATTTATTCATATGGGGAATCTGCTCTGCAGGGCGAATGGCAGCATAAGGGCATCTCTGACAAGAAATGGTAAAAGATCAAATCATCTGAGATTTTTGGCCTAAATATTTTGGTTTTAAATTCTATAGTAAAAAGTGTTTTTTCAAGTATTCAGCTTTTCAACATGCTTCTGTGCAGAAACTTTTGGGGGGGGGGGGGGGAAGTGTAACCTAACCTCCAATTTTGTGTCCCAGACCAGTTTTGACCAGCCATACCAACAATGTAATCATCAGGGTTTTTTCTCCCCCCTTCTTAGCAAACAGCAGGCCAAGTATCATTTAAATAAAAAAAAAAATCACCAATAAAAAAATAGCAGCCTCCTGCCATACATGGCTGGTGTATTTTTCCTTTGGAAGTTGGCCACCCCAAGCACACACAGGGCCCTGTGTGAGCCTACCTCACCTCCGAGACACGGCGGAGGAGAAAAACTCGCTGTGACTTGGATGGGTTCCTTATGGGCTGAGGTGGGCTGGCGGGAAGGGGGGCGCGCGGCGAGGCCGCGTTTTTGAACCGAGTTCCTTTTTCTATTTTATTTAGATTAGGTTCTGCTCAGCAGGGTGATTTCTTAATTAGAGCAGCCCAGGCTTGCAGGCCCGTAGCTCCAGACCCCTGCTCTGCCTTCTAAGGTTTCACGAGGGAAGTTGTCGTGCCTTATTTCCTGAGCTCTAATATTTGAGCGGTGCGCGGTGATTTCAATGGGAGGAAAAGACATGTAATTTAATCATCTTTATTAGATTTTGGGTGAGGGAGGGGGCAAAGCAGTGGGAACTGTGTCCTCTGCTTGTCTCCTGACTTTCTCTTCTGCTTCTAGCGGTCAGAGAGGAGATTTCAAGGGAGAGGAGAGGAAGTGGAAAAGGGGAAAGTCCTGAAGGACTGTTCAGTGAAAGACTTCTTGTCCTAAGGTTAAGAAGTTCTCCCAACCAGTAGCCTTTATCTCTGCCGTGTCCCTGCATGGATTCATCAGGGCTTTATTAATGACTGGCTGTGGTTAAAACCTTTAACCGCTTGATCGCTTGAGAAGGGGCCTCTTCTAGCAACAGGCTGAGAGGTTGACTGAGATGGTTACTACAGAGCGGGTGAGGAAGCAAAATTTTAGATTTTTGCAAATTTTGCTTGTTTTCTGGAGAGTCAAATGAAAGAAGGCCACGTCCTCCTGGAGGAGGCTGCCTGGCCGCTGCCAGGGACTCCGAATCGGCACCGGTTTGTAGACACAGCCTCGGCTTATTTCCTCGTTAAAAGAGAAAATGAGAGCCCCTCGCAGCCCCTCCGGGCTGGGGGAAGAGCCGTGAGATCCAGAATCGGGGAATTCTCAGAAAACAGGGTGAGAGGGAAAGGCTTAGCTTCGTCGTAGCTGCTCCGAAGTTTGACTCTTCCCATCGTCCTCGTGGCGCAGAGCCAGCAGCCGCGCAAGACCAGCGACGGGGACGCGGGGGCCTCTGCGCCGGTGGGACGGTGCGGAGCAGGCGATCTGCCGGGGCAGGGACCTCAGCCGAGCAGGGTCACCGATGACTCCCTGCCTGCCCGCATGCACCATATGCCAAATCCTTCCTTAACGTAAATCAGTGCTAATGCACTGATGCCAAGGCAGTCGTAGCCTTCTGTGTCGTACGCACTCGGTTGTGACTTTGTAGATTTAAAGATATTAATCAACAAGGATCTATGTCAGTGAGGAGCCAGGGGCTGCGTTTACATTTGATTCAAACAAAATCAAATTCTGGATTATTTTAATAAATCCATTTTACGGCTAGAACAATAGAGAAAGAAGTGAATGTTTGTTACCCAAAGATGCTGCCCTCTCCCCTCTCACCACGTGGATTCGAGGTATTATTTCTCTAGCTGGACCAGTGAAAGGCTCCCGTGGAGGATGGGAGTGGTTTATAACTTAATAATAGGCTTCTCACCTTAAAGTGGTTCCAGTCGCTCTCAGATGTGCTCGGGTGTAATGGTTTCGATTATGAGCCTCGAGCGGGCGAGAGCGGTGCGTAATGAGGTGCAGCGGTGCCCAGGTGAGCGCGGGGGGACACCGCACCAGGGCCTGAAGCACAAGGTGTGCTGAGCCCCAGCGAGCTCGTCACACCCTCCCAGTACAGCTGGTGGTCGGGGAGAAAAACACCTCCCACATTACCCGAGTTCAGCAGTTACTTTAAAAAAAATGCTCATTTTTCGTGGGGTGAGGGAATGACTTTGCACTTAAAGAAGTACCTGCCTCGCAGCAGGTTTGGCTACGCGAGGAAGGTTTAAAGCGTTGCATTGAACAGATTGCCTGAGAGCTGAAATACTGACTTTGCACAGGGCTGCTGGTGGGTTTTAGCAGCTGTTTCTGCATTTTTTCTTTTTGTGCCTCCTCATGTCCAGGTCTGCAGCGAAGCTGAGCCCCGCGTTGGCAGAGCGGGGTGTCTGCATGCACGCGTGCCGCAACGGCGGCTGCAGGAGGAATAAGCTGGAAAGCTGCTGCTTTGGCAACACGGATGTGAGTCGCAAAAGCACAGGACCCTCAGCTGTGGCGTGGGGACGGTGGCTCTGGGTGGCCGGAGACACCGCGGTCGTGGTTTCGGTGCGCCGGCAGCGTGGGGCTCGTGGCAGAGGTGGGAGCTGGTGCATCAGCCAGGCTTGGGACGTGCCGTCTCTCGGGGCCGTGGGCAGCGCGGTCCCCGTCTCGCCCCAGCGCGCGGGAGCAGACCGAAAGCCGCCCGTAAAGCGGGAATGCTTCTGAGCACGACGTTGCCCGCAGAGCCCCGATGCACCGAGCGGGCGGGCTGTGAAAGCGGCTGCAGGTGCCAGGGAAAACTTCTGGGAGTACGTTGTACCTGTGTGTTTTTATCGGGAAGCACGGAGGGGCAGGGAAAAATTGTTCTGCTGGCTAAATAAGTCACTTAGGAGTTATGAGCCGTGTTTTGGGGGAAAGCTGCAGGGGCTTGGAGCTCGGTTTCTAAGCAGCAGCTTGCCTTGTGCGAGAGGGAGCGAGAAATTGCAAATTAAAACCAGAAAGCCCCTTTTCCCTCCCTGTCTCGATCTCTTGATTTGAGGTATGCATAATATAACAATAATTATAATTTTTAAGGCACCCCTGCCCCGGCCTGTGTTATCCCCGCAGCCGTCCCCTTACCCCTGACTGCAGAAATGACACCGGAGAGAGACTTTGGTGGGACTGAGCCAGTTTTGGGCCGTTATCCCCGGCCCCCTCCTCCTCCTCCTCTTCCGTGAGCCTGTCAGAGCTGCAGGGGGAGGAAAGGGAGAGGAGGAAGTGATGAAGGTCACCTCAGGCTGCCCCGGGAAGGTAACGAACCCCATGCAAAGGCCCAGGTCGAGCTCTCCAGAGTCATTATCGCAACAGGCTGCGAAAGGTTAGGGAGGAAGGAGCTTTTCGGAAGTCTTTGCCCACTAATTGATTGCGAAGAGCGGAAGGAAGGATGTATCAAAAAAAAGAAGAAAAAAAAGAAAAAAGGCCCCGTGCCATTCGCAACCCCCTTCTCCCCTTCCCGAAACGCGCGGGTGGAAGGCGGCAGGTTGCAGTTTTAGCTGTAGCGGCGCAGAAGGGAAATCGGGTTCAGCAGGAGCAGGGTCTCCTTCCAGGCCAGCGGCAGAGCTGGAACACGTTTTCCAGCATCGCTAGAGAGGATGAAAAGCAGCGAGGGCTGTGCTGTGCCCCGTCCCGCCGGGCTGCTCCGACCGCGGAGCGCGGCTGGCTCCGGCTCGCAGAGGGGCCCTCCCGGGCCGCGGGACGCTCGGAGGAGGCTCCGCGGCGGCGTGCGGAGGGGCCGTTGGAGAAGGAAGTCCTCGGAGTGATCCTGCCCCGAGGTGACGCGGTGCCCAGAAATGACAGGCGGCTGCAGAATGTGTCTGCTCCCACGGCCGGGTGAAACAAGAGCACTTAAGATGGCACAGCGCAAGGACTAATCCTCTCGGGTGGCACCTATGCATTGTCTAAGGATGATGAATATCTCCTGGAACGACATTGTGACCGTCTCTGAACCACGCAGTCTAATTTCTTGTTTCCTAATCAACTCTTTGAAAACAAAACAGACAGTTCACGCCATCCTCTAACCTCTACCTCTCCTTAACCTTTCAGTCTGGCTCTCAGGCCCAGGAGAAAATGCAGTGGGAGAGATTAGCTGCTCTTCGCACTCTTACAACTCCTTTTCCAAGAAGACACTCCCTTGCCAAGGCTAATAAGTGAATCCTGGTGCAACCTCAGGACAAGTAATTATCATCATTGTCATATTAGGTAAGGAAAAAAAAAATTCAGAGCTTAAGGGATTTGCCCAAGTCACCTGGGTAAAATTGGGAACACTCCCTGACCGATCAGGAACAGACCGAGACTGGAAACCAGTTGCCTTGATGCCTTGCTCTAACCACTAGACGACCCACCCTGTATGAGCAAACGGAATAAAATTTGAAAGAAAACAAAAATCTGACTTGAAAAATGTGTTCCGCATAGAACCAGAATGTTCAGCGGAGAAAAAAGGATGCAGTCCAAAGTTTTACTTCCAGGCAAACATTTCAAAATGGACTTATAATGTACCCTTTCATTTAGATTTTATATGAAGGTTTTACTTGAACTTGTAATGAAGATGGAAAAATCCGAGGTTACCATGGCTACTGGCACTTTGCCTAATACACTCAAATCTTTTTCCCCTAATAAAATAGATTTCAGAAACCCCCCTATAAAAAGGGAAGAGTTAAAGACCCTATAAACAAATGTAGGATGAAGAATATTATTCCATGTAAAGCAGGTTCTGAACATCATGGCAAGGTAATTATGTTCGCTTTTTTTTTTTTCCTCCTTGCCAATTAGGCCCCAAAACCCAGAGTCCTGCCCTAGATGGTTCTCCTGCTAATGACTAGGAAAATGCCAGACGTAAGGAAATCGGGCCGCGGAGAGCGAAGCGCCTGGCGTTCCTCCTGGGATCCTCTCCCGTTGGTCAGAAGTGGATCTTCCTTGTCCTGCAGCGATGAAGCCGGTGAGTCTGGCAGTCGCTGCTGGTGTTGACGCTGCATGTTTGGCCTAGATCTAGGACTGGACTTCATCTTGCTTGTTTAGTCTGTGTGTTTTTACAGCATTGAGAGCCTGGGAGGCTTGGAGACAAGCTGATCCGAGCCCTGATACCCACCAGAGCATGGGAAGGGGTGGAAGAGGCAGCTTTCTCACCACCACCTCCTGCCTGTTTGCAGCTCTGCAGCTGAGCTGGGAGGCTTGGATGCACCAAGGCTGCTCTTCAGCTGCTCTCCCAGCAGAGAAAGGTCCTTTCGCAGCAGCAGAGAGGGCTCTTGCAGCTCCCCTGTCCCTTAACGAGCTGTTGTCTCGTTAGCCAGCTGAACTCTGCTCAGAGCACGGCTTCAGCTAGGACTTCACAGCGTTTGTGCGATTGCCCCTGGAGCTTTGGCAGGAGCCGGTTTGGGCCTCACATGAAAGAGTTTGGACTCCAAGGTCTTCTCACAGGAGCCCGAGCCGTTTTGGGAACGGATGGACAGAGTGCGCGCACATAAAAATCACTCGGGCTGGTCAAAAGCGGCCAGGACATAAACAGGGGTTGGAGACGGCACAGAGACGACGGCGAGACAAGCGCTGGAAGCACCGCGGGGTTGTCCTGGCCCCGGCCCTGCCGGCGTGAGGGAGGGAGCTGCCGAAGCTCTTGCTCTCCCGAGCCTTTCGGGGGATCCTTTTAATGCAACGGCTCTTTGGCTTTGAAAAGAGGTGGCTCTCCGCCAGGCCGATTTATTTTAAACATGTGTTTCTGGTTTGAAAATGTCCAGATCTCAAAATCTTTAATCTTCTCACACCTAGGGATTTTTTGTTTTGTTTTGTTTTTGTAAAAGGCTGAAGCACGTGCACAGGATAATGGTTAAAAAGCAACACAGACTTTTTTTTAAAGAGAGAAACAGTAAAAAAGAATTAAAATAAAGAATCCAGCTGGCATTCTTCTATTATCAAAGCAAGACGCGGCATCAAGATTCACATGGTCCAGCAAATAAGCCTTCCCTTTCTTCTGGAGTTCATCTGCCTACCAGAGTCGCCAAGTCCTGATGAGACTCCCTGAACTTACTGCTGAAGAAGATTGCAATAGACCCCTCCCAAGAAGAAAAGAAAAAGATTATTCTTAAGGCTGAAACAGGTTGTTTCTCCCCACTTTTAAATCCAGTACGGTTCTGCTGTAAAACTGGAAGAACTGGGTCCCGTCTCTCCAGAAGAGTCAGCGGGGCAGGAGCGCTTTCCTCCTTGACCTGGGACTTGGGAAGGTCACTTGATCTTCTCTGGGTCTGACACAGAGGAGAGGAGGTCAGGTCAGCTTGTGGAAACCTCTCCTTGGGAGGGGACAGGAAGGACTTGGAAATGAATCACCGGGAGGACTTCAAAGGAGGTTCCTCCCCTCCCGCGCAGAGGCCAGAGCAAGAAGAACAGCTCAGGATGAGTCCCGCTCTGTGCGGAGAGAGTCCCCAGGACATCTAGCATTAGGAGCATGTGATGGAAATCAAAACTGACAGGTTTAAAATGTGTAAAGGGAAAAAGTTTTTTTTATAGCAACCTACAATTAACGTTCGGCTCCAAGGGGCTATATATACAAACAGGCCAACGTTTAACCAAAGACACTTGCTGCAGAAAGATGTTTTTTTCAGGCGTATGGCTTATTTAAGATATAAACAAGTGATTAAACTTTTAGCTTTGCAGAAATGCTCATCACTTGCCAAGCTGCTCTGGGAGAGCTACCGCTGGCTTCAGTGGAACCAGACTTAGCAAGAGCAAAGCGAGCTGCCTGAGCACCGCTGCAGATCCCTCCTGTTGTATTTTCGTGCTCTTTCGCGTGCTGCTCCTTAAGCTCCTGTAGCATCTGGTGCAAAGGCCCAGGCAGAACCGGGATTAACTCAAAGCATGTCTGATACATGATGTCAACAGCCTTTTTCTGTTCACCATTCCAGCATCTGAAAACGTGCCCGGTGGCTGCGGACTGGCAAACGGCACTGACTGTGCACTGACCACCAATGGTCAGGAGAGATGCAAAGAGAGGACGAGCACGAGGTACCATCGTACCTTCACTGGTTCAGCCGGGCAGTCCATGTTAAAATAACCGTCAGCACCATCCAAAGCACCTCCTGGGGACGGTGTGCCAGCAGAGATGGGGTGGGAGCAGACAGACGTGTCCCCGTTCTGCCCGTGATGCAGGTGTAGGTTGGGGCTGCTGCCTGACCTTGGCAGATCCCCCTCCACACGTGTAGGAGGAGAACATCTCCCTCCTCCTTGTTTCACCAGTGCCGTTTTTGGAGCAGTAGGGCTTTTAAGTGGCTCCCTGTTCACTAAGAGTTAAGGGGACTGTGCGGCTTTGAAGATAAGAAACAGATGATAAAGGTTAGAGGAGGGATCGTGTTACCATTATGCAGCCTGTAAATGCAAACTAATTAGAATGCAGCCCTTTTCCCGAGAAAATGCAAAGGAAGAGAAAGTAAAAAACTCATTCCCCTGACCCCAAAAGAAGCCGAGTGAGCAGTAAAGACCTGAGACTGTAGAATAACTCAGCTTTGCTGGTGAGTTTTGCCCACAGCTAGAAAATGCGCATCAGCCGAGGTGCGTGTGTCCACGCATGCAAGGTTGCTCCTCAGCACGCTCTTCCCGCTGCGCTGCAGGAATGAAGGACATGGATCCTCTCGTAAGTTGGACCTGATTCTCCACTGTATTGTTCTAACGTTAAACTGCAAAAACACAGAAATTAAAGCAAATCCAGTGGTTTTCAGTAATGTTATCAGCTTCCTGAATCAAGAGTATAGAGCACCAGATGAAGGACTTGAGCACAACCTTAAATAATCGTTGCCATTTAAGAAGAAAGCACTTAAGTATGTGTTTAACGTTAGGCATGCCTATTCCTATTTAGCAAAGACACACATACCTGCTTGGGGTCTAGTTTCACTGACATAGACGTTAAGCATGTGCTTAAAAATTTTGCTGACCTGGTGCCTAGGGTTTTCTTGGCAAAAAGGGTCTAAATGCCAGTTATTTCTGGGACTTTAACGCCACCTATCCTTAACCACTTCCAAAGAACCAAGGCTAGGTTATTAGCTAATGACTTATCGATATGCTGCAATGTCCCTCTAAAAAGCAGCTGGATACATCTATGCTTGACATTAAACTTGATTTTTTTTTAAACTCTATTTTTTTCTCTTCTGTGGTTCATTAGCATCTTCCCTTTGCTTGCTTGCTTTTTTTTCCCCCTGCTTTCTCCTGGAACCTAGAAGTATTTCACTGTGGCTTGCCAATGATTTCTATCTCAGTGAAAGAGAACTTGCTATTTCCTGAAAACCTACCGCTGTTTTTTCTCTCTTTCTCTCTCTCTCTTTTTAATACATTTTGAGCATTGAAACAAATCCAGGTAACTTGATAAGAAGTTAATGAAAACAAACGAATGCTGTTTTGCAAAGGTGCATTGAGGGAAAGGGTAGCAGCGTTTGGAAGAGGGAATTGTCTCTGCTGAAAAGAGGTTTCAAAGGACATCTGGCTTCAAAAGCTTCCAGTGCCAAATCTTGTGGGGGAGAAATGGCAAGAGAGAAGTCTCTGTAGTTTTCCACTTGTGTTGCGTTTTTTGTTATTTTAAGCATTGTTTGCAAGGAGGCGGCGGATGGCATCGGTTGAGCAAGAGGCTTCGGTTGGGTTTTCCCGCAGGACGGGTTTGGGGCCGGGGCCGGGGGGCGGCTGGGATGCACCGCGTTCGCCCCGGGGCGTTGGGCATTTCACGGGGCGCTTCGGTAAGGTTTTGTTTTCCGGAGACGTGGCTACCTTTTGAACCGCACTGGAGCACGTTGGACAAGGGAAAAAGAAAAGACTTCATTTAACCAGCTGATTCTTTTATTAGGCTGATTTTCAATTGCATTTTAGCTTTCGGCACAGGGGAAGTTTAGCTTTTAAGAAGTTTATTTCTTTATCATGCATTCATTTCCGAAGGCTTCGCTGTGTTTTGGGCTAGGTTTCTGTTTGGCTTGGGACTGGGAGCAACGGGCCTTTGAGGAGACCGCTGCTGGGATAAGGTGCCCTGTTTGTTGATGCTTTTTTGTATTGCACAACTCACAAATATCATCCAGCGCTGAAAAAAAAGGATGGTCTTTTTTGTCCTCACCCCTCCCCCTCCCTCCCTCCAATCTTCTCTGTGATTTTTTATGGCCCATGATTGGAAGCAAAAGGTCTAAAGAGAGAGGAAATCAAGCCCGTCAATAAATGCTAAAAATATTTAGCGTGGCAGCCTCTGTATTTTCTTTTTTGTGAAACGCTGATTAATATTCAGCGGTTGAAGGTTAATACCCCGTTCATTTTATTCCCTTTACATCCTCTGCACAGCAGTTGCTGCTCCAGTTTCGACTTCTAATTCATGCAAATCTGGTTCCAATCAGGATATTAGTAACTCACTGCATAAGCAGGAGGGGGGAAAAAAAAAAAAAAAAAAGAGATCGCACGATTGTTAAACTTATCTTTCTGTCCAAGCGCACACGGACGCCCCGCGTCCACGGAGCAGAGGTAATGAAAGGGTGTTTATCATGCATTTCTCTCCTTCTTTAAGATATGGAGAGAACATCCATTTAGATGTTTTTTGGAAGCCTTAACCAGCAGTTTTTGTTTTGGTGCAGGAGTGAAGGTCTCTGGCCGGTGCTGTAAGGAGGCTGGATGATGGTAACAGCTCACGGTGTGCTTCAAAGCCAGGATTCAGCGTGGGACAGGACTGATCCGCTCCCAGGTGAGGTTGTCAAGGCTGCTCACTGCCTGTGAGCTCTGGGCCCGTAAGAAAGACTTATTTTTTTTCTTTTTAACCTAAATGCAAAGCAGTTTCCCTCAATGAAGCGGCTGTCTCGCAGGCCTCTGGGCCCGGCTCGTGCCGTCATCTCCGGGTGCCTGGGCTCAGCCTCCCCGTCCGTTTCGGAGGCCGATGGGTTTCCGTGCCACCGTGGTGCTGTGCCGCTGGGACAACGGCAGACAGACCTCCACGAAGGCCTCCGCAGAGCAAACTGCCTAAAGCCCGGCATATTTCTCTTGGACGAGGCGCAGGGCTCAGCCTGCCCCACCGGGAACCTCGGGCGAGCCGGCAGCCAGCGGGCTGCAGCACCGAGCGCCCGGGAGAAACTTCCAGCTCGCCGTGTCGGCTGTCGAACGGTGCTGAGGTCCCTAACCGCTGCTCCGAAGCAGGAGCAGAGAGAGGACTTGAGTCACAGCAGGCCTTGGGCACAAACCCGGAGTTTGCAGTCCAAGGCTTTGGTCTTCGCCCGTGTTTTGCTCGCCCGGGAGGACGCGAGCACGTGCCGGGCGAGCAGCGATGCCGCCTCCCTCCGCAGGATGCTGCTGCCGTGGAGCCTTCCCCCAAGGGGAAAGCATGTTCTCCCTCCGTGCAGCACCGGTGACTTCAACTTTTAAAAATAAGCAAAGGTTTCAGCACAGCCCTGCACGCGATGTCTAGCCAAAATGCAAAACTTTACCACAGTGCACAAGTGGGCTGTGTTTTTCAGACCAGGGAACAACGTTAGGGCCCTTTCATCACCTTTCTTTTGCACTTCTTTTAAACATGATTTAAATTGGAGGCAATAGTATTGAACCTCTGACACTCGGGCAAGGCTCTCTGGATCGTATGCTTAAGCTGCATCCATTTTCTGTAGCCGCTTTGCTTGGAGCCCTCGTGGGTTTTTTCCTATGCATTTGTTCTTTCCGCTCTGTTTGCTCTTTGTGTCATCCTGGTGAGATTTCATTTAATTTCTTTTACCTCGGCATAGGAGGGAGAACCGGTGACCGCCGGGGCTTCATCGCTAAACCCTGCTGCTGCAGCACTCCAAAAAACAAGGCTCGCTTTCAGCGCGGTTCGAACAGCAGCGCTCGGGAGGCCGCGCCGACCCCTCCGTCCCGCTTCTGCCGCTGAGGAAAACGCGCAGTGGCAGCGAGTCAAATCCAGATTGCTCAGCAGAAAGGAAAAACGAGCTTGGAAGCTGCCCTGGAAGCGGCCCAGGCAGCAAGGCCGCGCGCGTGGGCGAGGGCGGCCGCCTCGTCTTGCGGCCGACGCGGGGCCGGAGCCGCTGGCTGCCACGCGGGACGCGGCCCGCCGTGGTCGGAGCCCTCCTGAATCAGCTGCACGAAAATACTTGTGGGCAGCAAAAATAGCCGGCGCTGAAACCCTGCGTCTGCGGAGGGTGGAAACGGCTGGGAGTTCCTCGCCGGCTGCGGCCGCTCGCTATAACCCGTGTCGTAAATAAGACGGGGTGTCGCGGTGTGCTGCGGCCGGCCGTGTCCCCGCCGGCATCCCGGTGTGGCCGCGGGAGCCGTCGCTGCCCGAGAAACCTTTCGGAGAAGGAAGAAACCAAGCGGCAGCGTGCGTTTCTCCACCGCACCAGGGCGGTGGCACAGGGGAGTTCGCCCAGAATTGCCCGGAAAGTATCCAAAATAGCCCAAAGTTGCTGCTTTGAAGCCCTTCTGCAGCCTCCCTGCCCCTCGTGCCCTGAACACTAAGGTCATTTCTGCGCCAAGCTCTGGCAGGCCTCAGTGGGAAGGCAGCCCGCGGCGGTGGCTCCGTTCACGGCACTTTTGCAAAGCAGAGTTCAGCCCTACGGCTACGTAGCCGTGCCGTGCAAATGCGTGCAAACCCGAATTTTGGATCAGCTGGCAAGACGCAGCTAAACCATATAATCTGGAGCCATTAAGGTGAATGTTAGTGCCGTGTAAAGCTCCCACTCGTTTGCACGGGGCAGCTCGTCGAGCGGGACGCTCCAGCGGAACTGGAGTCGCCCTCCCCGTCGGTGAGGAACGGGCCGCCCCATCCACCAGCTCCAGGTGCTATTCCCTCCGGCGAGCATCGCGGCAGGGCCCCGGACGGCGCTTTTGCCTGTTTGAAGCACCCGGGCGCGCGTGGATGGAGCAGAGCGGGCCCCGGGCTCGCGCGCCTGCAGCCCTCTGTCCGTCCTGCCCCAGCGCGGGAGAGCGGCTCCGTGCCGGTGCCGGTGCCGGCCGGGCGGCAGCCAGCAGAGGGAGAGTCGGAGCGCCAGGCCCTGCTCCTGCCGGGCTCTATTTCCCAGGAGCCGGCGGCTGAGCAGCTCCGAGCTGTCGCTGCATCGGAGCAGCTGCAAGGACGCGCTTTGCTTCCCGCTGAGCCGTGTCCCGTGCCGGACGCGGGGCCGGGAGCGCCTGGTGCCGGGCCGCGGTTCCCGATAGCGGTGCAAAGCAGCAGCCCGAAGGGCGCGATCGCAAGGTGAGCGCGACGGGAGCTTCCCGCGGCTCCCGGGCGGGGTGGCCGGGTGCTGCCCCTTCCCGCTGCCGCCCCGCCGCGGGCAGCTGCAATTAGCCCCTTGTTGTTACAGATGTTTGCAGCTTTCCACGTCAGCTCCACGTTTGGCTCCCCTTCTGTCCTAATTGAGACCAGAAATCCAATTAGACAATAATCCCGTCCTTTTTGAAGCCGCTGGCCGCAGCGTCACATGAGCCGGCTCCGCGGCCATCGGGCCAGCAACGGGAGCAACTGGCAGCAGCGAAACCCCCGGCGCGGCTGATGGGGCGCGGCGGTGAGATCCGCATCGGGGACCGGCACGAGCCGGGCTCCGCCGCTCGCAACAGCAGATGCTCAGACAAGGGGCCGTAGCGTGCATGGCTTTGTTGCTGTTCCTGATCAGGCACAAGGGTTCTTGCAGAAGTGACAGCTGCTGCCCGAAGCAGCTCGTTTTTATTTGCACAGATGCGCAGGGTGAAGGGAGGTGGCAGAGGTTTGAGCAAGCGCCCTGAAAGAAGCATGTTAGAGGTGGCATTTCCTTGACCTGGAGATCTCGGGGCCGGCTATGAGCAGCTCCGGCTTAACGCAGGCTGGAGCCTCCCAGCACCTGACCCAGACCTAGCCGTGAGGCCTGCCGGGGAGAGCGGCCCCGGGGCTGCCGTCGCTTAGGGGCCTCCTGAATACGAACTGTCCCAGAAATTGCTTTTCTTGCAATGCATTCAGTATGCCTGCATGTTATATAGTCTTCCTTTGAGAGTATATATGTCTCTATCTACACACACGTATGTGTGTACGCGTGTGCTTTTGGTCTAGTTCACTCTAGTTTTGCAGTGACTTTGAGGAGTCAATCAAGATGCGTCGTCATTGTGCTTAGAGTAACGATGGAGTTAATGCTCATCCGTCGGGCTTGGGCGTTGGGGGCTCAGCGCTCCCCGAACCCGGGAGAGGTCAGCCGCGCTCACCAGGAGCTGCGAGGGGCTCGTGCGAGCCGCTTGCCGGGTGATCGCCCCAGCACCATGCCTACAAAACCAAGCTGCTGCCGAAAAATCAAATCCAGTCCAGTTCCTGGGCTTTCTGCTGAGAAGGCCAAGTGCTGGTTTGCGCAACCGTTGCCTTGCAGCAAACGCGCTGCTTTGAGTCCGGTATTAACCACGGTCTTGAGCTGGGGCTCTGAGCGTGTTGCAGGGAGTTTTTCAGACCAGGAGCTCTGCGAGCAGGTTCCTCGGGAAGCTCAGATTAGCTGCATCTCCCTCCGCTCCGGCCGTCTAGCGACAGAAAAACAGGAAGCTGCACCAAATTAGCTGCGCGGCGGAGCCTCCCCAAAGCCACAGCACGGCAATCACGGGCACCACTCAGCTGCTTTTATCCTGCCCTGCAGCAGCTGTGCATTAGGCCAGCAGTTTGATTTGGTGTCTCAGGCTGCTACTGTGGAGGAAAGCAAGAAGGGAAAAAGAATTAAGGGGAGAGGTTTAGAGCTCAAGGCCTCCCATTGCATTGTTTTCATCCTCTTCCCATCCTGTAAAAAGAAGCAAAAATAGCTCAAACTCCATTTTTCTCCGCAATTAAATTAAGGCTGAAGAAATGAGAGAAACAGCATCATCCGACTCCTGATGGTTTTATGCCTCACTGGACAAGTCGTGTCGACTCCATGAATTAAACTGCTCTGTTGGAGTTGGGCTCCAGCCGAGGGCTGAAGGATGAGTTTGCTGCCAGCAGGTTTCCGTGGGGGATACAGCTATGGTCATGTTGTACCGCCCATGGTTTGGAGCATCACACGTAGGAGTGCTCATTTTGGGGTGTCTGTGGTGTCTCTCCATATTTGAAGCAGATTGTTAGAGACGGGATGTATGGTATAGTGTGTCCTCTCTGTCCTTCAGGCTTCGTAGCTGCTCTGTCCCTTTGCTGCTTTCCTCGATCCAAACTGGAAGTAGCCTGAGTAGACTGGGGTTCTGTGGCTGTGGGGTTTTTTTTTGTCTAATAAGAAACCCCCCGCATAACCTAACAAAATATAATTCTTTAAGATATCAAGTATGTTTTCCTGGGGACAGGTATCAACAGCATCACTGGTGGAAAGGACGTTCCCTGACCCGGTGGACCAATGTTTGCATGATTCGCATGATGACCCGGAGGCAACTGAGAAGGTTTATAAAAGACAATTAAATAACAATGTCTAGTAACACAAGCCACTCTGTGCTGGGTTAGAAAGGAACAATTTGCCCCAGATGGGCACTGGCAATTTAAAGGCAGTACAGGAAATGGCATTTGAGTGGAAAGGCCTGGGGTGATGCCTGGGGAGAGCACGTGCTCTTACACGTTCAGTGGTCCTTCGGAGCTGGTGGTGTGCCAGCTCCTGTCTCCTAAGCAGGTCTTCACAGCTCTGATTTGTGTTTCTCAGGGTATCTTGGCATGTCTCTATGTCCTGGTGGAAAACATAAGCTCTTCCAGAGCCCGTCACTGCAAGGAGTTGGCTGTCTGAGAACTGCTTGATAGCAGACGTGCCAGGAGAAAGCTGGTTTTGTTGGTAGACAACCATCCAGACATGAAAAAATAACTGTTACTGCATTTTAATTCCCCCAAACATTGCTTATTGCTGGAAGCCAACCTCTCGGTGCCCCGAGCGTCCCTCCTCCCTGTCGCACATGTCCCTCGGGGCCCGGGCTCGCACCCGCAGCGAGAGGCTGAGATCTCCTCGGAGGAGAAGCAGCCAAAAACGAGGAGGGGAGGCCGTCGGGGCTGGCCGTGTCCGTCTCACGGCCCAGCGTCCTTGGCCCCCCCAGGGCTCTCAGGATGTGTGCTGCTCTGGTTATGCACTTAATAGCTACCTAGCCAGAGTGCTGGGCATTTCAGCACCAAAAATGAATATTTAGCTTCTCTCTCAGACAGGACTTGAGGTGGGTGGCAAACGGGCAGGAACAAGACTCCGCATAATATAATATTATGTGTATTTAAAAGATTGAAACGGGCCCAAAATCCCCCTGTGGGTCTGTAGCACTGGCATTTGGCTGGTGTGCAAACCTGCTCCACGGGGCTGCAGGGAAGCCAAGCTTGCGCAGAAGGTCCTGGAAAAGCGATTCAGGTCAGAGGAACCACTGCAGCTGGCACGCAGAAATCTTGCTATTCCTGCTCCGTGGACTGTGTTTGGGGGTAAAAACACAGCCAGAGGCAGGAAGATCGGACAGGAGTTTGCAATGGCTGTTGGAAACGGGGGCAGCGCGTTGCTCGGATGGAGGCGCGGGCAGAGGTGCCGGCGAGCCCCGTCCCGCGGCTGGAGCTCGAGCAGACGAGCCCTATTTATTACTGCTGCCGGTGCTGCGTGCGTTCGATTTATTTTTGCACGCCTCAAGCGCAGGCCTCCCTGAGCACCGCACACGTTGCTTGAGCTGCACCGGCTGATGGTCCTGCCGCGGGCATGATGCATCCCTGCAAAAATCACGGTTATCCTGAGTTTGCTTTTAGCTGCGTTTTGGTGAAGCCGTAGGCCTGCTGGCTGCGGATTTCTCCGATTGAACGCTAACTATGCGTATTGGTGATTTAAATACAGCCTCAATGTTTATTTTGGGGGAAAAAAAAGAAAAAAAACAGAGGCAGTGGAAGGGTTGGAAAAACGCTCGGGCAGGGAGGGACTGGGCGTGTGGCGGGTCCCGGCGCGTCGAAGCTGGCGCTGGGGAGCAGAGGCAGATCCCCCCGCCGGCCCCTCCTGTATCGGCATCCTCGGGAAGCGGGGATCAGGACTGGGACTGGGACCAGGACCAGGACCCAAAGCCGTTGCTCAGGGCCTGTCTCTCATCTCGGCTGCCGCTGCCAATTCCTCGCGCGGCTTTGGGCAAAACGAGCGACACGAAGCGGAAGCCCTCGGGAGAACCAGATTCCTCCCCGGCCTTTCAATTAGCTTCTAATCCCTTCGCGCTCATAAAATCTCAGCTGCAGGCTGCCCCGTTCGTGTGTCTCCACCGGCCGCGAAAGCCGCCTCCCTGAGCATCCGTCGGTGCGGTTTAGGCTGCAACCCCGGGCTGTGCCAGCGGCCACACCTCTCCCCAAAGAACATGTAATTGCAAACGGTTTTTTTCTTTTTTTCCCCTTTCCTCCCATTTAACGTAAAACAAGCAGACATCCGTCACCATCTTCTGCTCGGGCTCTGATGCAAACTTTTTTCCACCTGGCAGAGTTAGATGTTCAAAAAATAAAAATAAAGAAAAAAAAGGCAGGCGGTGGAGGTATTTTTAAACGCATGACACAGAGGAGAGTGACACACTCGGTGTTCTCAGTGGGTGGGTGCAGTGTTATTTCATGTTATTCTTGTCGCTGGGCCCAGCATTACCAGCGTGCACGTTATTAGCCGCATCTGATAATAGCGCAGGGCCATGGGTGGCCGCGGGGCCGGGGGCCACGGGCTCGCCGCCCTCCCCCGGCGTTTCTGCTCGGCGGCCGGTGCTGCTGCGAGCCCGTCGTCCCGTGTCCGTCTGTCCGTCCGAGGGCTTTGCCGGTGCTGGCTTCTGGTGATGGAGGGAGCAGGGGCCACATGCAGACATGCGCGTACGCACACGCACAGCATGGGAAGCGGGGAAGTGAGGATGAAGGTGGCCGAGGCTGAAGCTGGCCAACACCTGACGGGCTCGCCAGCCCCTTGTACGCGAACTCCCGGTTTTATAGCCCTATAAAAGGCAGCTGACAGAAGAGGTTCCGATTTTGGAGGCTCCAGCTGAGCTGGGAGGAGCCGGCACCGTCTCGCGGCGCCGGAGCCGCGTCTGCTGGTGCCGAGCCTCGGCCGTGACGTCAGGGCGAGGGACCGGGCCGGGATTCCCGGCGTGCCAGAGGGCAGGACCGGCGCGCTCGCCCGAGCCGTCGCCTCGACCCCTGCCAGCAGCTCCGAGTAGCTGCTTTCCTGGCTCGCCTCGCTGGAGACTCTGCGCAATGCTTGGACGGGCTGCCCAGCGCCGGCGCAGCTCCCTCCGGCTCCGGATTTGCGGCTGCTTCGCTGCAGACGCAGCAGCGCGCAGGGAAGGCCGAGGCCGGCGGGAGCCCGGCACCCGCCGAGCGCCTGGGTCTCCGGCTGCCTCCAACACCCGCGCGCCAGTGCTGCTCGGAGCTGGTGCAAAGCGACGCGGCTCCGTGGGCTGGGCCACAGCTGACTTTGTTCCCTGCTTACGGCCTCTTCCACTTGCAGGCTTGCTCTCTCTGCCCTGCCCGCTTCTCGCCATGTGCACTCATGGGTTTCCTTTTCGTTAGATACCTGAAATACCTTCCTGGAGCCAGGCCAGGCGGCTTGGCTCAGGTACCTTCTCACGCTTGCTGCTTTCTTGTGGCTCGCTGCCACGGTCTCCGAGGGCGAGCTCCTGGTGGGGCCATTGCAGAAAGGCAACGAGGGAGGAGGACGGGCCCAAACCAGGGGCACAGGGATGGCAGCAGAAGAGCCACCTTCCTGAACTGGGGAGGTTTCAAATAGGGGCGGCAGCAGGGCTGGGGCATCTCTTCTCTTGACCCGTCGTGTCCCAGGCGGGCAGGGAAGCATCGGTGCTGGCAGGTGGTCTCCGGGGCCAAGGTTACAGCTGGGGACTGTCACAGAAAGTTGGTTCTAGCTGCAACATTAGCTGGTGTGGAGATTCGCTGATGGATGCAGGGATGCTTCGTGGCCATCGTGATCAGACTCATCCCTGAGTTACGAGCTCGTCTCCCGGACCACAGAGAAACCAGGGAACTGTCCTCCTCGTCCCACAGCGAGGAGAAGCCATGGTATGGTGCAAGTGATGCCCTCTGACAGACAAACATCTTTTTAAAGATGTTTCTGCTAAATCCTATAAGATGTGGATGGAGCAAACCCATTGGAAATGTTAGACTGTGACAGCTCTGCTCTGTAAAGCTGAAAATTGGGGGAAATTGGTCTTTTGGCTTGTTTCCATATGTACGAAGGGGAACTTGGTATAAAGCTCAGCACATGGGATGTGCTGCTTTGTCACCTGTTATCTGCCTGGAAAAGCCAAATCATCTCCGAGGGCTCCTCTGCCTCTTCTGGGCGTTATGTCACTGTGAAAGCAGAGAAAAAGTAAAAAGCGAGGCCCATGTGTTCCCTTTCTCCCACTTCGCCTACTCCAAAATCTCCTTGGTGCTCCTACTCCTTGATCCCCCACCAAGACCAATGGATCCTGGCTCTTTTTTTATGGAGACTCCCCACCGAGGTAGACGCTAGTTAAAAGGTTACTACCCAGCTGTGAAATATGTAGACAGGGTAACAGCTAAATGGCGGAGTGACCTCATATCTCATATTTATTGACTAAATGTGGCTTGAACTAGTCACCACTAGTAAAATAAACCACAGCCCCAAGTACTGCAGGAATATTCCATGGCAGACAGACTCCTGATTCCTCGTCACACGTTCTCTTTCACTTCAGTTAAAAAAAAAAAAAAAAAAAGGAAAAAAAGAGAAAGGAGAAAGAAAGAAAGGGAAAAGCTTTTTTACTAACTTCATTTCATTTACACTTTAGGTCCTACAGAAACCCTTTCAGTACAAGCTTGCTTTTTCCAGTAAGAAGAGCTGCAAATCTCTCTGAGTTTGCACTGGAAGAGAGAGCGAGAGGGAATGAGCCCTGTGGATCACGTTCTCGCCAACATCCACCTCAAGGCAAAGCTTGGTCAAACTAGGCTAGGTGTGTTAGACTTCCAGAGAGAGAGCTGGGGTCAGACAGCCACTCGTGACACCGGTGTCCATCACACTTGCTATCATGGGCCTGAGAAATAGCTATGAAAAATCAGGGGACTCTCTCAGGTGTGGGCTGCATAAGGAAATTAATGTGGTAAGAAGGTAAAGTGATTCATTTCTGACTTTTCCAGTGAATTGAACTCATTCAGTACTAGACAGGCTTTCCAGAAGAAGAGCCTCTTGAGCTAGCCTAACTGCAGCTGTAGGCACGGCCTCTGTCGCGGAGAACCTGGAGAGGCCAAGTCATGAGCACTGGGAGACCCGTAAAGGCTCCTGGGGTACCGTTTACACGCAAAGCCGTGGCCCCTTGGCTTCCCTCATCCCACCAGGTCACTGGCCCATTTCTCATTGCCTTGTGACCCAAAGGCCGGCGGGTGCTGAAAACCAACTGCGTCGTAGCTCATTAGCTCACGGTTGTCTGCGGGTCCCCAAGGGGCTGGTGGAAGCCCTGTGCCACAATAACGGTAGTCTGGGCTGGAAAAGCCACAGCGCGTTGCAGGTGTTGCTATAACGTACTGCCTGGGATTACCTTTTCGGTCAAAAATTATGATGCAGTGTTTCCCTTTGGAGATTTACATGCACATTGGGGGGATACCGAGTATTGGAAAAAAGACCAACTTGGCACCAAGACGGGATACAGATGTTACAACTGTGAGCCCACGTCAACGCCGACTGTAAACTTCAGCCATCCTGCAATCTCAGGGAGCCTAACAGCTCTACGTGGCTGACTTTTAATACAGTAATGATGCAGAAATCCCCTCTCTCCCCCCATTTCTCAGTTAAACTATTACAGAGACTCAAAATTCAAGGGCTGGTTGTGAGACACTGCTTATTTTGAGGTCACAGGTGATAGGCCATCTTGATAAGGGGACCTGTCAAAAATATTCTTGATCATGTCACCTGGGACCTTATGTTAATTGTTATTGTGGTTAGTTTTTCTAAGCTAATACGTAGATCGATAACAAGGGTCAGAGAAAGGAGAGGAAATTGCCTTTTTAATGCTCTGTAGAGATAACAGTGTCTTTTTGCTGCAGGAAATTTTGCCAGCAGAGAATCTACAGAAGTGTCTTTCCCTGCTGATGTGGCACCCCTTTGTCCATAGAAAATAGGGTCACTGAGGCTGAAGCCCTCACTTTTCCAATTGTAGAAAAACAAAATAGGTCTCTTACTATCTATGTTAATATTTGGAGAGGGGAATAAATATTAAAAAGTTATTATTGCAAAATACCATAATGCTATCTCAGAATTCGGTGTTTAAGAAAGCACTCTTGGACATTCAAATGGTGAAGCTAGTTGTGTGCTAGTTTTTTTTAATCAGAAAAGATAACTTTATTGCTTGTTTGCACTGATTATTCTTTGATTTTTGTTTAAATTCCTGTCTGACTTGAGTAGGACACTGGTTTGGTTTGAGTGCCAGCTACCTTGTCTTACCACATGAAGGACAGGCTTTGTGTGCCAGGACGTATTTGTGCTGTTTAATTTCATCTGTGATCCTCACTGTTGCACTCTTCAGCATTGTAACACAGCTTTGGGCTGGGGTAACACACCATCCTCTGGTTTGGGGCTGAAGCCATCATGTTTCATGGTTTCCACCTGAGGTCATAAATCAAGCTGTAGTTGGATTAAAACTTGGGTTATATTCACCGGCAGTTTTGCTACTTTCACTGAACCTTGCAGTGATTTGGACGTGAGCTGAAGATTTATGCTTATTTGCAGAGCCCACGGTTCCAGGTCAGAGCTTGGACTGAGGCATTACTAGGGAATCGCTGCTTCTGCAGACGTCTTTGGTGGCCTCATCTGAAGCAAGAGACATGAGGCTTCGATTGCTAGGAAAAGGCATCCAGCCCTTGTCTCCCTGCTGAGTCTCCTCCTGAGAAGTGAGTGACTTGATAGAACAAGCCTGAAAACGCTGATATGAACATTGCTGAGGAAAATGTGAACTGCCCTCGTTCTTCTTAACTAGGGAGGGCAACATTGGAGCCTGTATATGACCGCGTCAAAAAGAGCATATGGGCAGATCCAAGTGGAAAATTGGAAGCAGAGTAGAATACGGGTTTGGCTTAACTTTTCGTTTCTAATCTCTTCTCACACAGAAGTTACGGATGGATGGGATATCTTGGGGAAACCCCAGCTCCATGGCCTGGACATGAAGGTAGTTGTGATGACATGATACAATGGTTTGAACTGGGGTGAAATATTCAGAAATGTTACCCCCCGTCCCATCCTGGGGCAAGGCCTCTCCAGGGAAAGGTAACTCGGACAACCTGTTCCTTACAGCAATTCCCTGCCGGCTGTGGCTGAAAGAGTCCCTGACGTGGCACAAGTCGCTTTGTAACCGTGGCCATAATTTTCCTTCCTATATTCACGTGGATGCTGCTGTCAGGCAGCAGGTCAGAGCTGGGACCACAGGTCAGGCCTTGTTTCCAGCTCTGGGAGCGAGGATCAGGCTTTGCACGCTCCCGGGGCAGCTGGGATCCACGGACACGTGCCCGTATGCACGCACGCAAGCTCTTGGGCCGATCTCCAGATCTGTTCTGGAGGAGTCAGATCCTTAACAATATGGCAGTAAAAAATAATGAAATGCCATCATAAAAAAGATGTGGAAAAGCAGTTATTTATTTATACCTAGGGAACTAGGAATAATACACCTGCTTCGTAGGGATGGCTGGCACAAAGCTGGCATTGCATAGTGGTACTTAATAATTTTTTACCGCACTTTATAGGCTCTTTCCTGCAATTAATGTTAAATAAAATCAACATTTCTCCAACTTGTGTTTCTGGCTCTCATTAACTCCCTTCTTGCCATTCACCATCTCTTTCCTTTTTGGTATCTTTTGCTTCTTTTGTGCTTCTTTTGTAAATTTTTCTCTGCTTTTTAGTCCTTCCTGGAATCTGTAGTCTCACTTGTTCGTCTGTTTTGTTTTGGGGATTTTTTCTGTTTTTTCCTTTGTCTCTGACATTCCTTTGACTCATCTCCATATCTCTGTGCAGAGTTATTTTCTTGCTGCTTCTTGTCTGTGTGTAAATTGATCTCCTTAATATCTGCATGTTGGTAGAAGGGGCAAGGCTGAAGGTCTTGAACCCGTCAAAGTCTCCTGGCTTTATATGAATAGAAACTTGTCCCCTTAGAGGAGGGACCTTGGCCCAGACCCCACCCTGGCTTGGAAGTGTCGGGGCAGGTCAGCTCACCGGTCCGTGCCTCAGTTTCCCTACCCGCAAAATAACCAAGTTGGCATTTAGGTATCTGCAGCCTTTATATTGTCCTGGGAGGGACTTTCATTCTAACACTTTGGGAAGTATTTGGGAACAGGACTCGGCTGCCGGAGGGGCCGGGGAGCCGGCCCGAGGTGCGGGCACCGGTGGGTTTGGGCACCCCCGCCACGAGCCCCCGTTTGGGGGAGCAGCGAGACAGATTCATCGCAGCAACCTAAGTAACCCGCGACAGACCCGATTCACAGCCCGCAGGTGGAAATGCAAAACGAAGGCTGGGAATTCAGACTGTTGTCCATTTGAGTGGATTAATAGAGAAATGAAATGCGTTGAGCAAAATGGGATTCGTGGCACTGAGAGGTGACTCCAGGACAAAACCAGCCCTGAACTCTGTGCTGAATAATTAGCTTTCTCTGTTTATTTTTTAGAAAGGAGACGTTTCAAAGACTCACAGTGACAGAAGTGCTGGAAGCGATCGGTGCATGAGATGTTCGTCTGCATCCCGGGAGACACGTGTACTCTTACTGAGTTTGTTCCCCCAAAACTCTTAACCGATTTCAAATTACGTAATTTCAACTTTGCTGCTGTTGTGAACTGGAGGGGAAATTCGAACTTCCAGCAACAATGACAACAGGTAGGATGGAAACTCTGAAGAAACAGAAACCTTTCTGAAACAAACATTTCAAACTTTCCACGTTTTCATAATACAAATGCCAGTCAGAAATGTCCGATGGTGAAAACGTCCACATTTTGGGTGTTACCTTCTCCCTCCTGTATCATGGAGACATGACCGCTTCTGGCCTGAGAGGATGTGGGAGGAGGGAGCAGGGGACAACGTGGTGGCTGCTTGTACCACGCTTGTGCATCATGACTTGACCTGCTTAGGACGTTATGCTTTCTCCTGCTCCCCCCTGCCACCTCCCAAATAATTTTTTTTAATTATCACCGCCAAAAAAATAAGAGGGAGAATTTCTGTCTCCGCCAGTTATCTCCCATTTGATTTTAAAATTGTAGTGTTTCTGACTTTTGTTTCTGTTCTTTTTAACAAAAAAAATTCCTGGTTTTCACATGTAAAAATAATTTGGATGAAACATTTTTCCCCTCTCAAAATCCCCTACCCCAAACACACGGATTTATTTCTAATGCCACTGAAATTATTTAATGCATTCAATATTTATTTAAGTAGATAAAGTGAGCTAGGAGAGTAATTAAAAGACAGGGTTTTCCTTGAGGGTAGTAAAAGATTTGGGAACAGATCCCTAACTAGTCTAATAATTGCAACCCTGAACTGCTGTGCCAGTGAACCCTAGGTGAGAAACTGGCCCATAACGTTGAAGGTGGGAGAAAAGCCGTTCCCAGAAAACGCACCGTGAAGCCTGGAAGCCCCAGCACCCGGGGCGCTGCGGGGCGGCGTGGGCAGCGCTCCCCAGCCCTGCATTCATTACACAAAGGCTTTTTTTTTTTTTTTTTAATGACTAGCAGTTGCAGCCGTGCCTCAGAATGCAAGCCAGCTTTATCTGCCGTCTAGCTCAGATGTGGGAAGGGAGGGGGAAATAAGACTCACATGTTATCAGCTGATACCTGAAATAGAGAGCGGATTATTAGGGAGGATAAAGGCCACTGGGACGGAGAAGCCGTGCCTGCTGCCAGGACCCATCTCTCCCTCCGAGCTTGTGCGCTCCCCTCTCCTTCTTCCCTACGAACTGCAGCGAAATGATGAAGAGGCCGGTGTCAAGGGATCGGGGATTTATGCGGATAATGGCGCGGCGAGGACTGGCGTTGGAGAATTAGATCCACGTGTTGCTCCTACAGGATGATCGATGGGCAGGTTTCTGGGGATCAGCAGAGAAGTGAAATACGACTGCTTCGCTCCAGCCTCTCTTAATCTCGCCCTGCTCCCGCATCCCCGTACCTGCTGCCGGCTCCTCCCGGCTGCCCGCGCCCCGGGATTCGGACCCAGCGCCGCGCATCCCTCCCCGGGGGCCTCGGTCCCCCGTGTGTTAGTCTGCTCGTTAAATCCGTGCCCCCGCACCTCCATACCTGGGGTGGCAGCAGGGGGTTATTATATGTCTCTGGAATCTGATTAATCTTAAGCTAGACATAATATTAATAATTTAATATTCCCCAGCATGTAACATTTTCTCTTGCCTCCCACATAGCTCGAGTAAACTGCTAGACATTTGCCTCAAATAATATTATCTCGCTGTTTTTCTACTCAGAGCTTTAACCTTTCCAGATTTTCCCATTAAAACATTTGGAGGGAAAAAAAGAAACAGGCGCTGTCAGAAACCAGGAGCCTCTAAGCCCGTGACAGTCGGCCCTTCTTTGGGGCGGATTCGCCCAGTGCTGGATTTGGGATGTAAGTGATTGCAGTGGCCTCCTCAAAGTCTGTCGTCACCCAAACTCCCCTCCCCTTCCTTTCTTTTTTAGGCTAAACCACCCCTCACGGGTCAGTCTGTCCTTGTCACCATCTGTCCCTCGAGTGTCTCCACCTGGGCCACCGCTGTCCCCCAGGGCGATGGGTGCCCAGAGCTGCAGTGGGGCTCCAGGGTTGGCGGCCGGAGAAGGCGTCCCTCTAGGGACCTTGCAGGCTACAATCCTATTTATACATCCCGCTGCGGTGGTCGCCTTTCGCATGCGGGCAGATGGCTGCTGGTTCCTGCCCAGCCCGTGCTCGGCCGTCGCGCGAGCCCTGCTCGGCTTGCCCAGCGACAGTCAGCCGCTGCCCTTGTCAGTCAGCCCTCGCTGTGCCTCTGCCGTCGATTATTCCTTGCTAAAGCTTCACATTTGTCCCTGCCGAACTGTTTTCAGGGTTTCTTCTCAGGCTGTAGCTCCAAATTTTTGAGATGAAGCTAAATTCTTGATTTTGGCGTTACTTTTTAGCAATTGTCTCACTCAGACCATGCCTGAGTTTCCCCATCTTTAAAATAGGGCTGATGCTAATTGCCCATTTGCAATGCATTTCCAGACGCGTGGCTGTAAAGTGCTATATGAAAAAAACAGGCATTGTTATTATAAAACCTTCAGGAAAAAAAAATTAATAGATTCATATAACTCCACAGTCATTAAAACAAACCTTATGTGGATGGAAGAGACCAGAGCTGAATAAACCTTGAGCAAACACAGTCTTTCACAATGAAATGCAAACTGGTTTTAATCAGCAATGCCAAATAAGTTTAATTTTCCAAGGTTTCTTTTCCCCTTTCCCTTTCTTTCAATATTAGCAATTGCAGAAGAGCATGTTGACCTGACGAAAAGAGGGGAACTTTGCCCAACTCCTGGTCTTAATGAATCTCACTCTTAAAAAACAACAACAAAATGCTCTGCTTGGGCTGGCTAGGTCTCAAGATGTTTTCAGCTACACTAGGATCTCAGCCAACCTTTCTCAGTGTGTTATTTCTGAGGTTAATGCACTGCTATTTGTCCATCGATTTTGGACAAAATCAGGCCGAGGCCCCATCAGATCAAAGACGGGGGCTGCTGATCTCCTCCTTGTGTTCGTTTCCTCCAGAGGAACCACAAAGCCATTTCTCACTCTGCCTCGCCGGAGCTTCTCCTGTGTTTGTTTGGGAGACAGAAATAGCTTTTGCTGAGAGGATGATGAGGTTACGCATCCTGAGCTGTCCTGGTGAGTCAACGGGGCCGGAGCGGGGACGTGTCCCTGCCAAGCTCCCAGCGGGGCGTGGGGCTGCGGTGCCCGGCGTGGTGAGGAATCGGAAAGGCCCTCGGCGGGAGTCCCGCACGCGGCGAACCTCACCTCGGCCAGCCCTGGGGACCTCTCTCCAGCAGGTCAGGATGGTCCCCTCCTGCGGGGGTGGCTCTTTGCTTTCTAAGTGCCCGGGATCCTCCGTGGAAGTGACACTTTGTCCCTGAGAAGGTCCCTGGCTCTGGCCGGTGGGTGCCAGCATGAGACAGCCTCCGAGGACAGGATAGAAGTAACCTTCTCTACAAGAACATCTTTCTGCTTCTCTGTCCATCCATGCACTTCCCTTTCTTCTCTGTCCAGACTTTAACTTCTCCATGGACCTTGTCACCATTGGCCTTAGGACAGAGTTGAGGCTCTTCAGCCTCTGCTATTCTTGCAAATAGTTGCTCCAGTACCAAGCTGACCTTGCTCTGATCAAGCATCTTAGACTTCTAATTTTCATGCATACCGGACCACTCCCAGGGCAAACAGCTACTGCAGGACATGCAGGCACCTAGTCCTTGATGTGAAAGGTGGTAGCTGTAAATCACTGGTTGTGGGATTAGTGGTGGAGAAGGAAAAGAGAACTTGCCTGTTCACCTTATCTGGCTTCCCTCGCACCGAATCCAAGCTCACCCCTAGGATGAGGAAGGTATGCTGAACTCAGCATCCTGGTAGCTGTCAAGGAGGAAAAGCTGGGGGAAAAATGGCCCAGCCATCTCCTTGTTAATGCACACCTAATTTCTAGTAAAAGCTGTGTTGTCTGCCTGAATGTTGGCATATAGCAGCAGTACCAAATTCAGTGATATGTCTTGCAATGGGAAATGTGGAGGGGGGCTTATGGCTGATGCATGGGTCGATCTCATTCCTGTATGGGAAGCTCCCAGTCTATGCTACTTCCACCTGTTTGGAGAAAATTGGCACCCCTCCTGCTTACACAACCAGGCCACGTGAAGACCAGCCAGACCGGGAACCGCGCATGTGCCTGGTAGCTGGAGGACTGTAAGATTGTGTAACGCCTTGGCAGAAGTGTCTGTGTATCTATCTGCAATCTATTGTCCTCAGCTAACAGGTTTAAGTCCAGATCATTAATGGTATTTAATCACCTATCTCTTTTTAATTTCTTTGGGATGCAGGCATTTAAATACCTTTTGTCCTCGACTAAGGTAAGGCCACTGGTTTGCATTTGCTGCTGGCTAAGAACATGCACAAGGCTGCGTCGTAACTTTTAAGCAACTGTCAATTCATGGTGATGCTGAACCCGTCGTTTTTCAACTCAGCTGGCCGAGGTGTATGTGCTAAAGGTTGTGCTCTCTGCGCCCCATCAACCCAAACGATGAGAGACTGGGAGGCGTCTGGGCTAGGCTGTGCAAAAGAAAGCAGGGAGTAGCAGAGGCCAGAAACAGAATTTCAAGATACAGCAGTGGGATGAGTCCTGGATTTTGCAAGCAAAGTGTATATTCCTCTCGTCACCATTTCTGCATTGTCCCCCCCCCCCCCCCCCTTTTTTTAATGGCATTTCTGGGGACACCAGTGGAGGAAGGCACAGTCCGGCAGTCAAGGAGGAGAGGAGAGGGTGGCAGGCTGCCAGGTCCCGTCTCCAGTTTTATACCCTGATAGCACTGGGCAGATTCCCCAGGGATGAGACAAGTACAGTGATGCACACATACCTGTCAGGTGGTTTAAGTTCTCAGTGATTATGCTAGAACATGACTAACATGCTGCAGAGGAAAATGCAAGAGTTTAATGAGCACTTTATTGTTGTGGTAGGAACCACACAAACGTTGAGCTGGGGAGAGCCTCCTTGCCAAAAAAAGTGAAGCCTGATGGGACGCAGAATGGGAGGGCAAAGAGAGCCCCAGGCAGGTGCCGGTGAGGAGTCTCGATCTCTCAATCTCTGCGTCTCAGTCGAGTACCCTTCCCGCCGACTCCCTTCAGAGAGGTCCATCCAGTGCTCCTGAACAGCTACGGATGATAGTCTCGCCCGTAGACATTTCTCCGTGTGAACTCTTACGAATGTGAAGCATCAGCAGTAGCTCACCAGGGACACAACTCCTGGAGGGAGCCGGTCACATTCGCCAGCTCTCCACTGCGTTTGTCACCAGTCAAGTCATTACAGGCTTCATCCAGCGTGACTCCAGCCTTACTCACCATGTTTACCGCTTCCATCCAACTCACTGCTCCTGCGACGCAGAACCAGTCGTGCCAGCTAGCGAACGCCATCCAAGCGGTGAGGAGTGGACTTCTATGCTGGATATGTTAGGTCATGTAAGTCCTTCCCAAGGGGTATAATTAGAGATCACCACACCCTCCCTGCACAGGTACTTGCTGGTTACGTGTTGCGGCCGACATGGGCTTGGAGGCGACGCGTCGTGCTTTGCTGTGAAATATTACTAGGGGGAAAATACCATTTTCTTTGCAAAATTAATTTTGCCATGAATATTTTCTGTTTAAAGGATCAGTCTCTCCAAAGTGAAAATATTTTGCTTTTTCCATTGCTGCAGCTTCTTCCTATTTTTCCAGTGGCATAAATAGAAATGGAATATTATTTTTCTAATGTTAAATTATTTTATGAAAGGACAAAAAAATGCAAGGAGAGGTAAACATATCTGGCAAGACTCACTTAGAAAAAAAAGGACATCCAATTTGGAAAGATATTTCTAAGAGAATATGAGAAAAATTCAGATCAGCTCTATTTGATAAGGAATTGCCTTAACTGATAAGTGACAGAGAGGAGACCATTCTTCTTATTTAAACATAGCCCCAGACTATCAGCTTATAAACTTTCCTATTGATCTTAGGCTTGTGGTCCCTGTTTCTTTTCCCTTTTTATCTTCAAATCTGCTTTTTATTTCCCCTTTTATTCTCATGCCTGGCTCCTTTCTTCCGCTCATTTAGGAGGTCAGCTTTCCAAAATTAATATTATGTGATCTTACATCCAGAATCATGGTCCTTGCCTCAAAAAAGTCCCCAGCATCGTCAGGGAATTTCAGTGCCCAGGGGCTGCAGCCTCCTGACCTGCAGCACTTTATGTCTCTTCCTCCGAAGCATCTGGTCCAGGCCACGTGAACACCTGGGCTGGAAGCGCCTATATTTCTAGCTGAAACATCTCAGATGCTCAAGACAAAAAGCCCTCAGCCTTCAGAAGCCAAGGGCTGGACCTCTCCAGCACCCCAGCGTGGCGAAAGGGGAGGTGGCAACCAAGGGCTCCGGGTTTCTCTGCTCCAAAGGGATGAAAAGGAGCAAGGAGCATTCTCAGGAGGGGAAAAAAAAAATTCTTCTCTTCCTATTAATTGATTTTATTTAATTCCGTCCTTACAAAAACTAAGATAAAACCCAAGGCACGTGGAGGTATGAAACACGCCAGGTTGTTAAATACCCAACCTGCGTCAGCAAAGACTCGCTCTTGATCAACAATCCACCTGAAATACCTGGGGGCAGAGGCGGAAGCTGTGGGAACATGTTGCAACAGACTGAAGCCATCCCAGAGCAAAACTGCCACACAAATAGCAAGCCGGAAGAGAGACAACCGCGTTTCTGCCACTTGTTAAAAGCATTCGGTTTGATCCCAGCATAGCGCAGCATGCCGTGGACATGCTAATTCCAAGCAAGTTCACCGTTCCAACTCCAGCGGGTTTATTATCCTAATTGACGTGCAACGTTCAGCGCTAAATTAGCCTGCTTGGAAATGTGATCGGCACCAGTAATTTTCCACTTTATGACATACTTTATAATAAATAATTAAAAAAAAATCATAAATAGCAATAGTATTAGATCACTGGAGCTCATGAACTACTCTTAAAGTATGGTGCAGAAGAGAGAGTTTTTTGATGATGCATCCCTAAAATTCTGTCTGTTACTCTTTTGCCATAATTAAATTATTGCTTATAAGAACTTTTGCTTGGTCAAAAAGAGAAAAAAAACAATTATAATAATTCCATTTCACTGTTTTCCATAAGCTTGTAGCCAAGTTGGCCAATAACTAAGGCAAAAAGCAGGGGGGAAAAAAAGGTAGGTATTGTATACTCACTTAAAACTTGGCTAGAAATGACTTTTTATTGTCTAATTTTTTTTTTCCATGCCCAACTTGGCTACTTGAGACAAACTCATTGCCAAGTTTCTATAGTGTGTTATTTTCCTATGTGTGATGTGTTCAAAAACATTTTTAAAAGCTGCCCTCCAAGTGTTGCGCACGCGTTCGGTACGGGCAGGGGCAGAGGAGGCGGCGGTCGATAGCGGTGCCGAGGTGGATGCTGGTGCTCAAACGCTCGAGATGTTTCGCTTGCTTTTTTCCTCCTGTTCCCTGCGTCGCCCAACATGGAAAGATCTCCAAAGGGGCTCTGCTAACAAATGCAGCTGAAGACAGCCATGTGATGTTAATATAAACCTCCGCTGTCAGCTTGGAGAGGCACCAGGAAAGAGCCCAGGAATGCTTTTTGCAGCTCGTGTCTCTGCGCGGTTGCAGGCGGTGGCATTTGTCAGGCTCACCCCGGCGCGGGCTCGGCGGCGGCCCGGGCAGCCCTTCCCCGGGCGTCTGGGTCCCTGGAACATGTGTCCTGTTGTGTCTAACTACGTCCACGACTTCTTAATTAAAAAAAAAAAAAAGGAAATGATTCCAGTTAGAATTGAAACCAGCCTGTTAAGGGGAGGAAAAAAAAAAAGCACAAGCGGTTCCTGTCATTTTCTCTCACATATAATGACCTGGCCATTGCATAAGGGATAGTTTTGTCATGATAAAATAAGAAATCCAGCTCTCTGTATATCTCAAGGGCTATTTACATAGGCATTACAGGCAGAAAGACAATCACTTGAAGGCAGCGATGAGGAGAAGTCTTTCATCGCTTTGATTTCCTAGATGCATTTTCTCATACATAAAATAAGACAAAGGGCAAAAGCATTTGGACATCCCAATCCCACAGCTGCTTGTGCACATACTTAATTTTATTATCCGGTGACACACACTGAAGTCATCCATAATACAGGAGCGTAACCTCAAGCTTTTAAACATAATTTAGAAATCCAACCAAGGAAAAAGAAAGAAAAATGCAATTTGCAAAAGTTCTCTCTCTGCATCGTCTGATACCAAAGTTCTTTTAAAACCCTACCCCAAATGATTCAGGAGCAAAAGTTGCATTAACTGAGAGAGGAGCCTAAATCAATTAAATTTGGCAGGAGATGATTATATTCTTGATGGGTCCTTTCCATTTCATGGATCATCCTATTTTCATATACTTGTTTGTACTCTGATGTAGATGGATTCATTCTTCATTTACGTCTTGGCAACTGATTGCATATTTAGTTCTCCTGTGTGCACTTCTGGGATTTGATGGGTTAATTAAATGTAGGTCAAATAAGAGAGGACTCAGAAGAAAAGTGAGGGAGAAGAAACTGAGAGAGGAAAGATGGTGTGCAGCAAGATGCACACAGATGGCTTATTATCGCTAGGACCATGTGGCAGAATCCAAACTCATCTGACAGTCTGTTTTCGTGATGCAAACCTCTTTCAGGGACTGCTGAACCTCTGAAAGTGTCTGCGTGCTTTTTGCATGGTGTTCGCACTTAGCTGACCTTGCAAAAGCCTTGGAGTAGCAGCAATTTCAAATCTAGCTTTGCAAACTCAGGGATTTAGGGCAATGCTGTTGTGAGCTGGAGACCCAACCAAACATTTTCATGTTCGACAGGTCTCTAAAACTAGACTCACCCGTTTCAAAAGGATTCTGCAGGTTTCCGGAGTCCACGTGGATGTTTTGGAGGTCCTGCCGTATGTGGCATCTCTGCAGAGGTGAGAACAACTCAGCAGATGCACTCGCCTGTGGATCAGTCCCTACCTTTCTCCTGCTCAAAGACCATGCAGAAAGCAAGAATCAAGCGACTGAAAGATTTATGTTGGAACTAGATCCCCATGGATCAGAACGTGAGTAACACCTCCATCCCCTCCCAAATCTTCCAGACCTGACCTTTCACAATCACCATTTCCTGACCAATAACTCTAAAGAAAATAGAACTGCTAGTTGGTATTTAATGGAAATCTGTGCAAAACTTGTCAAAATACACCACCATGCCTGTCAGATGCCTGGGACAAGACCTCTACAGTAGTTTCCAGAAACCCAGTGCAATTACTTACATTTTAAATTATCTTTAATTGTTGCATGTGAGCTACAGAAACATTTTTCCCCACTCTGAAGCAAGACCTCGCTATTAAGAGTCACCCCATAATTGCGGCTCTAATAGGGGAGCTGCAGCAGGTCACCGCGAAGGTTAGCGCAGGGTGCAGCTCGGCGAAAGCCGCCGCTTAATCGAGTAAGTGGAAATGACACATTGCAACAGTCCCATCAATTACGGAGGCGCAGTTTGGAGTGTAAACTTTTTAGTGCATCTAATTACATCACCAGATGTTTTAATGCAGTCTCCCTGCCCCTCCTTTGCCATCAAATGCTACATTGTTTTTTGAGTTCCTAATATCAAAAAACCCCCTCAGCTATAAAATCTAGATAAAAACTGTTGATTCTTTTTGCAGGAAGTGAGCATCCTTTTGCTATCCAAGAGATTATTCAGGTTCATGTATCGTTGCATGCATGTTCACGACTTGTGGGCCTGAACTAACTCAGGACGGACATGCTCATGGAAGGATAAGGGTGTCACTGAGGGTGCAAGACTGATGAAAAATATACGAGCTGGTGCAAATGTGCCCAAGAGCTGAACGACAGCCGTTAGCCCGGCAATGCCAAATGAGAGATGCTGCAGCAGATTTTCCAAAGCTCTTTGCAAACTGACCCAATGGTCCTGCTGACACGAAACCTTGACAGCACAGCTAAAAGCAGCATTGCTGAATGCTCCTGCTTTGCTCACATATTGCAGTCAGATGTGAGCGTGAAAAAAGCAGTTGCCTACACATCTAGGACAGGTTGGGATAGTGAAGCATCTGTGCACACGGATGCATGGTATTGCCTTGCAGAAGCAGAGAAGGGAGCTAGTCCTACCAGCATCGGGAGGAGTTTCCTCTTCATTCAGCGAGCTGTATTTTACGTTTTGGTGGGAGATCAAGGTATGCATGCAACACATTGACCAGCCCTCAGCCTTGACAGCTGCACATGGAAAAATCTCTGTCTTTGACAACTTAATACCCAACATGAAGCAAACAAATCAGGGGAGTCTCAAAATGTTCTTTGTTAGAGCTCCAGCTGAATAATTTGATGGTCTTTATTTTCTGCAGCTTATCACATTAATGGCTCCTTTTCTTCCCTTCTCCCCCCATCCCGTTCCCCAGCTCCCAGCACAGTCGGACTTGTACCAAACATAACTTCAGTCACCCACCCTTGGGATGGAAACAGGCAGAGCAAACAATGAAACAAGACTGTTTATAAAGCCTTCAACACATTAGGCAGTGGAGAAGAGCCCAAGTTTCCATGTAAAGGCCTGAATGGACAAGAATGACGTGAAGCACATGGAAAATATGGAAAATGTGGAATAAGTAATAAAATTATAAATAAAACAAATACAATAAATTGGGAATGCAGTTTTACTCATAATGATTTGTGTTCCTAGTAACCCAAGACTCCCTTACCTTTGGAAAATTGCATGTTTTTCCAACGGGGGAGCTCGCCGCAGGTGACAGGCCTGACTGGCTGCGCGGTGGGTTGGATCAGTGAGTGGCGAAAGCGTTCGCCGGGGAAGCAGGACGCCGGCGCCCCGCCGCAAGCCCTCCCTGACAAAGCCTTGCATCACGATCGCAGGAAAAATCACTTACTCAAGCAGCCAGTGCTGGAATTTTGGCCAGAAATGACTCTTGGCTTGTTCTGGCCAGAGAAATTTGCGCTGGCGGAGCTGCTCAGAGGCACTGCACGGTGCCGGAAGGATGATGTCCCGGGTTTGCTCGGGCGGGAGTGGTGTCAGCCCTCCCCGACAGCCATGCCCTCAGCGGGTGTGCTCTCCCAGTGACTCCCAGTTGCTGCACTGGTGAGCTGGCGCCGCCGTGTCGCCGCTGCTGTAAAAGCTGGACGGTGCTCCTGGCCCTCAGCCTGCTCGGTGGCCTGCAAAACCGCTGCCTGCCTAACACACTAGCAAGCAGGCTCTCTTTCCTAAGGAAATGCATATATGCATTTATGCATAACAGCATAAAGAAAGGGAAATATAAAGACAGCAGTGCTCAAAAGCTGACCCTAAATTACTGGTTAAATACATATACATGTGTGTACATATCTGTATACATATACATACGTATACATATATATACACACATATATATGGATGTATATACACACACACATATATATATACACACACATATATATATATATACACATATATATATAAATATATATAAAGTGCTTGTCTGCTTTAGCCAGCAGTGATAACCTATCTCCTGATTAACAATGCCAATACAGAATAGGCTTATCAAATATATGAAATATGGTTTGTATTCATAATTATTTAAAGGTCTGTTGGAGCCCATGGACCAGCATGGTTAAGGGGCACCTGCTACAGAGGTCAACAGGCCAGAAAGGGCGGTGGGGCTGGACTCGGCTGCCTTTGACCCTCCATCCCAGTCAATCAGGTACTTATTTTCATGTAGTTCATTGGGAATGGCTTTAGCACAAGTCAAGAATAGGGCTTAAATTCATGACTTTAAGCCTGAGTGGTTTATATTCAAATTGAAAAACCCGAAGGGCGGCAGAAGCCCAGAGGAGGGAAGTAACTCGCCCGCCGTCATGAAGCGACCCAAAGCTGAGCCCCTGCTTCTGCAGACACATTGCCGCCGCCTGGGATGGCTGAATGCTGGGGTCTGTGGGACCATCCCGTTGCGGCATGAGAACAGCTTGGAAAAGTCTCCTTCGATACTGCTGCGATGATTCAGTTGGCTGTGCTGGGAAAAAAAAAGAAAAAGGGGGGGGGGGAAGTGCCAGCAGCGTATGAATTGCAGCTATTCTTCAAGGTGAAAGCGCTGCATTTCCAGTCGCCGGTGCCATTAGGACTGATACGGCTCCGACTGGCCACTACATGGTGAAAAAGTCCCTCCGCGTGCCAGTATTGAAAACTGTTTGTGCATTAGCTGGAGTCCTTGCCAGCGAAATAATATCGTCTCCTTTGTTTATTACATTGAAACTCGATAAAAGAAAGTGGCAGAGGGGAAAAAAACAAGTCTGCGGTGTGAAATGAATGGTCTCGTCTGGGCTCCGGGATGCAGCCGTGAGTAACGTCCGCGGCATCGCTGGGCGTCCGACGGCAGAGCCGGGCCGGGGGCCGGGAGGGGGGCGCGGGGCGCCCAGCAGCACCTCGAGTCGGGGACGCGCGCTCGCTTCCAAGCGCAGCGTTATCCCGGGTCGCGGCCGTCAGCCTGGAGCCCTCTCGGGCGAAGAGGAGCCCACGCAGGGCCAGGTCTCGCCGGCGCCAAAGCTCGTTTGCTGCCTTGCGATGGAGCCCGTTTTCGGTTCAGCAAGACCTGAACCTAGCAAAGCATCCTGGTCAAACGAGAGCGGTCGTGTGCGTGCGTGCGTGCGTGCGTGCGTGCGTGTGTCTGTGTGAACGTGTTTTGCAAGTTGATGGAACTACTTACAATGTAGTGGCAAGAAACTGCCTTAAGTGACAGTATCAAACAAAGCCCCCCCACACCACAAAGTCCCATACAAAACATATATATATATATATATATGTGTACATACACACACACACACACACACACACACACACCTTTTCATATATAATGTATGTATGTATATGTATGTGTGTATATATACACATACATATATACATACATGTGTATACATACACACATATATATAAAAAGTGTGTGTGTGTATATATGTGTGTGTGTATATATATACACATATATTACATATATATACATATATATACACATATATATACACATATATATACACATATATATTACATATATATACATATATATGCACACACACACATATACATATATATGGAAGATCACATATGATAAAATACTGTGAGAAACCAAAAGTATTAAGCAACATAAAGTTACAAGGGGGAGCAAAAAGCACTGGTCAGCCTGTAGCTGCTCTGGGCCAGCCCTCACCCTCTTCTCTGACGTCTGTGCATGGTCGCACGGAGGGGCTTGGTCTGTGGCAGGGACCTGGGTGTCGATGCGACACAAGAGTAACAAGAGCAAAGGCGACAACCAAAACAACAGCAGAAATACCCTGGACTAGCAGCCATTACTGATTTTTAACCTGGGCAGCTATAACGCGTGAATGCATCGAAGCAGAAAGGGGCGATTAGCACAGGAGAGCCTGGCTGTGTTTCACTCGCCAGAGCCCGGCGCGACACCGGGCCGGGAGGACCAGCTCCCGCACGGCTTTGGGCCTGGGCTAGCTGAATTTAGGGGACTTTTACACTGTGCACCAAGTCCTGCCATTCTGCTCATCTCCAGAGACAACCTCCACCTTGAACGCTGCCTGAGGCCACAACGCAGAGGCGGGATTTGTCCGGGTGCCGGGAGCGGGAAGCCGTGCGGAGCCAGAAGCGACCGAGACCCTCGTGGGCACCATTCGAAGATGAGCCGAGATGAAAATGCCCCGATTTACTCCTAGACATGCCTGTCCTCTCCGCTCCATCAGCTCGGGAACTGGCCTCAGCATCGCCAGGCCCATCGTTAGGTCCTGCTCCCGGTCCCACCCGAGCCCTCGGAGGAGGCTCCAGCTGCCCCAGCTTTACCTCCCACGTGTAACCTCATAAAAATACCTAGCTAGGAGATGTCGTGATTCCTCGTTCACGTGTGGTACCAGAGAAATACAAAAGTTCATCCGCAGGCAACTAGTGAAGCTGTGGATTATGGACTGCGGGTATAAAATAGCCGTGGTTTAGGCCAGCGCCGTGGCCCTGCGCAGCGCCTTCGGCACGTCTGTCCCCTGCCCTCGCGCCCAAAAAGCCTCTTGCAGAGGACGCGGGGAGGCCGAAGGCCTCATCCTCCTCGCCTGAGAGCTGTGCAAGAGGAGAAACACTCCCCCCCCCCCCCCCCCGAGCTCGCCGGCCCCAAATGGCCCCTTCGCTGTCCTCCTCCCGCTGTCTTTATTTAAGTGCATGGGCCTTCACAGATTACTTCCAGGCCCCTGGAGGGTACAAAGTCTTCTACCTCCTCTGGCCCCAAGACCGATCCAACAGCTGCAACTATTTCATTTTTAATTTACCCGATACAGGCTTGTCTCTGCTTAATCCACCGGGACAACTCCGAGGGCTCCTGACCCATAAATCCGGGGGGGGGGGGGGGGGGGGAGAGGGGGCTTGAGGGAGAGAGAAAAGAAGGAAAAAAGAAAGGAAGGAAAAGGAAGGCAAAGGATTCTGAAAAATTGTCCCTAGATTGTAGGCAAAGGTATTTTCTTGGCTTACTGCAAAGTGCAAGGCCGTCCTGCCTGCATGTCTGTTCTGCTCTCAAACCGTCCCGCTCGGCTCACTGCCGCGGTAGCTCATGGCCGTAGCATCTCACTGCCGCGGTATCTCACTGCCGCGGTAGCTCATGGCCGTAGCATCTCACTGCCACAGTATCTCACTGCCGCGGTATCTCACTGCCGCAGTATCTCACTGCTGTAGCATCTCACTGCCGTGGTATCTCACTGCCGCGGTATCTCATGGCCGTAGCATCTCACTGCCGCGGTATCTCATGGCCGTAGCATCTCACTGCCGCGGTATCTCACTGCCGCGGTATCTCACTGCCGCGGTATCTCATGGCCGTAGCATCTCACTGCCGCGGTATCTCATTGCCGCAGTATCTCACTGCCGTAGCATCTCACTGCCGCAGCATCTCACTGCCGCGGTATCTCATGGCCGTAGCATCTCACTGCCGTAGCATCTCACTGCCGCGGTATCTCATTGCCGCAGTATCTCACTGCCGTAGCATCTCACTGCCGTAGCATCTCACTGCCGCGGTATCTCATGGCCGTAGCATCTCACTGCCGTAGCATCTCACTGCCGCGGTATCTCACTGCCGCGCTACTTCTCCCCTATTGCACATCTCACCGCAGCGCTCGGCAGCGTGTGCTGAGACACAACCGATGCACGTGGACAGAGCTTTGCTTCTCCGCGTGGGGATGCAGGCCACTCTGCGTTACCTTTTCAACACGCCAAACTGCCCAGTTTTTTCTGGGATGCACTTTAATGGCTTTTTCCTGCTAACCAATTCCTTTTGTTTAACCCGAACAGTAAAGAGACAAAACCTTCCTATGCCTCCTTTACATAAATACGCACAGATAGGTGCATGCGCTGCTCTGTCTTGGGTGGGTGGCAGGACTGGTCTCAATCAATCAGTCGACATGAGGCTAATGTCTAATTAGCCATGGGTGGGCATGGGCTTTGATTATAGGAAGAACCCCAGGCAACGGCCTGTGCTTTTAAAGCCCCCTCCTACACCTATCCATCATCTTCTGACAGGAGGGAAGAAAAGTAAGGTGCAATGAAAAAAAAAAAATCTAAATTTCAAAATATTAATGCGTACATGTGTGTGTATAACTGTACGGCTATACTGCAGAGACTGCTGAAATAAAGAGCACATGCTTGTACGTTGGCACTAGTAACAAGACTGTCTCTGGCTTAGGAGCAAGTCCAAGAAATAAATTTTTCCTTTACCATCCTCTGCGATTTTAAGCAAGGAGACAGGTTTCCTTTTTTTTAAGTCATATTTTTTCCTTTTCATTATTTTTTAGAATCAGCGTTTATTTTGCCACTGTCAGGGCCATTTCTCTCGCTGTTTCATTGCACACGACAATTCAGCGAGGGCCGAGCTTTGCCGGCGGTGTGCATGCGTGCGCACTGCACGGGCTCACGCTCTCCATGTGCCCAGCAACACCACGAAGACAAAATTGATGCTAAGCAAGAACATTTCAAGTCGATGAATTTTTCTACTTCAAAAAAGGAAAAAAAAAACCCAAAACCCTTCTTCAAAACCCAGCGTCTCCATTTCTCACTGTCGTCGTTTCACTGCAGTCTGCGTAACGATGCCTCAGTTTATTGGGAAGGACACGAGGGATTGTTTCAGAATTACATGTAGATATGGAAACTGTATAGGAAAGGTTCTAATTATAACTATTAAACTCGGCGGATAAAGGGACACAGTAGTCCTCGCAGGCTCGGCGGGCAGGAGTTATGCAATACTTTCTGTGCTGCAAAATGTGTGGCAAACAAGGGAATTTTTTTAAAGGAAGAATTATTTTTATTTTATGAAAATCACCCTCAACATTGTTCTGCTCTGGGTGATCGACTTTGCCTCTTTCCTGAAAGTCTCCATGCAGAGCAGATGGGGAAGAGGTTTTTGCGAGTGTACTTTAAATAATAATAATGCTGGTAATGCTAATAATAATAAAGCGCTCTGATTCCGATTTCTCTAATTTCTCCTGGCTCCTCCTGTAATTCTCTGAGACCACATTTTAAAATTGCAGGGTGATGATTATCCAGGGATTAGGGATTAGCATGGTGGTTTGACTGCTTGTCAAAGCCTTAAAATAAATACACAGATTAAAATAATTCAATTTTATTTCCCAGTTCTCATCAATAATGAAGCAGATGATTTTAAAGCCCATGGTTTTCACGCAGGCCCTCATGGAAAAAACCTACCATGTGTAATGAGAAGAGACAGATTTTCTGAGTGATCTCATGATATTTGACTCAACCTTACTTCTGCCTGATTTCTGCACAGAGCTTTAGTAATATCCAATAGACCAATTAGATTTCAAAAGCTCAGCAGCCTGGCAATCCCATTTAGCATACTCATATATTGGGGGTTTTAAAATAAATGTTAAAAAAAAAGCAAGTAGAGCTCATCGCTCAAAGAAAGTAGCTTCCTCCCTTCAAGAAAAAAAAAAACTTTTAAAGAGCATGATTAAAACAAATGAAGCAAATCAAAGTTTTCCACCAAAGGCTTTGACTACTCATCAAATCCTGAACCCATGCCCTCCCGAAACTGCGACGGGAAAGAGGAATAGTATGTGATGGCACTACTTGTCTCAGGTCTCTTTTGATGGAAAAACAGATGTGTTCACCCAAGGCGAAAACAAGCAAGTCTGGAAAAGGCAAGTATCAGTGCCCAAGATGCTCTTGTAGGCACTCGTGCCTTCCTGCAGAGCACACGCCTTGTCACCCCGCGAGGACCCAGCGCCATCCCGCTTTATTAGATCCTCTTAAATAATTTGGGAATACTTGCTTTCAGAGGAGCTACGACGCAGGAACTTCTCCATCAATATCCCTCAACATAAACAGTGATGTTACACAGTACCATTAACATTATATTATATATAGAAGAATGTCAATATGTTCATAATGAAGAAGACTCAGATCAGAAACACCAGAAACAGAGGACTGCTTTTCCTTTTGACACGTTGCAAAGGAAGATTAAAACCCCCACTGCCGTGCTGCTTTAAGCAGCTCCTCTGCCTTGCAGCATGTCTGCAGGGAGAACTGCTGCCTGGTGGCTCCTGTCTGCAGATGAGAGCGAAGACACCTGGATTATGTTAATGGTACCGCCACTGACTTACGGCTGACAGCTCTAAACTGGGAGGACAGTTCTTCTAAGTGCTGGTTGTCAGAGGCTGAGTTACTATTAAAGAGGTTTTCCAACATGGATTTAAAACAAACAGAGGGGTTTTATCAGATGACAATAAAATCCTGCGGGATGAGCGGACGGCGAGCTGGGGCTCTCTTACACGCCGTACACGTTCTCACCTCTGACGGAAACGGTGGAGGAGGGTGGTGGAATGACCACCCAATAGCCAGCTGACAGATAGGACAGATACTTTGTGGAGGCAGACCAGAGAAGCCCAAGGACACTGGTGAGTCCTTGCAGTGGCCCTGGCTCTGCTTTGCATGTTGATTCACAGCTTGGAAGGAGGGCCCAAACCACAAATCCTGCAGGGAACCACTGTACCAAGCTCATTTACTCAGACTTCACGCAAGGAGTTAGCCTTTTTGTCTATTGTTCTATTTATTACCAGACGTGAAAATAATAACTCCTTCAGCTGAGCTATACAACCACAATCGGTCAATTCAGTCCATGGCTCCGGAGTCCTCTTGGACTCCCTTCTGCCTTTAAGCTTTCACCTAAGAGCTCCCGAGAACAACCTTCCCTGTCTTTGCTCAGCTACAAAACTCCATCCCACCCTGGCAGACAATGATCTGGATGCAATTTCTCCCATTATAGACCTGCTCTGTGCAATAAATAGCCTGGGGATGATGCTGTTGGCACGCACAGGGCTCCAGCTGGTGCAAAATATGTATTTTTTCAGTAGCTCAGGTATTGGGAGCCTCCACCCATGTGGTCTGCTTGCTCCCGTGGCTTCCTCACGAGTTGCAAAGCCTCTTCGAGGGCACCGGTCCCTGTCTGCAAAGCACTTCACAGTGAGAGGGTGTCCGAAATGCTGGCAATCTGAAGTGCCCGGTAGCTCTTCTCTTTCAGTCTTGCAGAGCTCCAAGCTGAAATCTCTGTGGCACTGCAACACTCTGCACCACACACATCCCCTCGGGAAGGGTATGGGAGCCCTCACAACACGAGGGATAGTTTCACAGTGCTCAGTGTGCTCCTGGGAGATCTCTAGGCTCCGTCGATGACTAAATGCAAAGAAGGACACAGCCCCAAGCTAGCTAATAGCTCTTGGTGCGAGGTATGACACTGATGGATGGCAGTAAGAATAGACTAGGCTGACCAGGATTCCTGGCCACCCATCTGCTGGACCAGGCTTTACTAAAGCCTGCTTGTCTCAGAAAATGCGCTGTCATGCCAATAGTTAATCTTCTAGGTACAAAGCTTGGTATTCAAAAAAGTTGGAGGCTCATTGGGTTGCGAAGTCTCCAAAAGCTGGTTGAGGAGCCTTGGTACGGGAGTGACTGGCTACTTCACAAATGACCACAGAGGCAGACTGTGGTATGGCCCTACACGGTGGGCTTTGCCTTCGAGATGCAGTTGAGCGTATCCCCATCACCAAAAAAAACACTAATGCTGAGACATTTGAAAAAAAAATGAAGGCCAGCGTTTCACCACTGCATAGATTTCCTCTCCGGCTGTTAATTACACATCCTATCAAATCAGAAGCAAAATGCATTTATGGCTTTAAATATGCCATGACTTTGAACTGCACTACAGCAAGTCCAGCTTACAGTTTTATTTCTCTTCCCTGATTTCACGTTTGCTCATTAATTAGTGTTAGTTTCAGGAGATTAGATGACTTTTTTAATGCTTCCCATGTAAAAAGAACATAAAGTCAGTTTTTTGTTTTTGTTTTTTCCTTTGCAAATGGAAGAGGAAAAGTAAAGGGACTTTTTCATTTATACGGAGCTATTTTTTAATTTTCTTTTGAAAAATGTTGCCAGTACCCAGAAGTGTCAAATTCTAACACGCAGGGGGAATAATGTTGTTTTTTAGCTGGTAATAGTCTGTGTTTTTGTGGCTGACTATTGGGAAATTTTTAACATATTTCTTCATCCTGTACTTTCAGGAGATGAGATGACTTTTTAATGTTCCAATATATATAAAAAAAAACCATAAAGAATGCGCATCTCATTCTCAGTAATCTTGAGGACTTCTCTTACTTAGAAAGCAAAAGGAATTATGTGATGGGGACTTTTGGCATATAGGTCTTTGTGTTCCTTGAACAACCAGAAACGTGATGGTACAGGCTTTTGTGCAGATTTTATTTAACTGCTTGTACGCTTGGCTCTGTGCCCCATCTTTCACGACGAGCTGGTCACCTACTAACAACACACCTTCCAGTGATTCTTAATAGTGTACTTACCATGCTCTTACCAGTCAGCATGGTCCAGCTGAACCTTTTGCAGTGGAAGCGAAGGGAACCCATAAAGAACATCTCACGTTGTATCTTCAAGGCAGTTTCTTTTTGGTGAAGGTAGTGAGAAAGGTGTATTTTGACTACGGCAGAAGGCAGGAATCCAGAAGAGGTGTCTGCACGCTGCAGGGCACCGTGCCCGCACCCCAGCCTTACGCTGGGCCACCTCGGCCGCTCGGGCATCCAGCGCCCTGCAGTGCCGTGGAGCAACGCTGGCTTTGGCACGAGGAAAGGCAAAGCCTAGGGCTCATGCCCAAGCTGAACTGCCCAAGCTCAGGAGCTAGCCAGGGCCGGCGCGGGAGACAGGGCTGTGCTTTGAGGAGCCCTTGCTTCCCACCCACATGGTTTGGCTTTACGCGAGGAGGAATTCGGACCGAAGGCCTCGGAGCTGTCGCACCAGCGCTCTCCACCAAGGCCGCAGCGCCTCAGCCCGAGCCGTGATGCCGGGGTCGGAGTCTGCTTGCGCTTAACCCAGCAAAGACCAGGAAAACCTCAACAACTCCGCCGAGGTTTCCGCGCCAGGCCCTGCTGCGAGGGGAGACTCACACCTCGGCGGCGTGAGCTCGGGGCAGCCCTGCGCGCCAGCGATGCGGGACTGGGATGAGCCCTGGACGGGCTGTGAGCTCCCTCACGTCAGCCCACGCCTCCTGCTAAGCCCTGGCAGCAGCCATCACCCGGAGCCGCGCCAGCTTGGCTGGATTACGATTTTTGCCTTATTCCTACGGCTTTTCTCACCAGATATTTTACTGCCTCATGCAATGTGCATCCCTAAGCTGGCGAGACCTGTATCAGAGGCGGTGAGGCAGCGGCGGAGGAAGCCAAAGGTCCTGAGCACCCTCCAGGATCCCACCACTTGTTTTTAGGCTTCCAGGGCATCTTATCAAACCGGAGGCTCCTGGGGCAGCCGGGGACGCGGAGCCGCCCCGTGCCCATGCTTTGCCGGCCCGGCTGCACGACTCGGGGTGCTGCAGCTTTCGCCTGCTGCTCCGTGACATCTCTCAGCGTTTATGTGACCGAGGACACAAGCCCGGGCCTATTTCGCGATCCCACTCTACTGTGAAACAAGCCTCTCTGGGCAGTTTCCTTCTGGGAGTAAACTGTCATTTTTCACCACATAAAATTTTATAAGTTTCAAGCGAATGGAAAATGGATTTTATTATTTTATTTTATTTTTTTTAAATCTTTCTTTCTTTCTTTTTTTTTTTTTTTTTGCCCTGAATGTTTTATGGCTGCAAAAACAGAATTTGTGGTTTGAACTGTTAAGGTTTGATGCAGAGGGCTATGGAACCTTTTATGTAACCCGCTGGCCTGAATAATTATCAAAATATTTTGCTTTCCACTCTTTCTAAGCCTCTGCATCAGGAAAAAAAAAAGTGTATGCAACCTTTTGACCACAAAATAATACTACTAAGAAAGCCCCCTTCAGAAGGGGTGCTCGCCGAGCCGCTGCAGAGGCCGTGGCAGGGAAGGCCGGGAGCTCCCCGCCGCGGCGGCCGCTCCGCCGTGGGCACGCCGGGGCCGGGGCTCGGATGCAAAGCAGAGCTCGGTCTGTTTAACAGGTCGGGCCAGGGACCGGCTGCGGAGCGGCGGCGCGGGCTCTTCTGTCGCCCGGCTGCTGCGATGAGCACGATGCACCGGGACGGCCAGCGCCGCCGGCACCGGAGACGGCTTTCCGCTTTGCAAAGCAGAACGTCGTATAAATCCATCTCTCTGCGAAGGACCTTGGATCCAGTCCATCTCCCCTGCCCTACAGTGAAATATTCTTTCTGTTATTATTAATAGACTCGCAGGACTATTTAAAATCCATCAGGCAAGGTGATATCGCAAAGCTGGTGTCTACGGTTGGAGAGCATGAACGCAGCGCTGTGTCATCCCCAGCGCCGCTGCGCTCTGTGCGTGGCCTCCCGTTCGTCCCAGGGGCTCTGCAATTTTTAAAAAGCTTATTTATAACTCTATATTGAAAAACTCATCCAGAGTGAATATCGTTGATTTTGTATAGCAAGTATGGAAATCGCTATTTCCAATCTCTCCCATTGATTTCTTCTTTAAATGGCGTTAGGATTTTGATTACATTAATTTTTTTTAAAAAATCTTTTCTTCCCTGGAAAATATCTCTGATCTTTCTTTTTTTTCCCAATTTGTTCTATCCTCTCAGCTTTTGGCCATCATGTTTTGGTTGCCAAATATCAAAAAGAAATGTTAAAACTATTTTATTTTAAAGTAAAATAGTCAGCTAGGGTATTAAGGGCAGGGCGGTAAGGAAAGATGGGGGGACTGGACATCTGAGCACCCGGAGCGGGAGCTGGGATGGGAATGGGAAGAAATCCCAATTAGATGGCTAATTTAGCTCCTCGAGCAGATTCTGGCCTTTGGCCCTGGGGCCAGAAGTACTCATTGGTCTTGGGTTTGCCATGCTTGGCTGAGCATGGGTTAATTGAGGCTTTTTTGCTGAAAAGCCTGGAAACGCCGTGACACCGGCTAACCTGGAGGAATGTGTCCGTGCCCCGGAGCCATCCATCCTCCGCGTTTCTCCCAGCAGGTAAAGAGAGAGCGGAGAAAGGGCTGGGGAAAGGCCCCGGGCCGTGGTCCAGCAGAGCAGTCGCCATCCCGGGGGAGAAGGGGGGCTTCAAAGGGTCGGTGGCAGGAGGATGCTCCTTCCCTTCCGCTCGCCGGGCCTCAAGTTTTCCAGCTGGGCACGGTCACAAAGCCCTGCTCAATTACCCGGGTTTTAATAAGCGTGCTCAATGAGGCCACCGACTTACCCGGGTTTTAATTAGCGCGCTCAACGAGGCCCCCGATCTGCAGCCCCTCCGCTCCCTGCCCGGCCGGCGGCCGTCCCTCTGCTCCCCTTCGGGCTCGGGCTTTCGTGTCACCTTTCTCTGCAGGTAAATAACACACGGTTGCTATCCTGAAGCCACTTGTGATATTTTGTTCAATCGTATGAAAAGTTCACCCTGAGCTCCAATCATTCAAAGCAAAATAACTTGCTAGTTAGACATGCTTTTTCTAAGTAGCTATGAAAATAAAGAAAAAAGTCACCCCCTCTCTTGGAAGTCAAATATTTTTTATTATTGTTCACCCAAACATGTTTTTTCTTTAATTCTGTAACTGTTCAAACTGACTTTTATTTCTTTCTGTGACTTTTGGCACTGCCAGGGCGCTCAAGGAGATTATTTAGCCCTCCCTGACCTCAGTCCTGATGGGAGATTTGCAACTCTGGCCTAATCGCCCAGTAACACTGACGGCTATTTAGGAAACATCATTTTCCCGTTCCTTTGGGCTATTCCCTTCCTCTCCTTTCTGCCGAAAATCCTCCACAGACAGGGCTGGTTCCAGCGCTCGGTCCCAGCAGCACGTCCCGGCCCTCCTCTGCCTCCCAAATCCGTCCCGTGCCGACAGGGCTCCTTGCTGCAGCGGCAGAGGTGCATTACGTCTTGGGCAGCATCCAGAATAAGAGCGTTTCCCTCATTTACAGCACTAATTGAGAGGTTTATAGGCCTACAAAAATATTCCATAGCTCCTAGGGCTTCCTACGGTGTTGCACACCTTGAAGGCCTATTTTCTGAAAACACTGAATCATGCCGTGACTCACGGCGAAACGGGAACGGGGGGCGCCGAGGGAAGGACAGGGCTCGTCGCCGGGCACGTGCTGCAGAGCACGGCCTTGCCTCGGGGGGGGGTCCGGCAAAACCCCCGCCCCGGGCTCCCTCCTGTCTGCTTTGAGGGCTTTGCTTCATTGCCTGCCCCAGATGGGCCCAAGTGCCCCCAAATCAGGCTTGCTTGAGCATCAGGTGGTCGCTACCCACGTGCAATATATTCTTCTACAAGTAATGATTTCAAAAAAAAGTGGCTTACTTCTGATTTTTTACTCAAAAATCGACTGGCGATATTCACTGGTAAACGTCACCCCTGAACAATGTTACGCACTTGGAGTGAGTTGAAAAAATGCCAGCTTTTATGGCAAAACCAGTGTCTACATGTGATGCATCTCACAGCAAAGGATGGAGTCCTCTGAGCACAGGTAGTGATGCCCTTCATGCACCCTCCCTTTGTGAGCCTTCGGCCGGCACCGGCGCTTCACGTTTTGGATCCCTTCTCCGTCATCATGACGATCAGCAAATTGCCTTGTTTCCCTAACGGCAGCTCCCGTCGGCCTCCCAGCGCCGAGCCGGCGGCCGCCTTCGGCGGGCTCCTCCGGGAGCAGAGCTAAGCGAGCCCCGCGCCACGGACGCGCGGTGCCGTTTCTTCAGCCTGACTAGTGCTTTTTCACCAGCGTAACTGGATTTCATCCCTCCACAGCACTGCCCAGTTAGAAGTGGGTTGCAAAAACACCTGCTTTTGCCAAGACATCCCAAACACCACTTTTATGGGTAGACTATGCGATCCAGACCCTCAGCTGGTGCAGCCTGGCGCGGCTCCGTCGGGGCCAACGCGGCCGCGCTGATTCGCACCGGCGCAGGAGCCGGGCACGAGCGAGGGGGACACGCGCTCGCCGCGCTCCCTCCTCTGCAGCGAGCAAGAAAAGATGGGGAACAACCTTCCTTTTTTAAGGAGGTTTGCAGGATTTTGGGCAGTTAGGCTCTCAGCAAGCCCCAGACCTCGCCGAACCGACGGGCAACCTCCGAAACAGGCGGGGAGGTGCCAGCGCAGACTCCTCGACAGAATAAGGCCTTCAATTACCGCAGCGATATAATTAATTAATTTACGGCCGCGGGCAGACGGCAGCTGACTTCACCGCGCGCTGCGCTGCTGACTAACGCTCGCATCAACACCTCCGGCGAGCCGGCCCGCGCGGCAGCCCCGCTCCGCCGGGACACCCTTTCCAGATCATTGGAACTAATTGAGGTAATGGAGAAATTGTTCTCATGCCAAAACACTTTCTTTTTTTCTTTTTTTCTCCCTCCCCCTCTTCTTCGGGTAAGATGATAATATTTAGAAAGCTTCTGGCTACTGCTTAAAGGAGCAGGGCAGCGGCTTGGAGGCTGGGCGCACGCGCCGGCCCCAGCCGCCGTGCCACGGCCGCCCGGTCCCACCGGGCCACCCCCAGGGCCCCCAAACCGCCCCCCGGCAGCCGCTCGAGCTCTCCTCGCTTGCCCCAGTCGCCCCGATCTCTGCCACCGCTTGCGTGGCCCCAAAAACTGCTCGGGAACGGGCTGCCCTAGGCCTGAGTACTGGACGGGAAGCTAAAAAGCCATGTGAAACCGAGAGCGGTGGCTGCGGGGTAGGGTGGGATCGCAGGGGGACAGCGCTCTCCCCGCGACGCAGATATAAATGCTCATTCTTCTGCTTCATAACGTTTGGCTTAAAGCATGGTTTGATTTTCCTCCAGAAGCGCAGCAGCCCCCCGACCAGACCCGCTGCCTGCGTCGGCGTGCGCAGACCCGCCGAGCCCGTCCCCCCGGCCCGTCCGCTCACCAGCACCTGATCCGCAGCTGTGCTGGCCTCGACGAGCACCGTTTGGGGAGCACGGCAAGATGGGGTGGCTGCCATCGGGTCTGCTCTGCTCCAAGTGCATGCTAATTACACGATTGCCACAACGAGCATTAATCATAGCGGAGGTGTCTAGAGGCCTCTAGTGTCCAGAAGCTACAAGAACGAGCCCGGTGCGTGCACGCAGGCAGAGCCACCGCTCTTCTGGAGCTGCGCTTTCACTAATCGAGACGAGGAGCCTGGGGTGGGAGGCTGGGAGAGGCAGAGCTGTCAGCAGGAGCCTCCTTAAAACTCGCATTGTTTTGCTACCATCGAGGGCTCACTCGGAAAAAATCAAGAAAAGCTGCTTTTTCAGTATTCACATGCAAAATAGGAACCTGACCAACACGGTGCTCAAAGTCCCCCGTGACATGTTAACGGCAACGCAAGCCGGTGGGCTGCAGTTCTGCACGGCCGGTCTGTGCAACTCAGCATCAGCGACCACCAAAACCGCTGGGAGCCACAACAGCCTGTGCACGCACAGAAATGCAAAACACCACGAACACGGCACGTGCTTGGTAACAGCTACCAGCCAAGAGACGGGAAAAATCCTCACCTTGGCTATATAGGAGTCCTCAAAGACTCAGACATCCTCGGCTGGAGGCCTCTTGGACACTCCAAAGGAAGTTGGTACAGGCGGGAATAATTGCAGGAATGTCACATATTGGTGGCACCTCGGCCAAGCTGAACCGTGCCCTAGGCACTTTGGGGCAGAGGGGGGTTTACAGGTCCCAAGTGCTGCATCTGGTTCTTCTTTTGGAGCCTGCAAAGTGGCCAGGGATCAGCAGGGATGCAGCGCTGCAGCACGACCTGCCTCCCGTGGCCTCGCACGCGTGTTCGCCCGGGTCGGGGAAGCCCCATCGCTCTGCTTGCACCGGCTCCCGTTTGCCTCGCGTGTGCAAGGAGCCCTTGGAGCAGCGGCGGTTTTCTGCCTTTTAGCATCCCGTAGCCAAACGCTCTTCCACTGGACTCGGCTTCGTGAGCGACATGGCGGGATGGCTGCCACCGTGACAGGTAGCTGGCGATTTAATCCTGCAATTAATAAACTAGTCTGAACTTGAGGTTGAATGTGCGCAGAGAAGATCTACCAACACCAAGAATTATCCGGCGGCAAGCGCTCCCGGCTCCTGCACGGAAAAACGTCCCTCTCCCCTCCCGGCATCGCCGAGCGCGGCCTGGGCAATATTGTCATGCTAATACAGCAGCCCCCCGAGCCCGGAGCCTCCCGCGCCGCAGAGACGTTCCCACCAGGTCCCGGCACTGCGGCTTATTCAAACCCCGCTGAATCGCCCCCAAGAATAAAAGCCGCGGGCTTAATTAACTGCTGCTGCTCGTTCCCAATCGCGGCGCGATTGTTGTGCTGCCGCGCCGGTTGCTAGCGCGGCGGTGCCAGGACGCCGGGGCCCCGGGCTGGCCTCGGCACTGGCCGCAGCGCCGCCCGCCCTCGCCCCTTCCCTCGCTCCCCTTGTTTTATTTATCGCTTTTGTGAGGCTGCGGGTGTTGCTTTTCCGTGCCAGCGGCTTGCAGTGCTTAAGTCGGTCATGGAAAAATTCGGGAGCCTCGTGCCAGGTTTCTTCTCCCTTCCTTGTTTGCGCTATTAGGTGCCTGTCCTTTCCGGCCTGCCTCTCTCCAGGAGCTTTTATGACTTTGCACAAAAAAGGCAGCTCTGACACCCACTAGCATCTTTCACAGCTTTTAGCAGCTGCCTACGCTATATTGGAAAGAGGGGCTGCATGCTTTTTAAGGCAGAAAAGCAGAAAAGGCCCCCCCGGCCCTCCCTCCCCCTGCGCCAGCCGTCCTGGGGCGGAAAAGCAAGCGGGAGCCGGGCGGGCGACCCAGCTGCCTCCCTCCCTCCCTCCCTCCGGAGGCTGCGATCCCTTCCCGGAGCTCGGGACACGGCTGCATCCTGCGGCCCTTCTGCGGAGCAGCCGGGCGCCGGGGCGGAGGGGTTCCCGCACCTCTCGGCTTCCCCAGCGGCTGCTCGGCACCGGGGCGCGGGGCTGGCGGGGAAGGGAAGGCTGCTCCCTCCGCACGGGCGGCCAGCCGACGCGCAACGGCAGCCTGGCTCGCGTGCCGGCTGTCTGCCGGCGGTGCCGCTTCTTTCTGCACCTTTAGACGGCTCAGAGGAAAGGAGACTGCAGGCCGTGGCTTCCTAACAACTTTGGGACTGTGCCGCCACCTTGTCCCAAATCTGACCAAGTCACGATGGTCTCGGACATAAATTCCAATAAACTCCATGGAAATAGGGAGCTGGACAAAGGAGACAGGCTCTGGTGGGACTTTCCCCACTGAGGAAAGCACAACCGTTATTAGACACTGGAGAGTCCACCAGCGCAGACTCCATCCTGGGATCAGAGGGAAAAATCCTCGGCTGCAGCTTGTCCTCACTGGACGTAAGGGACTCGGCTGTCAACGCGTAGGAGACTCAGCTGCTCGCAGCCTGGTTTGTCTGTATTCCTCCCCCAGCAGACTGGGGTCCGGAGGGGCTGCTGCAGGCAGGGAGGCAGGGCTCTGCCCCACAGCACATCTGGGGCCCAGAGGGGCTCCTGCACACAGGGAGGCAGGGCTCTGCCCCACAGCACATCTGGGGCCCAGAGGGGCTCCTGCGGCGGGACCGCGCTCGTCCCAGCCTCTGCTCAGAGCTGCTTCGCCTCCGTCCGAGCCGGAGCTCGCCTGCATCTGCCCGCAGGACGGAGGGCAGACCTGCCCTTAACTCGGGCGGTGCAAATGAGAAAGAAGGAGAAAAGGAGGGACAGCGGCAGTGCGGAGCAGCGGGGGTTCACAGCAGGGTGAGGGCCTGGGGACTGGAAACCATCGGGTCCCGGGGGGATGAAGCGCTGACGTCCTCCCGGCTGGGTCCCTGCCCTTCCAGTTAACCGGCAATTAAGGCAGGAGAGGGCACGTAACGGTGCTGTATATTAGCTTATCTCACATGGCAGATCAAGGAGGAGACCACTTTAAGCATGGAGCTGGCTTATCTCTCAGGGAGAAATGGAGCATGTCTTTCCCTCTGTCCCCCACCCCGTGATTTATACTGACCCGGCATTTGCATTTACACCAGTAAACCAAGTTCTGACAAGGACCTTGTTAAATGCTGGAATAAATCAGTTCCTCTGACAAGTATCCTTTGCTACCTTTGGAAATGACAGACATATACATATTTGGGGGCTTACGCACATACACAAATGCACAAACTCAGACGCAATTGTGCGCACACGCACACACACACACACACACACACACATATATGCATATGTTTTTTACAACTTGGCTCAGCATCCTGAAAGGCTTTTCAGAGATGAAATACTAGTCACACTCAACAGCAGGGGAAAAAAACAAGTTAAGAGTTATTAGATGAGGGAGAAAAGATGCACTCAGTTTAAAATGAGGCGGATGGGTCATCTGCCAGAGGGAGACAGGGCTCTCCCAGCCCACAGACGCTCTGGAGGCAGTGGACTATCACACCCACCGCGACCAAATTGTGTGAAAGCTGGGACGGAGCAGGAGCCAGATGGTATATGGATATGTATATTTATAAGAAAAGCTAGAATTAAACCTTTTGGAGATTACATTCACAAAGTACATGGATGTTAAAATTAGAAAGAAAAGCCAGTTAAAGTCGGTCAAAGTACAAAATTAAAAGAAAATAAACAGTTTAGAGGCAGCAGCTAAAACCATCATACAAGAATAACTCCATTTTCAAATCCTCGGTGATGCTACATCAAATCTCAAGACTGAAAATGCCTGATTAAGGGGAGATGACCACATGAGTAAAATAAAAGAAACAAAAAAAAATCCTCACCCACTGTGGCGTAACATTAAGATTTACCCAAATGCAGGGGTTGTCTTCTAGTCTAAGTAGATAAGTGGTAGGAAGTTGAAGTGACCTGAGTTTGTCCATAGCCCTGGCCCCATGGGAGCAGAGCAAGTCAAGGTTTCTCTCCAAAAACCTGTGTAGACTTACGGACAGTTTAGGTATCATGTATATAACTACCATCTTCTTTCCCCTTAAGGAAGACACACAAACGCCCCAATTCCATGACACTTATTTCACCTCTAAAATAAGCAATTCACCTGAAATGAGCATTTTCAGGGGCTCCTGACCCTGGTAAAGGAAAGCCCTAACCCCAATTGTAAGCTGTTGCAGATTGGGCCTTTTTGCCTGATCTCAACATTTCGTTCACGGTTTCCCTTTACAAAAGCTGCTGGGTGGTGAAAGAGGAGTACACACGAATTCTGTCTATGTATCAAGCCTCCAAATCTTGGAGGACTTGCGCTCTCCATCTACAAGGTAACCAGGCAGAAGGGGGCAAGAAGCCTCCCTGCAGGACCGAGAACATGGATGGCTCGAGTCCCAGATCCCTGTGTCTTTTGACTTGCCAATCACACGATGTCTCCTGACTAAATGAAAAGGTCATTTCCCCTCTTTGCCATAACAACGCGGTCTAAAAATAAACTCTTGCCTTAAAAAATATCTCCATTGGCCTTTAAGACGAGAGAGAGAGAAAAAAAGAGGGGGGAAAAAAAGGAGAGAGGGAGAGAAGAACAAGAAAAAAAAGAAGAAAGTCAAGTCATAAGTTGTGCTGTTCTTCTTGCCAACATCCACAAACCCTCTTCCAAATAGCCTCTCATTTACATGCATGTTTATTTTGTTTTCATGGCTGTCTGGAAGTCAGACCCCCCCACCCCTGCCTAAGACAAAGATGCGACGAGGCAGAGAAAGCCCAGCCCCACTCATCACATCCAGCACCACAGCCATGGCTGGGTTTCTGACTGTCCACGCAACCAGCTCACATGTGCTTACGTACACAGATGGTGTCTTATGAAAGGGATGATAAAAACCAAACCAAACCAAAAAGAGATATGCAGGAGAAACAGCCCTGCCAGCCCCCCTCTAAGATGACTGGTAGAAATGTTCCTTACCTGAGCTTTTTTTGCCTGTCCTCGCTTTGCGGAGGATGATCTTTCCCCTGAAAAGATCTACACTGGTTTCATTAGGTTTCTTTGAATAACTTACTTTGTCTTTATTAATTATGTTACAATTATACTAAATATCTGAGGGAGGGATTGGGGCTAGAGCATATACAGACACGGGGTCTGGAAGTGTGCTTTGTTCTACGGACACATGCAATTCTTGTGCTTCCCAATAGAAAAGGCTTCGGATAGTGTTTAGCAGGACAAACTGTGCTCTTTGAGGATCCAGGAGGCTAAAACATAGAATATCATTTACTTCTCAGAGGCCAACAAAATCTGCACTGGAGTGTGAAATGGAGGAGATGTAATTAAATCTTGAATAGCTTATTGATGTGCTTTCCAGGTATTTAAATCACATTCCATGTGGCTCTGATTACCCAAATACTCACTCTCATGCTTAACTTTAAGCACTTGCGTCAACTGAAGTGGAAGCAACAAGCATATGTCTGTGCACAGGCAAACGTACACTGCTACGTTTGTGGGACCGGGGCATGTCTGTGCCTTGCTGCTCCGTTTGCTGTTTCTGGACGAAGGTGCTGATCCACGCAGTCTGAGCGACGAACTCCCCAAACCCTTTATTCATTTTTCGGTGAAGGTGCAACAATCTTCAAAAGCACCCGGATGACAGGGGCCAGGGATGGTCAGTGCTGGTAGGTGATACCTGCGGCACGGCTTGATGGCCGAAACGGGCTGGTGTGTCCTGCAAAGTCTGAGCGGGCCCTCGGAGAGCACTTGCCATAATGGGCTAGAAACAGTGCAGCAACGCGTTTCTACCCATACTGGTATTTCTAAATTCTCATAGTCCCCATTTTGACCACCTGATGGACTGAAATTGAGAAACGCAGATCAGAATCTACCCTTGCAATGCTGGAGCATCAAATCTGGGCTGTCATTTGCCCTCTGACACTGCACTAGACACAGCAGACTGGACTGTTCTGAACTTTTTAGAAACCTCCTTCCCCCACTGTCTTTAAGCTCCTCCTGGCTGTGTCCGTATGGGAAGTCAAGAAGTTTTCTGGCTATCACCACCTACCTCTTTAAGGATTTTCTATGAGAAAAGATTATTTTGCTTTGGATGGCTAAAACTGCACAATTTCCCTGAGGTGGATGAAGCTCTACTAATATAAAAACACTTATATTCATATGGCTTATTCCTGTACGAGAAAGGCAGTGAGCTTAGATGGTATAAGGCACCCTTATGCTGTCCACACTACAGGATATGCTGTTATAACTGTATGGGTAAAATATCACTGCCTTAGCCAACATAATTACACCGGTACAAAAGATACTGTGTGTAGACCAGAGCTACGTGTGCCACTTCCTAATACTTTCATAGGCCACTTTTGGCCACTGTTGTACCCAAAGAAAATCATTCTGTTCAGTCAGGTCCTCCGCAGATCCCAAGCAGCAGAAAAATAACCGGCCTGGGTCAACAGATACTTCTGACATAGAAAGTCACTGCCAGGAGAGTTGGTTCATGGCAGTCTCTTAGTTGGAGAAAGACGTTTCCCTCCCATTTTCCCATTAATGAATTTATGATCTAGGACTCTGCCCAAGACAGAGGTTGGGACTAGGACGGGACAGGTGTCACAGGGCACTGAATCCTAGAAATTAGATCTCTAGAAACGTCTAGAAATTTGGATCATTTTTTGTTGTTTCTGGGGCTAGTTCTTCTCTGCTTTACATGTTGCATATCAACCAACATGTCAGACATCATAGAAAAGAAAGTTTTTCTTTAAATAAGAATGCAATGGGGAGAAGGCGATGAGAGATGAGAAGATGGCCTGCCTCCTCTGCTCCTCCATGAGTGGGGAATTCAAAACGGCTGGTGCTGCTGAAAGGCTTTATCTTTCTGGAAGAGGAAGGGGACAAGGTGGGGAAGGTAGTATAAATCTCTGCAAACTTGGGAATGACAAAATTCTATAAACAGGCTGTAAACCCAGGTATAACCAACAACCTGCGCATGCAATGGTCTGTCCCCAGAGCACTCTGCTGACGTGTACACTGGGCGAGAAAGCCACGCTCTGCACCGCGAGGCCAAGCACAGACCGAGCGCAATGCGAGAGCCGCCGATCGCAGCTGCTCCGCTGCAGAGTGAATCACGCCACATTAACATGGGAGACAAAACGGGCTCGTTGTGCAGCCTTCTGCCTTGGTGAGGGACACCTCGCTGAAAAGCACTTATAATTTAAAGAGCAAGGTCTGTTCTAGCAGCCAAAACAGATTTCCAGCCTTGCGCCAAAGGAGCAAGTCATGAAGGCCTTGCTGTGGTGAAGGGGAGACCTGCCTTCAGCCATCAGCTCCATCACAGGCTTCTTGTGTGCTGTTGGGATGTACAAAGTTTCTCGGGATGTCTTTCCCTGTGGCTTAGTTCAACTCTCCAAAATGAGGACAACAGTTAAGTGAATTGCTTGGATTTTGGCCAAACAGGCCAGAATATACTGAACTCATCTAATCGGGGAAGCAAAGTAGCCCTAGGCCTCTACAGCGCTTGGATGAAAGGCCAGGCCAAGCCAAGGGGTCACGGTGGAACATTAAACCAAATAAATTAAACCAGCTGGGAGACTCCATTTGCTCTCAGCATTACTTTTGAGCTGACGGATGGGGGGAAGAAAAGAAAGGAGGAGTTAATTCCCTCACTCCTTGTGGAAATGACAGCTGCTCGCCCATGCGAGGGGCAGAGGGAGCACGAAGATCAACTGCTACTATCAATCAGTCAGTCACGGGGAGAGGAGAAGGCTGGAAAACCATGCTGAGGCCTGAGAGATGGAAAAAGAGGGGTTTAGAGAATGGTGGTGGGTTGTGTCCATAACTGCGGTGAGACATGGAGGTCGGGGGCTGCCCAGCATCGAGTGCCCCGAGCCGGGACGACTCTCTTAGTCCCACACAGACTTCCATATAATACGTCTGAAGGGCTTGAATACGACTCTGGTAAGACCCCATCCAGTAAGGTCTCATGGAAGGGCAGTTAAAAAGAATTGGATTATAACTTCAATGAGGCATGATACGGAATATGATATGTTTATGAATGCAAAAAGAAAAAAACCTAGAAAAACAAGCCTTTTGGAAACAGTTCTGAAGAACCAGACAATGCTTTTTTTGGGAAAGGCGGATACTGTTTGCATCATAAAAGATAATCCTGAAATGACTCTAGCGGAACTGAACCATGAGAAGCTGCTAGAGCAGTAACAGCAGGAGATGTTGAGATAGTCCTTTTCCCAGTCTCAATTCATCTTGTTATTTGTCTAGAAGCTGCTGAAATTGTTCTTTGAGGATGTGCCTTAGAAATAGCTTACTATTGTTCAGTCTGAATCAGAAAAAGCTGTTGAAATCATCATGCAAAGAAGAGTACTGTGTTGTCAGGGCAAAGATTTCAGTCTCTCTGAAAGACCTTCAGCCGGAGGTGCCTCGTTGCTCCTTGGTCTTGAACTCCTCTGTAACAGCAGCAGCAACCAGCCCTCGAAAGAGCCCTGTGGCTGGGGGTCAGGCGACTTCTGCTTTCAGACTCATTCAGACTATTCCCATCAGCAGAGCGCTGTGGCTCAGCTATGGACTATGCACATCTCGCAGCTGACCTAGTTTGGAGGCTCTTATGCATAAGACCATTCTTGTTTCTTTTCTCATGGACTTTTTGCTTTTAATTGAAGCTCTTTCCCTATAATTCCTATCTTTTCATATCTTCCCTATCTTCACCTTCAGGGTGCATTTTCTTATACTGCTTTCCACGATGCCCTTTGACCTTGGAACAGTCGCTCCTTTTCCCATTGCTGCTGCCTCCCTGTGTCCTCCATCCGCATCAGCTTCCTCCGCTGTGATACTGCTGTGCTGAGAAGAAAGGGCAGTGCATGCTTGTGGGTCCACGGGAACGTCACTGAGCTTGCACAGTCCTGTGCCTCGCCTGACATTTTGGATGTGCTAGCATGTCAAGTCACTGGGATATACCCACACTGCAAGTGCTTATCAGCCCCTGAGCTAGCAAGTCTTCATGACCATTGTCTCCTTGGTTCAATTTCACCTTAATTTTGCTGAACGGACTTTGGGGCTTTTGATGATATTACCCCTATGTTCATAAAAGCGAATCACCACCACCAGCAGGGTCACTGCATGCACTGCACAAGACCTCTCCAAACAGCATACGAAGGAGGGGAACAAAACTAATTTCTTTGTTAATATGCATTTCAAAAATTATGTTAGACCCACCACGAAAAAGGGAGTCAAGTCCACATGGAGGTAAATGAACAGAAATGTAACGCAACAGACTTAGAATCTGCTAAGTTATTCATGAGCCAGATCAGTAAACTATTTAGATTTCTGTACTAAGTACCTAGTTGTTTGATCACACGTAGCAGCAGAGGAAAATACGAATGCAGCGTTTGCCTTCCCTACCAGCGTGAGGGTCTCGAGTATACAGTAATTAGAGTTGGACTCCCCAAGTGTGGAATTAACAGTATGTTTGGGTTAAACTCTTAAGACAAATCATAGCGGGACTCTTCTCAGCTTCCCTCTGCCCCCACAGTGTAACGAGCCTCTGCGTTGGAGAATATTTTGGTCTCCAGTTCTGTTATTCTATCACTTCTTATTATTAGAAGTTTTTCTCATATCCCAATTGGTAGAAAATGTCATCATCGATTGCCAAGAATAACCTAATATTGTTTAAAAACATTATTGCTGGGGCTGACCCAGGGCATGTCGTGCTGTGAGCGGAGTAGACTTGGAATCACAGCCCCCTTTCAGCTCACGGCAGCAACAAGGGCTGATGTGTTTCATGCGCTTTCCGAGGGCGAGCGGGGAAGGAGGCTGCACCCGCTTCCCATCGGCGCGTCCTGCGAAGCGGCAGTGCCCCGCGGTAGCTGCGGATGCGGATGGGCACCTGGCGCTAGGGGAGAGCAGAAGGGCCACGGAGAAGGTCCCAGGCGGAGGGTGATGGAGGCATTCACACTTCTGCTGCTCCTCGGGTCACTGTCTCCAGCGCGAGCAGCTCTCGCAGAGGGCTGGCAAACTTCTTTTCAAAGAAAATAAAAGCATCTCACAACATTTGTGTAAAGCTTGAACCACATCTGTAGGGATTTTGAGAAGCACTGGATCGTGTTAGGAAAGCGTTGCCATTGCATTTCCCCTTCTCTCCGGTTGCTGCCTGCCTTTTGCACAGCCTCGGACCGGCCGTGCACCTCCTAGGACGGGGAACACCAGACCCCCATCGCTGCTTAACTGCAGCCGTCCGTTTCTGATGGGCCATCTGACGTTGGGTGCCAGCTCTCACGCGTTCTGCCCCTGCCTCACGGCTGTATGTTGTGGCTAGGGATGACAAGGGATAGGATGAAAGTGCTGTTATTATTTTTATTTTTCATCAGTGACTGGAGGCACAGAGAGAGACAACGGTTTGCCCAGGTACACAGTAAATCAGTGGCAGAGGCAGAAGGCGTAAGGTCCAGCCTCAGGTCTGAACCACAAGACAAGTCCAGAAAAAGGGAGACGAGAGGGCAACGAGGTGTTTAAACCCACTGGAGGCAAAGGGGGACACGACTGGGCCAGGCTCAGCCTAAGCCAAGGTTGCTCCCTCCACGCTCCGGCTCCACGACCCTCCGTGAGCCCAGCACAACGCTGCTCCTAACTCAGCTGCTTAACTCAGGCAAGAACAACTCTGCCCACCCTTCCCTTGCGCTGCTGCAGCTATTGAACGTGCCAGGCATAAACAAAGCACCACAAGACAATTTATTTCACCATTTCCAGCAATCGCTCTCGTTTTTTTTTAATTATTAATCTCTTTGGTGCAGTTTTAAAGAACCCGATGTGCACTTGGAAAGCTGAATATTCTGTGACTTCTCCATCACTATTTCACAGCAGATTCATGTGCTGTTATAGTGAGAAGTCACAAATAATTAGGTGTTTGTTGATTTATTTGTTGCCATTAATATTTGTCCACAATTCAGAATTTTTACCCCTTTTTAAGGTTTTGAATTGTTTGTAACCAGCTCTGGTTTTGTTACAACAGTCACTGTCTATCTGCACTTGACTGATCTGGAAGGAACAGGGCCTTTTGCTTGTGATCTCCACAATTTGAAAATAAAGGAATGAGGGGGAAAGAAAGGAAAGAGGAGGAAAAGAAGACAACTGTGCTACTCCTTGTGTTGTCTTGCCTCTCTGTTAGCTTTTCATTTCACCCTTTGTTGTATTCAGTTTGACTTGTAGGTTCAGCCTTTTACACCGATCCGTTTGTATTTAACCCCTCATAGAGCATCTTTCCAGCTCTGCTGCCGACACAGCGGTCGTCGCCGTAGCTGAATAATGGCAGGACCAAAATGTGACTCCTGCATTTGAGTAGTTCTGTTGCTTGGGATTTGAGAGTATTTCCATGATTAAAACAACAATTACCTTCAAAAGATGGCTGTGGCATTATGTCAGCATATTCCTACTTGTTTTCTTTATTAGTTTGGTCATGTTAATTATGTTGTGTGCAACCAAATTCACACCATGTCTATCTGAATACAACAATTTTCTAAACTCCTACTGAATTTTTCTAACATATGTCAGCACACAAAGGTCCTGGAGCCAGTGATTTTGCATCATTTAAGACAAGACAGCTGCAAAGACAGCATTATCTCCTACAAATAAATGACAAGATCGTAACAGCTACAGCAAACCATGTATCTAAGATGATGGCGAGCGAGGGAAGAACAAAAGCAGAGTAAAGGCAAGGCTGGGAATTACAAAACGTGCTCCCAGTAGGAGCAGTCTGGGGTAACTGGGTGACATCCCCGGTGGCAGGGACACGAATCTGTCACTGCAGAGGTCCAGCAAAGAGCGGCCCAAAAAGCATTGCGGAGGAGCTGGGAAACGGCAGCGCTCGGACCGGTGCCCCGGGGACCGTTTCCCACTCTGCTGTTTTGACTCCATCAGCTGAGGCTGCCAACGCCAGTCTGCAGCGACTCTGTTAAAGAAGTTGCAGTTTGAAAACTGAAATGTGCATCAAAAAGAACCAAATTTCTACACCTATATAGTTTACAAACAGGAATTCTCGGAGCTCACTGTTTTCCCGGCGAAGCCCGAGCTTCAGCGCTGTGGTAGGCCACTCATTCGGCTTCCCATCTTCAGCGACCGACCGCCAAAGCTGCCGCAGGAGAAGACATGTTCAACTGTCTGAAAGCGAGGATACAGCCACATCACTCTGCAGCTTTCCCCTGCCAACTGTTCCATGGTCAAACGATGCTATGGAAAAAGAGGCCTGTGCCAGCCCGAGAGGGAAACTTTCGCGTTTCTTGCCAGGTGGATGGAAAGAGAATCAGGCAGCCGGCATGAACTTTCTACTTTGATAATGGTAGAGCTTCTTGCAGTTCTTATTTTTTGCATTACCTGTTGATCAAACTCCTTGTCCAGGCTCTGTCCCGTGATGCTGAATACACCAGCCTGAAGCTTGTTGCCAAAACCTGTGTGTTGACTCAGGCAAAATCACTTGATGCCGCGCTCCTCGTAGTAACAGCAAGAGGGAGAACAGTGGGGAAAGCTCCCAGCCCAAAAGGCTGCATCAAATATGGTTAAGTGAAAAGACAAATTGCAAAGTAAACTGGAAGAAAATTGAAAGGCCTCCATTGTGTGGATGAAGTCACTTGGAAGACAGTGTCAGAGAGCAACACGGTGGCCTCCGAAGGCCAAGGATGGGCATCATTTATGTTCAGGAGCTGATCGCAGCTGAGAAGGAGTTAATGCTGGGGAGCTCCCGCAGCTCTGCTGGGCTTCACCGCAGGGTAGCTGCGAACACACCCAGCTCAGAAACGTCGGGGAAACAAACAAAAGCTGGAACCGAATGCCAAAGACCACTACAATTCCTTAGACACTGCCGTGATTAGTGACGGATAATGTCTCTTGATAATTATGGGCTCTGGAGATGAATTTTTAATGAGCTTGGTTGCAAGTTTGGACTATTCCAGGTTATTCCTTGCGTTCAGTGGGTCAGCTCCAGTAACGAGGCTAATATTCTGCAATATTCGCATTCAGACTGCTCGGTGACAAATGCTGGACCGTGCCTATGCTTCATCTTTTCCAGTGTCTGGAAAAATTTCAACTTTCCTTATGTTCAACACAGCAATGCATCGCTTGTTTTCTCCCTCGGGATGCACAGAGAGAAACCAGACCTCACTGGCTACGCGGCAGCTTCAGCGCAGGGGCAGCGGCTGCGCGCGGTCCCGGCAGGGCGATGGGAGCCCGCGCTCAGGGGCAGCTCCCTGCAGAGCTCCCGGTCCCAGGCACGGCTGGGCTGGGGAGGGAGGGCCGGGGGATCCCAGTGCTCCCCGTGAAATGACGCTGGGTTTGCCCACCGGTGTCAGTTTGCCACTGCTGTCTCTGCCTTTGCAAGGACTGTAATTCCCGTGACTTGCACGCAACTGCTGTCCCAGCGTGAATGATAATTAAACTAATTGAGTCGGGTACCCAAGCCTCTGGCTGGGCGTCCTCGAGGCCCCCGAGCCGCACGGACCTCGTCCCCCGCAGCAGCCTCCGCGGGCAGATGTCTAACAACTACTGGCTTCGCACCAAATGCAAATAATAGAAACGGGGCAGTTTTTATACGAAAACCTTTCCGAAGCCATGGCAGTGCCCTGGTAAGCCAAAAATGCAACACCACGTAATGCACAAACAGGCGCCTTGCAGTGAAAGAAAACAGGGGCAGATAACAGCATGGGGCTACTTCCTCCAGTGCAACCTGATAATGAAACATTCAAACCAACGCTGCCGTCTCCCTTCAGCCTGACGGATTGCATTCGATTTCTGAAACTGCTGAGTGGCATTCTCTGAACAAGTACACGGGTGAATATTATTTTTGTTCCCGATGAGAACACAGTGCCCCATCTAAGTCCCAGCCAGTGGCAGGGAAAGCAAATCACCCAATATTTTCCTAAGTTCTGTTTTTATTTTGCATTTGCAAACAGAACTTTTGGCCATTCTGAAATTATCTCGCACAGGTCTGGTTATTTTCAAGCCCTCCTTAGTCACCTCGTGCTATCAATATTGCACAGCAAATACCAGAGCTGGTTAGTTATCATGTAGCATCAAAATAAAAGATTCATATAAGGCTGAAGTCCAAACCGTGGTCAGTCTTGCACTGCACAGCCTCTGATCTGCACTGCAAGAGGTACTCTAACTGTCTTTGCCACAGCAGATTTGCTTCAATTTTTATTGAGGACATTTTTCTTACGTAGCACAAAATCAGAGTGGGTCAACCCTTGTGTCTAGAAAATTGACGCCACTATATATACAGTCCAAACCAGCCATCAGACAGGTTCCTAAGAAGGTAAAAAAAGAAATACCTCCTACCCACACTTGAACCTGTCGCTTCCAGATTGCTGCCGTGCACTCTTGACCTGGGAGAGGAATGAATCTTGAAGGGGAATAACAGTCGCTGCAGTGAAACTGGAGTTCATAACTGGAAGGTGTTAATTTTGCTTAATGTCATTCAACCCACTTTAGAAAGTAACAAAATATTAGAAGTATCACTTTTATTTCATAAAAAGATTGGCAGCTCCAAAGCTGAGACTCTCTGTGGGTCTATTACCAGCATGGAAAAAGCTGCAGATCAGATAGGAAGATTAATCCGACGTGAAAGTCCTGGGCGAGCTCAAGGAGGTGGCTGAATTTTTCCCCTGAGTCTCGTGGGTTTCCCTCATCCTATTTGCAAGAATATCTTTGCAACCCTGAAACTCTGCAGACAGCCTTTGGCGTGAGCACCTGCCTTCTGCAGAACTTTGCCCAGGTCACCATAAAGACACCCATAGTAACGATAAAGGCCAGCACGTGTCATTGAAGAAATGGGGCTCCAGTGTAGTCTAATAAACACACCGGTCCTTGGAGAAGTCCCTGTGCCTTGCTTATCTAGACGGTATCTCCTTTAGGGCAGAGCCTGGTATTGCCATACTGTAGGTAGTGAAAGAATCTGGAACAAATCGAAGCAAAGTCATCAGCAGCTGATGATTCTCCTAATTTTTTGCTGATGTTGAACATTAAGAAAAACGAGGCCATTTCTGCTTCTGTTTTTCACTCGAGGGCTGAGGTTGCCCGCTGGCCTCCCGCAGCTGGGGGCTCTGAGCGAAAGCTGTAGGCTCAGTGTTAATTTTTGGGCATGTCAGGCCCTCCTGTGCAGGAGGACATAGAGGCCATCTGACCGTCCCGCTCGGCACCGGGCTGCGAGGAGGGCAAACCGCGGCCGGTCCCCAGCGCTGCCGGCCAACGGCCCTGGCCTGCTGCTTCCTCGGACACGGGCACTGCCTCGAGCCCTTCCCGCTTTCGCTCAGTCTCTACCCAGCTGCTCGTGTCCAGCCACAGAAAAGCACTTAATAGGGAGAGGAAATGGCCAGCAACGGAGCCGTCGTGGACTGGCGGCAGAGGACAGTCGCTCAACAAAGAGCCTTCTGAAAACGCCGGCTTCGGGGATCTGCCCGCCGCTATCTCCTCGCCTGCCCCAACGAGGCCGCGACCTGATTACAGGGCAGCCGCCTGGCCGGGTTCCCTCCCGCCGACCACGAAGCAGCTGGCAGAAGAAAACCGCCTGAAACATCTCTTGTTGTCAGGCCACAAACAAGATGTTTGTTACGTGGGCCGTAAACCTCAAACCAGATGAATTAAACAGCGATGACGACGCTCCGTCCGCACTGCGAGGGCCTTCCCCTCCTTTGCTCACGGCGAGCAACCGAGCGCGCAACGGCAGTGAAATGACTTAACAACACTCTTAAGGATATTAAAACTATAGCGAGTATCAACTAAGCACTCTTCAACTGTTTGTTAGTTGTTTTCCTCTTTGTTGTCCTACAACTTAAAAAATTGTGGCTTGGAGACATATTCATTCTTGATGCTTAAAAAACATAAACTCAAAGAGTTTAGATAATAGATCCTTACTGGCCAGACCTGTTTTATGCTGCTTTGATTCAAATGATATCTTTGATTTATAGACACATAAGAATCAGATAAAAGAGGTCTACCTGTGCGAATTCTAGGAAGACTTTTCACAACTGTGGCACTAGCAGCAATGATGCATTTTTACTGCAGAGACAGATCTTGATAAAATTCTCAACATCGTTATCAGTATCTTCACTAATTTTTATACTCATTTTAACGGCCAGACTATGGTAATACATCTATATTTTAAAGCCAGTCGTTATGGAAAAGTTAGCTCTGAAAGTTAGATCCAAAAGAAGCGAAAAGCAAGCTCTTCTCTGGAAATCCACCCAAAGGGAGACAGTCAACTTTTGTTCAGTGGGTTGGGAAAACCAAGCATTTATAACACAGCTGCAGCTCCATCTCGTTTTAAACCAGTTTTCTGTGACATCTTAACAATTGCTTGTATATTTGGAGCAGACACTGGCAAGAGAAACAAGGCTGTCAGCGCGCGTGGTGTGGGTGCGTGCGTGCGGCGAGGGTCCCGACAGTGCCTGAGAGCGGCCAGGGCAGGACGGGGACGTTCGGACCTGTCCAACCCATGCCTCAGTCCACTGCAAGCCTGATTCATTGCATACCATGAAGTGACCCATGGTATACGGCTTGCTTGCCTTGGCTTGGCTGAAGAAACCACAACGCCTGCCTTACCTAATACGTATACAGGAAGGGTGAGAAAACACGGTAAATCCTTTTCTCCGCATACGCACCCCCAGTTCTCTCCTCATTTGGACCTTTCTGTATCAGGGCAGACTCCAACAGAGCAACTGAACAATTTCCATTTAGAAAAAAATAAGGATAGGAAAAATCTACACCAGGTCTGGAAACTCCAGTGACAGGAGCACCAGAGACTTGATCAGCTCCTCGGGTGGCTGGCTTAGTATCAGCTGGCTAATGCCAGTTTTGTAGCTCCCTCTTCCCTTGCTTCAAAGCAATCAAAATCCAGGCTGCAGGAACAAGTTTCCTCTGTGGGGAGCTCAGATGTTAGAGCGCAGCAAGGAGCAAAGCAAAGCCTCTGCCTGGGGCAGCCCCCGCTGCTGCTCCAAGGCACCTTAACATCAGCTAGAAGATGGTGGTGGTTCCCAGTGCATTTTCAAAGTGGCCCATTTCCTCTGGGATGGGGCATGGTTATAGTCTAGGCTACATATCTATGCTGACATCAGGACACTTCATCTGACAGGTGGCTGAGCTGCAGACTTCAGATCCATATCTCCCCCAGGTTTCGAGTGTGCGTACGGCTGAGGAAGGGAGGACCCACCTCTGCTCCTCTCCGCTGGCTGCACACCTACGGGTCTCCCCACTGCTCATCTCCCAGTCATGCCAGGAGTGCGCTGCTGCCTCCCAAAAGATCTGCCTCTGATGGTCCTCAGCCTGGGGGTTGGGTTGGTCATGCTCAACACATTCCTGAGTCGTGGGGGGAAGGAATAGGAGTCAAACCGAGCGGCTGTGCGCGCGCGTATGTGTGTGCACCAGCCAGCTGCAGACGCACTTGCACACCTAGCCGAGAGGCATTATAGGGGTTTCTGGTGAGCTACAGAAGGAAAGGCCCAAATACACAAAGAAACGTAACCACTTTCCTCCAGCTGAAGGATAGCTAACATGAGATGAGCAATGGGTTACTGCAAGCACTTCCCAAAGAGGACAGTTATTGTGGACATAGAGTCCAACAATTGGCTGACAACAGCAGCATGGAAGTCTTATGGGAGAAGTGTCTCTGGCTTGATTTTTAGTATCCCCAGCTCCAGCTGTGCCTCACTTGTAAAATACATTCTCAGGTCTTAATCACACTGTGAAAGTAGCTCAAGACCATGAAGGAGCACTGTCACTGCTAGACAGTACTGGTGCTATTGCTCAGGATACAACTGCTGAAGCAGTTCTCGTATGATCCTATTTTGGCAGCCAACACTTTTTTCTAGAAGCACAGCTCCTAGTGAGGATGGAAATACATCACACTGACTGTCCTCCCTCATGCTGCTGGAGTGCCTCCAAGCACCCTACGCCGCTTCCAGACCTGCGTCGTCCTGTCCGGTGCAGCGAGGAGCCCCGAGGAGCTCCCACCTGCTGAACTGCGAACAAGGGAAGGTCCCGTGCTACCAGCAACGGTCCACGACGGACACATTTCTAGATGATGCCCAAGGGAGAGGCTAGGAAGGAAGGGATATTGTTTGTTGCTCTTACATCTCCTGCCTGCACTAGAAATTTTAAATTGGTTTATATGAGTTGCAGGCTAAGCTAAACATTTTAACTTGTCAATCAACATGTGTTTGTTGACTTAAGATTGGCAGATATGGGAGACAGTTATTAGAGAAAAAAAAGAGCACAGTGGAAAAATCCTTTCTTGGGCTTTGTTTCTGCTATATCATCTTGGCATTAGCGCTGAGTCTTTTTTTTCTTACCCAGTTAAATAATGCTGTAAAAATAAACACACACAATCAATTCGTCTCCTTAAAGAGACACGTGTGTGTTTAGCAATGTTTAACTTGTTTACTGCAGGGAACTCACAACTCCTCACTTTATTTCACTGATCAAACCCTCCTTTGGAGCCCGTGCAAGTTAAGGAGGTTTGACATTGCATTTTGCTGTGCCTTTAGCATACTCTAGAGTAAAACTTTTTTTTTCTTTGGGGCAAGGGAGCAGGCAGTTACTGCTAGGGAGTGCTTTGCAATCACTTTTTAGGAGTTTTGGGTAAATCTGCCTCTCTACTTTGCTCCAGGGAGGCTTGATATAAGTTTCAGGAATGAGCAGATTAGTTGAGTGAGTGGAACCTCAGTATCTGCATTCTTTTTTTCCAGATCAGCTGCTGACCTGAGGTCCATGGGATCTGCAAGGGTTGACTAAGCAAGCATGGGTGACCACACACGGTGTGCCACCGCAAACCCTGAGGCCATGTTACACACCACAGAGGAGTTCTCCTCGCCCTCAGTGTCCTGCAGCGTGATGGCTCCTCATGGTCCAACCTCCTGTAACAGAAGGGAATGGGAATAAAGCTCAGGAAAGTGGTGGCAACCACAACAGGCTGACTCCACCTGGGAGAGGGTACAGAAAGAGAGCACGACTAGTCATTTATTTGGGATTGCTCAGAAGTGCTGGGGAGTTACTATTCCCCAAAATAAAACATTGCTGGTCCTCAATTTTTGAAGCAAATGCATGGGACAGATCTCCCAAAGCAGTGTAAAACTGATATAAATAAGAGCACAATGTGCACAACAGCCCTTTCCTCCTTAAAAATGAATTTAAGCACCCTTTTGCAGTTTATTTAAACCCTGGGCCACCAGCAGAGCTGGTGTAGACCAGTGTGGTTCTCTTGAAGTCAATAAGGTTTATATCAGCTGAAGATTCCCTCCCTCAGTCCTTAATTTCCAAATATTATTTCTTCTTCTGGCAAGCATTAAACTTGCATCATAGCTGGATGAAAATTGACTTTAAGATCTCAGAAAGGCAATTCCCATAGGCCAGAGGTGTCATAAATGTGGCTGGATATTTAGCAAAGGGCCACCGCTGGCAGCAGGCTTACAAATGCCTTTCATACTTCGACACATGCTGTGCATAAGTAGAAGATGACTCCACAGTTCATGGTAACCTACCTCCACTGCATTCCTTCTGCAACATTTTGCACCAGGTCAGTTTTGTACAGTCTAACACTACTTGTAAAGAGAATGGGTCTGACCCGCCTCTGCCATCATCATGGCATGATGTACCCATCGCATGGGTACCTGCGCAAACTCCTTCCAGCTGAGAATGGCTGTGTATTGAAGATTACTGACATTACTATAAATGGCTGCAGTGGATATTAGGTGGTGAAGGGTTAGGATCAAAGCTTTGGTCTCAACAAAAGTGCCTGAAGGTCACTTTGGAGGGAGTGATGATGTGTTAAAATAAAATACAGAGAAAGAAAGTGTGATCAAATCTGCTTCTTGTAGATGAGGGTTTCTAGCTTCCCAGCTGAGCTCTGACATGCTGAGGAAGTGTGGATGGTCAGTTGTTATCCCTCTCCGCTGCAGGAAGGGCAAGGTGTCAGCCTGTGCTGCAGCAGAGAAGGTACAGGTTAAGCGTCAGGATTTTAGTTCCAAAATAACGTTCTGTGTGTGGCAGTGGCAAGGTCCCCTCCACAGGAGGTTTATGAGAAGTAATTAGGGTCGTAAACATTTGAGGTCTTATTGAGTTCAAGCCCACTGGATGAGAAAGAAGTAGAAGCCTTTTCTTGCACCAAGTTCCTCATCTCTAAGATGGGGACAACAGCACTTGGGGCTCATCTGTTCCACTGACAGCATGACATGCATTACCCCAGGGGATGGGACTCACTTTGGCGCTCCTGGTCTGCTGGATCCAGGCAAGGGATGTTCTAAGTTTGCTTCTGTATCTTGCACTCATCCTGGAGTCATAGCAAGGAGCATCTTCTTGGCCACTGGAACTTGGCCAGAAGCATGAAAGAAAACATCTTGTCCCTTCAGCAAATCGTCCTCTGAAACCTGTCCTCTGCAGAGATTGCTGAGATGCCCTAGCTAACAGAGATGAGGACATCTATTCCTTTACAGTTGTCTACTGTACAGAACATATTCTTCCTATTATCCCGACATGCGCGGGTTTCCAGTTGGTGCTCAGGTGTTTATTGGGGTCTATAAAATCTCACATAGTTTGGCTTCTGAAATCTTACACATTTTCTGCAGACAACGTTGCATTCACAGAACTCAAGTTATGTTTTTAAACTTCTGCAGTCAAGTATGAGGCTGGACACTTGCACAGCAGTTTAAACCTCTAGTATACTAGCTCAATTTGCACTAGTAAGAGCTCAAAGGCACAGCTAAACTACAGAGATACTATTCGCTACAGACCTCGCTGGTGTCTGTCGAAGTTCTAGTTCTTATTCCTCCCCAATTAAAGTTAATGGGACTGAGCTTAGACCTCAGCAAAAGTGTAAACGAGCGAACACAGCTGAGTATACTGCTCTTGAAGTGATATTTGTGCATATGCCCAAAGGCTTAGGGACAAGCACATTTTAGATATTGTAAAGATAAAATAATATAGGCCTTGGAAAAAAGTTTATGGGAAGTGTGTGTTATGCCACATGGTGCCTAATACTGCAATCAGCACGGAGATTAGTTTTTTTAAAGTAATATTGAAAAGCATTTCAGACATCCATACAAATCAAAAAATCATCCAAGGTGCTGAAATTTTGGTCCAGTGAAGACAAGAACTGGCTGATTTCATATCAGGCAGGTGATTTCTGTATAGGTCTGAACAGCCTTGGAAGCCGTTAAAAAAGCGGCTGAAATATCCAGCCAAGAGGACCTGCTGATGCACCGTCAAGAACTGGGTTTGGTGTTTTCTTAATCAAAATGCTACGATTTCAGAATATCAGATAAGATATTTGCTTCCCTTTGGGATGCTTCTTCCAAGACAGGAGAGGGGAGACGGGAAAAGGCAAATTCCGGTACAGTCCCACACCCGAAAGGAGACCAAGGGAAAAGCATTTCGGTGGAACTACCTTAAGCTCCGATGAACTCCAGCAGGCATCCCCCCTTCCGCTCAACTAGCCAGAGGACCAGAGGTGCTGTAATTACCCTGCAAACCTGTATGTCATTTGCTGGACCACAATATTTTTCTTGCTCACTGTGCTCTCTTTCTTAAAGACAAATTTGTTCTGTTGATGAAGACATGAATTATCCTGGTAGAGGCTTTCCAAAAAAACATTTTATTTTAAAATGGCTGAGGAAAAACCTAAACGATGCCAACATGATCTATTTATTTTGTTTTAGAGAGGTGGTGTCCCTCCTCTTTATGCCAGTGACATTTAACTGCAATATATATATTAGGAGCCTGATGAAAGCCTCAATGTGTGAGGAGGAAGGTCACAAGGGAGATGAGTTTGCAGTCATTAGCCCTGGCCGCAATTGCGAATCTACCTCAGAGGTTAACACACCTTGTTACAGTGGGTTTTCAGAAGATGGACTGTAGGATTAAGTAACCTCTGGGTGGTCCTTCAGGGTCAGATGAAGGGATATTTCCACTAGCTATATGTCAGGAGGGCTGATTTTAAAAGGGCTTCAGTTTCCACCGGGTCCCCCGCCCTTTCCCACCGGCAGCGGATCCCAGGGAGGCAGCCAGCCCGGCCGCTACGCACTCACCCGCTGCCTTCGGCTTCAGATTTGATTTCAGAGACCGGTTATGGCCTTGCTGGACCTTGGTGCCACCTGCGCAGCCCCGAGGGGCTCGTTGCGGTGCCGGGGTCTGGCGCACGGGTCCGTGGCGCAGTGCCGAGCTGAGCACAACTCGGGGCAGCTACAGGCTTTGAAAGCGGGGCAAGAAGAGGCGAATGGGGGCTGGAAACTGTCCCAGTCGAGGGGGACCCGACTGCAGGCTTTTGCGTAAAAAGAGAGCAGGCAAGAAAAGGCAGAGAGGTATTTGGTGTGTGCCTGCACGCGTGGGAGAGCCGGGAAGGGCGCGGGAGCCGCGCAGCATCCCCACCCTGCATCGGCTCGGCCGCCGTTCCCACCTCACCCGCTGCCCAGCGCGGTGGCTGGGCACCCAGGCCAGGCGGTGCGGTCACTGGGGCAGGCAGGACGCCTGCTGCCATGTCCAGCGTGCACAAAGTCTGCTGGGATTTAACCCTTACGGTAAAGCTCCCCTGCTCCTGCAGCTAGCGCAAGCAGGGAAGGCTTGGGCCAGGAAACCAGCCGCAGCAGGGCAGAGAAACGGGGTGCCTGCTCCTCGCTCT